>NC_089742.1:86563562-86908325 GCF_040412425.1 Macrobrachium rosenbergii | reverse complement strand
GATATATAGTGCCCTGTTCACTGGTAGAATATGTGGACGGGTGGAAAGTTACAATGGTATATATACAAAAACATGAAGGTGTGGCCTTAGGCCTCCCATGTTATGGAGGTGGCGTTCCTTAAGAAGGAGGAGAGTGACCAAATTCCCTAGTGGTTTTGGCCTCATTAGCTCCCGTTTGGCGATGGATCTGGCGGTCGCGTTTCTTGGGTCATCTTCTTCAGGAGGGGTTTGAGGATTAAGGTGTCGATGGCGTCCGATTTCAATGTCACTCCTGACAGGTTCTATTGTTGGTTTGCGTTGATGATGCAGATTCAGCATCTTTCACATGCAGTTGCGCTTGGAGGATTCGGAATTTTCCTGCATATCAGAAATACAGGGCATGCCATTAACTGGGTGACGGAGTTGGTTTTCAAGAGTAGCTGTCGTGCACAAAGAAAGGCGCTGGAATCTGCTGTCATCCAATCAAACCAACTAATATAGACACTGTCAAAGTGAAATGCAGCATTACCTTATCCTCAAGCCTCCTGAAGACGACCCAAAGAAAGCAGCATTCCTTATCATCAGCAGGCTAATGAACCCAAAGAGCCATAGAGAGATGGTGCTCTCCTTTATTGAGGAATGTACTCATGGCATGGCTTGGGCCTAGACACACCTTCATGTTTTTATTATATATACTGCTAGCCGACTTTCACTTGTCCCATATTCTACCAGTGAACAGAGAACACAGTGCTTGAAATATGGACTCAGCTTTGTTAAATATAATGTTTTATCAGACAACTTCTTATTACACACCATGCTAACATATATATGTATATATGTGTATATATATATATGCATATATATGTATATATAATATGTATATATATGTATTTAGGCCTGATGAACAGCATTGAGTTAGGGGAGAAGGAGAATTCCTTTTATTTCCTTTCAATGTGCTTCATTATGCTGACGTTTCAGGACCATGTGTCCCATTTTCAAAGCTATAAACTAAAACGACAACAGAATTGTTTTTACATAAAAGTATAAAAAGAAACATAACAGAAAGGAGCAACGGTTACCAAACAGTGCTGAAGGCAAAAGCAGAGTGACACTCAGGGTCCGTTTTGGTTCCAACGGAAACTCACGAGAGGTATAGAGGTGTTGACGTGGACTTAGTATTTAATTGGGGAACTGGTTGTTTAATAAAAAAAAGATTCTAGTATTGACAGTTGGTGGTCATTCGGAGCTTTGCCTAATATTTTGAAATCCTTGTAATTGATGTTATATTTGCATTTTTCCTGTGCTGCAGATGTGACCTGGGGAAGTATGTGGGCTCCACTTGCAGGTTGTTGAAGGTGAGATTAGACTCATCCTGGCATAGTTACCAAACAGACTAAATTATCAAGTGAATTTTCATGCATAAGAGACCATGGAAAAAAATGCAAATATAACATTATTCACTCTGTTATGTTTCTTTTCTGCACATGTAAAGCTTTTCCCTTGTTTTAAAATCTGAGTCTATTTTTAATTCTGTTGTCTTTTTAATTTATAGCTTTGGAAATGGGACACGAATCAGCTGTCAACGCTGCTCACTGTGAGAAGAAATAAAAGTCTCCTTCTCCTCTAACTCTATGATACAGTAATGAATTTGTATTTATGTGTGTACGTGCACACCCTTATCATGTGGAATTTCTCATTTCTTTTGTTGCTTCTTGGGACCATAATTTTAATAGCTTTTATGAAATTAACTGAATACATAACATCTGTTTTTGTGTTATTATCTAAGTTTCTAAAGAACTAAAACTGGCAAGAAGCTTAACATTAACTTAAAGTCCATAAAACTTGACTTCTATTAACTGGATGCCAGCAGTGAAGAAGACTACTATGCTCATCAGTGGAGAATGTGTTCTCATCACAAAAGATGGCTTTCTTATGGAGATCATTGGTCACTGGGTAATTTTGTAGAGCAAACCCTGGCCTCTCTTCATTGCATTTCTCTGGCAGGAATATGATGAAATATCTTAGCCTCAAGCAGCCTGTTATGAATGGTTTGGGCATCAACTTGAAGGGAGGGCATTGTGTTTTCCCTTGATAGCAACAACAGTTATCAGAGGAGTCAGGTGGAGAGCTGCTTCAATGATCATCTGATCTTTAAACAGTGAATTGCAACCATCGGATAGTCCTCCACTTTTTCTAATAGATTTTATTACATTTTCCTCTTTTTCTGTGTCGTCATATTCACCTGTGCATGGTGGTTCTATTTATGCCAAACTGCCGAGCAGTATCTCCGATAGAAACATAAATGGGGTGTAGTTGCATGTGTTATCCATCTCATGGGTGGAAGTGATTATGGTACAGTTTAACTTTCCTGCCCGAGTGTGGCATCACCTGATGTTATGAGAGTTTTTCTTTTTTGTGTTTTGGACAATGATTATGGTAAATGTATTCCCTTCTCTATTCATATAATTTTGTTGATTATTCAGTATTGCTCTTTAGTTAATACTCTTTTATTTGGATTCAAATGATAATTTTTTCTTTAACTCTTTTTACCCAGCTATCTGACGCAAAACTTTTCAAAATGTTTTGTCATTTTTCATATCATGGCTGTTTCATGTGGTGTTCTATTTGTATTTGTTATCTGTATGATTAATAACCAAAATCATTAATTAAAGAAAAACAAATTTCCTTGTATATATAAAAAGAATAAATTATTGTTGGGTGAATGAAAGCTTCTGGAAAGTGTTGCCATATGATTTTGAGTGACTGTACTTGTTTCAGTTTTCTTTTTTAGTTTGCTAGCAGTGCTAGGTACAACTTGAGTGCCAGAAGTTTAATCTAAGAAGGAGAAGAGGAAACTATAACTATGCTATAAGATTATTTCTAATTAACCCCTTAAAGGATGAATTTTTTAACATAATGTGTCAAAAAGATCCCAGACATTTTATTTAATTAATTGAAAATTATAAGTTGTTTAGGCACTATGCTTCTTAATTTCAACATAAAATTATTTTATGTAAAATAGTGATTTTTAGAAGCTCAATGTGAGACCTTTTTATGGTCATTAACGAGTTATCTTGTACAAAGTATACCTATTTTTGGTCTATCTTGTATGCTTAGTTTTAGAAATTTTGTCTAAAATGACAAGTAAAACAACCAAACTTGCCTAAAAACAGTCAAAAAGAAGAAATGAAACAAACAGATTCTCAAAGTCACCACTGGAGAGCTAGTAATGGTGCGTACTCGATGTAAAAGAAAAGAAAATTATACTCGATGAATCACAAAATAGTCAAGGGATTAGCTAACAAAAGACACGACAGCAATGTGATAAATCAATAATGTAACATAAACAGTCTAAGATGACAAATAAAAGAACCAAACTTACCTAAAAACAGGCAAAAATAAGCAAAAAAAAGAAAAAACAAAAAAAACAAACAACCAAACGACCAGGCTGACCATTGAAGTGCTACTAATGACGCATAGTCGGCACGAAAAAACCAGACGTCATTCTCAATAACTTTCGACTTTCAACTTAAGTACCACTGCCAAACATATGATATAGCACGAGATATCTCAAGAAGCCCTAAAACAACACTGTGGATCTGAACATCTCGTATCAGTCCTCAATTTTTTAGTACTGATGCAGATGTCTCGGGTTAGTCTAGTAATGGGTTAATTACATTTTCAAATCTCATTTCATACAAAATGGTTACTGTGTGGAAATACAAACGATTTGGGCTCACTTAATAGCTTGCTCTAGAAGCATTCAAATGGAAAATTTGCAGGCCTTGCATTTCAGTGAGGGTTTTCCTGAGAGGATATGGCTTTGTCCCACTAGGAGGCATTATGACTTATGTGCTCTTAAGGAGTCCTGTCAAGGAATTATGGAAGGTAGTTCCAGCTTGCATGTATTCCAGTTTATGACTAATGGTCAGGAACCTGACTTGCTCAGAATTTGGGGAATGACTGTAGAAGAGTAGCTAAAAATAAGAAAAACTATATTGAGAGCAGGGCCATCACGTGTCATTACAGTTCTTCAGATTATTATTATATTATTATTATTATTATTATTATTATTATTATTATTATTATTATTATTATTATTATTTATTCAATGCAGAGAGAGTACAGTAGTTACTGTATACTGTAAATAGGGTTCTAATTCTTAGCTTTGTGCTAAGCTATATGTTCAGGATTTTGTGAGGTATTGGGTGTACCGTTAGGTAAACTTTTGTTATTGTAAAAGTACTAATGTTTAAAAGCTATTGTATGTGCTCTTATTCCTTTAAGAGTATTTAGTACTTCAAAGCAGATATTGCTAGTTTAGAAATTACTCTCACTTTCAAATAGTTATGGTAACAAATAAGGCTGTTAGAAGTACAGTAGTCTTATTGATAATGTATTTTATAAATCTAATTCATGCATTTGTTTTTGCAGCAAAAATGTCCTTTCAAGCATCCACCAGGCAACGAGATTTATCGGAAGGGTCCATTCATTCTTTAGACATTAGCGTAAAAATAAATTATATGCACAGAACCTGTGTCTACTAGCGAAGCTCTTCTTGGACCATAAAACGCTTTATTATGACACTGATCCATTTTTGTTTTATGTCATGACTGAATATGATTCCAGAGGATATCACATTGTAGGATACTTTTCTAAGGTATAGTACAATCTTTAGATCATCTGTCTAATGTATATTAGGATGCAGTTGACCCTTCTTATCTCATGAATGCATGCCCTGTGTAGCATAACCTATTATACACGACTATAAGTTAGACTGAATTTGCGGTCTATAATGCTGCAGTACTAACAGCATTCATAAAAGCCCAACAAGTTTGAAATCATGAAAGGGCTTAACAGAAAAATTAAAAGGAAATATCTACAAAATATCCTATTGCAAAATCAGTAACAGAAAATTATATCAGTTTTGTGCTCCTCATAACAGCTCATTAACAGGTGATTTTTCTCTTCTCTTACAGTGGTCATTTTACTTCTAATACCTAACAAAAAAGTAATTATTTATCCTGTAATTTGGAAGTTATTTTCTGGCAGTTATCATGTTTACACTAATTGTATTTGTAACTGATTGGAGAGGACAATTTATAGTTATAAGTAAGAGAAAAAAGTGTAAAAGATCAGTTATCCTGTTACTGAATGACTGGTATTAAAGTTTATTATGTAGATACTGTACATGCTTTTGTGACAATGTTAATTTTTATTGTCAGTAAAATATGTTGTATACAATATATAAAATTATTTGAGATAAACAGCAAAAAAATATTTATTGATACTAGTAATACTACTTCCTCCCCTCATTTTATGGCTTATCAGAGAGTTAATATTTGATGTTGTCATTAAAGTACAGCATTTTCCATATCATATTTTTGTGAATACAGTTAGAAGGAATTTTTCAAGAATTAATATTGTGCCTTTTTCAAATTCAACACATTCTTGAACAAGAATCCTCAGATAGTGAGGACTGTCTGTACCAAATGATCTGAAGGGTTACTTTTCTTGCTAGGTTAAGGTTGGTTTGACATTGGGGTGCATGTATATGTCCCTACTTTGAATGTCTCAAGGTTTGTTCTTTGGAATTTACTTCTAAAAATATGAAACAACTTCCTTATAGTTCAGATTACTGTGCACCAAATTTTGGTAGACATTCAACCATCAAAAAGGCCTGTTTTCTGAGTATTATGCATTTGCTGTTGGTTCTGTTACAAACATTCTTTCCTTTCATGGAATACCGTGAAGGGATGGTGCACATGTTTAGTAATGATTTTTTTTTTTTTTTTTTTTTTTGTCTTTTGCATTATTTGAATAGGTGACGTTTGAGGGTGGACGTACGAAGAAAAAAAAAGAAGTGCACAGGGGTCAGAACAGAAAGGTAGTCATGGTGTCTGGAGCATTATTGCTGCATCCACGAAAATTTTTTCCCAAATTCTCAAATGTGAAGGCACTGTTATTTTTCTTTTTGCAACTAGAAGGGACTTGTTCACTTAAGTTTATTTTTCCTTCAAAATGTGTTCCAGAACATATTTCACTCCTGGAAAAAATGATTAGTAGTGGTATAGAAATATTCAAGGAAAATACATTGAAGGAGGCAGGTTGGATTAAACAAAAGTCTCCACTTTGCTGCATCCCCATATACCTACTCTTCTGTACCCTTTTTACAACATTTCACTCTGCTGAATTTCAGGGCTAATTCATTTTGCTTATTTTCACAGCTTGAATTATTAAAAGATTTTTGTAAGCTGAGGGATTCTGCTTATGCTTTCTTATATTATGACTCCTGGATCATGGGGATTTGTGATTTTTAATGATTCCACGAATGCAGTGATATCTCTGAAGAAGTTTAGTTCCTTTAGGAAGTGTAATTTCAAGTCCCCACTTATATTGCAAATTTTAGAAGTGATGTTTCTATTGAATTGTCGTATTGTGGCTAAATGAGAATGGCAGACGAAAGAAGTATGGCATCAACTGCTATACAATAATGACTCCTTTGCCATTCAGTGATACAGTCTCATTTATGAAAATAGAAATAAAAAGTGCTAGGAAATATTGCAGGGAAGTCTAAATGGCAGCAACCAGGGAATGAGGGCAGAGGTAAGTATAAAATTCACACAATCCTTTCTTTTACCACAGTTAAGGCATGTAGTTAAGTTCTGTTTATGTTAAGCTTCATGCTTACATGCTGTGTGAGGCATTGATACTTTAGGACATATCTTGCAAACAGAAGAACAAAATAAGTTGAAATAAAGTGCAGATGCTCACAAACCTAATGGCTGGTTGCTTAATGTAGTGCTAAGAAATACAACTCTGTAAGTACTGCTTTTCTTTAACTAAATTGTTTTAGTCTCTTTAGAAAACTTAAATCTACTTGGTTGACAAAAAAGCAGTAATGATGGTTGTTTATGTTCTTCGCTGGGTGAGCGGGTTCTGTTCTCAGCTACCACTCTGATGGTCGCGAGTTCGAATCTCCGACCAGCCAGTGAAGAACAAGAGAAATTTGTTTCTGGTGATAGAAATTCATTTCTCGCTATAATGTGGTTCGGATTCCACAATAGGCTGTAGGTCCCTTTGCTAGGTAACCAATTGGTTTTTAGCCACGTAAAATAAATCTAATCCTTCGGGCCAGCCCTAGGAGAGCTGTTAATCAGCTCAGTGGTCTAGTTAAACTAAGGTATACATAACTTCTCCAAATGACGACCTCAGTTCCAGGATTATGTGAAGTTGCTCGTTATAAACTGCTTTCTATGGCAAGATTTTTTTCAGCATTTCCTGAGGAGCTTTGTTTTTTTATATACAGTACTTAGCCTGGATGTTCCATCAGAATCAACTTTGCAGTTGTCATAATCTGTGATTTTTAGAATTCTTTTAACTGTGTGGTCAATAAAGCCTGGAAATCTACTTATGCACTATAATCTGAAATGTCCCATTTAGAAGCAGAGGTTGGTAAGCACGATTCTTTTGCTTCCCAAATCATGTTATAAGTTGGATAAAGTTGGACCTTTCTTTCAGTTAGTTATAAATGATTTGTTTAACCAGACCTCTGAACTCTTTTAGGGTTCTTCTTGGGCTGGAAGTCTTTTTTAGCTCCAGGTCTTAAGCATTAATAATATTACTTATGTAGTGAACAGTGAAAGATTACTTGAGCCAATGCATCTTCAGGAGTATAAGCCTTTTCATTACCAAAGGTTGGTTTTATTGATGAACTTGTAAGTTGTTCAGCCAAATTTTTGTATCCAATAGTTTTCAGAAGTTTAGAGGTTGCATAAAACATTCTTCCAGGTGATGTAACGAGTAGCTATTCTGAATTATGCTTCTTTGTTTTTTCGCTGGAAGTTTCAAAGGTCTTGTATGGGTGACCAGGGCCAGCATGTGCACATTTTTTACATGTTATGTTACTTAACCCTTAAACGCCGACTGGACGTATCGTACGTCAACTAAAATTGTCTGTCGGGTGCAGAGTAGACGTACTGTACGTTGACTACAAAAAATTTCAACCTTCGGTCAACTTTGACTTGACCAAGATGGTCGAAAAACGCAGTTGTAAGCTAAAACTCTTACATTCTAGAAATAATCAATAATTTACCTTCTGGTTGTGGTACTGTTGATGTGTTTTGACCATCTCATTGGTCATCCTCTGGGTGTGGTTGAGAAGGATCTGGAGAAACAAGGCGCTTGGGTCAGTATTTAAAGGGGGGTCTTGATTGGTGCTGAATTATGATTGGCTGCCTGCGGCAGGTCATCTCGGGTGGACCTGCGGGTGGAGCCTTCTCTCCCATGTTGATGCTTGGGGCTCGTCTTGCATGCGAGAGGCATTGTATTGTTGGGGATGCATGGAAGAATTTCGATCCTCAGATGCAGAATTTTGATTCGCATGTTTGCTATGGGGGTCGCTTGGTGCAGGTCTCCTGGCTGCCGTGGGGAGGAGAAAGGTTTCCTGTGTAATGTTGAAGATTGGTTTCTCCTTCCCAATGTGCAATGCTTGCAAGAGGTGCGGGTAGCAGTGGTTCGTAGTTCGGTCAATTATTTCCATATTCGTGATTATATCTCTTGCAATTCTCTGGTTATGGGCGGTCCTGGCATGGTTAAAGATGGCTCCTTCTTGGGCATGGCAGGAAATCCTCTTGGAGAAACGCATAGTGGTCATATCAACGTAAGAACCGAGGCATCCTCGGACGGGGCATGAGCACTGATACACCACGTTGGTTTTCTTCAAGGGGTCCTGCTGAGTGGGGCTGGATTGTTATGCATCACCAGGCTGCTCGTCTTTTTGCTCTTGTAATAAATGACCAGATGAATATTCTTATTGGGGTCAACAGGGCAGACATTCTTGAGGGCACGTTCATCTGCTTTATATTTATGATGAAATTGTCCTTTATACAAGAGCTTTATGCTTTCAGGGGCAATGGAGTGAGGTTCCTGCCAGTACCATTTATCGATGTTCGCTTGAGAGACTCTTCTATACTTCGGTTTGGGTGTCCATTGTCGACGAGGGTCTGGGCTACACGTTCCATTCCTTCATGTGTGTCATTCCAGGATGAGCAGTGCGAGAGGGCCCTCCTGATGTAGGTGATGATGGTGGAGCGCTTATACCTCTCAGGGCACTTGCTCGCTCCGTTCATACACATGCCCAGGTTTGTCCCCTTCGTGTAGACTTTCGTAGAGAAAGAGGCCTCTCTCTGCTCCACAAGGACGTCAAGAAAGGGGAGGCAGCAGTTTTGGCTATGTTCGCGAGAACCTGAGGTGTGCTTTCCACAACCATAGCTGCCTCAGTTTGCCAGCAGACATGAGGCCAGGCCGCTGCCTCCTGAATTGACATCATGCGGAAACGAAGGAGCCTTCTTTCTGTGGTCTACACATGAAGCGAACGACCCTGGGCATGTGTTTGAAGCGAACAGCCAGTGCCCTGGGAGGTATAAGCGTATAGAATATCACCATCGGCTGTATCGGGCCCTCGCCTTCTGGCATGACACCTGAAAATGAAGCGTGTGGCGGACCTCGTCATTTAATGAACGCAAAGCACAGGAGTCTATCAAGGCGAGCGATGATAAATGGTACTGGCAGGCTCACTTACCCTGAACATAAGCTCTTCTATAAAGGACAATTTCATGCGTAATACTAAAGATGACGTGCCCTCAAAAAACTATCATCGAGATAATGTCACCTGTGACCCAATAAGAGATATACGGTAATTGTGTATGACCATACGATGATTGAAATACAAGCAAAAGTGCTGTTGTTATATGATTCAGGTGATAAAGTAAACAACAGTTTCTTGGTCGGTTGTTTAGGCTGTAACGCATTTACGCAAGAGTATAACGTTACTAATAATACTTTTATCATTCTCTTTTACTTTTTAAACTAGAAGATGGGATAAAGAGTTGGAGGAAAAGAAGCTAGTCTATTGTAATTTGGTCTCTCTCGCTGCCTATACACTGCTGCCTATGTCTGTGCATGAAATTTAAAAATATTTTATAAATGTTGTTGTATCGGTATTAATTTAACCCCAATGAAATTTAAAAATATTTTATAAAGGTGTTGTCATAATCGGTATTAATTGCTTACCCCATTCAAAATCGAATTATCGTAAAGTGAAATATCATTAACTCGAGCACCACCTGGATTAGTATTTTAATAGTTTTGTCACAAAAAGTGCAGTCAGGAAATGAGATGAAAATACAGTAATTAGTGAATATTTCTCAGTGAAAAATAGCGTGAACGGGCAAATTTTCAGAGGAATAATGAATATATATGTTCCATAGAGAAAGCTGCGAATAGGTGAGTCCACAAATCGTGAGACCGTACAAGTGAATGGGGGTTTACTGTATTATGAAACTCCCAAAAGGCAATGCCACTATGTACAGTACTGTACATCAAGTTTGGAGGATAACGTCAGGCTCCATGACGGCAAGCTACTGGCTGGAAGGGTTGGAAGTAACCAACCACACACCAGGGCAACATCACAAGGTGACAAATATGAGGCGATAGAGAGGAAAACTGTGCAAGAGGGGGAGGGTTATCATCCGCTTGGAGGATGATACACGGTGAGTAAATGATAACAGAAGAATTGACACGCCTCAGAAACTATTGAAGTAAAGGTAATATGTCTGTAATCCCTAGATAACTCTATCAGTTCACATACATCACTGTCACTCCCTTCAAAATAGATGATACATGAGCTGGTAAACTACCAAATAACTCCTTTGGCAAACACATCAAATTTTGAACTGGAAGACGGTTGAGAGATGTGGCGAAAGGAACAGATCTTGATCCTGAGCGTGCCATGGTTCCCTACCCTTGAGAAGACCAATGGACCCAGGGCAGTCCAGAGGGTGGACTACAGACAGACAGCAAGGCTCCAACACCTCTCGTGGGGAAACCGAAAAGGTTGACCACTCGAGGGTGAGGGGGATCCCGCATGATCTTAGGGTAACACCTTAATGTATACAGTCAAATTTCTAACCATAATAAAAGAACATTTCTCAATTACCTATTATTTTTCTCCTGAACCACATCAGGGGAACAAAAGAAGGCAGAGCAGGAGTGAGAGAGGAATTAGCCTAACCTAGGCTATCAGGTAATGGAGGAGGAGGAGAAGCAACAACGTTAGAAAAGGGAAAGACCGGGAGACAGGCTTACCAGCAAAGCCTGCCCTAACAAATTGTCTACATGATGCATCAGCCTCTAGCATGTTTTGATACTTCACAAAGTTTTCATCCTTTTATCAGATCACCCTTTATATAATCTTCACAACAACAAAACCACTCTTGTGCCCCAACAGCTAGGCTAACACACGTGGCCGTGCACAACCAAAACAGTCGGTTTCCACAAACTCTTTCCCATGCAGCTTAATGTTTTCATCTCTTCTTGTTGTAGATGACATACTGTAATATAAAAACAGAAATCAGGCCCAATACTGTACAGGAGAAAATCGGCCAGAAATAGTCAACATTACTGCATTACTATTGCTGGAGAATTCACAGCGTTGGCACAAGGGCACATTTTACATGAAGAATTCTGACAAGACTGTAAAACATTCCAACGCCACCTGGTGGGGAAACAGTTGATTACAAAGACAGTCCTAGCAGGTTAGCCAAGGGTTATTTTGTTTTATTTTGAATACCAATCACACCTAATGGCGTGAAGATATAAGCTAACTTTAGCAGTAAGTCCTTTGGTTTCAGAAAGATTCATTCCAAATAATATCTAATTACTTTACAAATTCAACATGATAAAATACCACTGTAAAAATATGCAAAAGACAGCCTACTGAAAGATAACTAAGCAAGCTGTGAATACTAGGAAGGTAAAATCCCACAAAATTACTTGGTAAGCATAACATAAATACAGAGCCAATATTCTTTTTAAAATAGAGCAGGGTCCTTGGTTCTGCTAAGGTCCTGGTTCCTGCTAACTTGCAGAAGAAAGCAAAACAAAGAACAATAATTCTTAGCTACACTACAGCAAACAAAAATGGAAAAGGGATTTTGTCAAAGGAAAAATCTATTTCTGAGTGAGGCCCGTGTCACCCGGTGAAATTCCATTACTAACTCAATTTCTAGGTATAAATATTGCTAAATATACCAGAGAAAAAGCTTTCAGGAATGCTGGAGTTACTACCCCAGATCGAGCGTCTTCTAATGAAGACGTCGGTATAACCAAGGGTGAGTGAAGGAATCACAACCACAGAGCCACACTCTATAGACATCCCTATGTCAATATCCCCGAGAAGAGTGAGGGGCCGTACCAGCCCCACGCTCCCCAGCACGCCACGCCGGCGACTCCAGCGCCATCTGAACTCATTCCAGACTAGCACCATCCCCAGGCTTGGCATGAGCCAGCAGGGGGCAAACCTGTACCTCAAAATATTCTAGGGGGTCACCGGGTGACACGGGCCTCACTCAGAAATAGATTTTTCCTTTGTCAAAACCCCTTTTCTGAGCTCGGCCCGTGTCACCCGGTGAAATAGTGTCAGAGAATCATGCCAAGACTGCAAAGCTACAACAGAAAACAAAAGGTAACTGGAAAGACACACATGCTATGGAAAAATAGATTTAATAAAAATATCTCAACAATGAAAATTGGGCTTAACTATAGGTAAATACTGGTGACATAATACACCTCACATCAAAAAGTACAATGAAATAGCAAACTTAACCTATGAACAAGGTAGAAACACTAACATATAGTACAATAGGGGAAAATAAAAGGCCCCTATAATTCAATAGAATAACCAGTAATTACAAACTTAAACCTAAAAGCAATGAGATACCACTGAAAGACAAAAAATATGAGGTACATGAAGCAAAAATAAAAACAGCTTCAGTACCTCTGACTAAATCTAAATCCACAACATATCAAATCCAAATCACAAGACAAGCAATAATCAGGTATAACAGTATCGAGTATGAGGAGCAAGGCAGCGAGGCATGATCGATCCAGAAAACAGGTAGAGAAATAAATGAGGCAGGCGGGCGGGGGTAAAGGAAAGGATAAGGATAATTAAAATGGGAGATGACACTCCCACAGCCACTGTAGAAAATTTCAGGGCTTTGAGTGATTTAAACAGTGGTTTAAACGCTAGAGGTGATTTCTATCCCATATACTCGGTAAGTTAAGCAAAATTCATATTATGAAAATAGATAGTAAAGGTAGCCACTGCACGTTGGCTTGTTTAAAAAAACCTTTGGGACTCAATGAAAGAGTTCCACCCTCTCCCTGATAAAAAGAGGACCCGACTTATACTGTGGAGTTCTTTGTAGATAAGACTTTAACGTATATAATGGGCATAAGGGTTGGTCCTAAGGGGGAGACACCACCTCCTAGGAGGACCACCTGTCCTGAGGGTCTTCATTTTAGCTAGGAACCTATGATCAGGGGAAAGGAGGACTTCTCCGGATGGGATATTAAAGAAATCAACATGATCATCACCTCTAAGAGCGACAGCCGATAGCTTTGAAATTCTGGCAACTGAAGCTAAGCTAATCAGAAGTACCTACTATAAGGCTGATTTAGCTACATCAATAGTGGCCAGGGCGAGGCATTTTTCAAACAATGATCTAAAGAAAGTAACCGTTAGGTTAGTAGCCACAGTTTGAGCTTCAGATGCCTTCAAGAAAGATGTTAGTTCTTTGCTGCTATGCATCATACTTCTGAGAGTATAATCTCCTTATCAGATTCTAGAAGTAGAGTGTTGACGGGTCAACGTTTGCTCTCTTTTTTGCGGCAAACATTATAATGTCCGTAAAGCCTGGGCATTCTGAATTCTTAAGAAAGCAGACACAGCCTTGTTTGTACTACTTGGGTCAGGCTGGATCTGGGTATCTGATAACCCCACAACTTGATTCCTGGAGCAGAGGGAACCAGTTGCTCTTTGGCCAATAAGGGGCTACTAGAGCTAGATGGCCCTTGAATGACCTGAGTTTGTGCAGTACCCTCGAGAACAAGTTTATTGGGGGAAACAAGTACACCTTCTCCCAACAGTTCCAAACTATGGACATCATATCTGTGGCAAGGTCTGAGGATCCGGGTTGGGAACCACGTATCAGGAAGCTTGTAATTGTTCTTTGCAGCTTAACAGATCCATCTGGAGTCCTGGAACCCGGCGGCAAATTCAATTGAGCGATTCCCCGCCCAGAGACCACTCCGCGTCCAACGGAGTAGTCCTGGACAGGGGACCGCCACTATGTTCCGCCTCCCGATAGATGGGTGGCTGACAAATGCCAGCCGTGCTTGTTCGCCAGGAGAAGGTAGCTAACACCACCTGGTTAACGCGACCTGATTTGGAGCTGGCCCTTTGAAGCAACGAACCACCACTGTGCTACCCAACACCAGCCTGATGTGAAACTGGCCGACGGGGCGGAGTTTCTTGAGAAATAGAAACACTGCCACAGCTTCCAAGGTGTTTATATGAAACTGTTGGAACATTGTAGACCATATCCCTTAGACTTTTAGTTGTGGTGAATTACCTCCCCAGCCGCTTTAAAGAAGCGTCTGAGTGTATTACCAGAGCCGGAAGGGGGAATTGAAGTGGAACAGGCTGAGAGACCCTGGATGTGGACCACTGAAGGGAGGGAGGGTCTACTCTCAAGGATTTGAGGGGAAGAGGACTCTGTCTCTGAAACTGATGTCTTTAAGCTCGCTTTTAAGAGCAGGTCTGTCACTGAAGCAAACTTAAGGGGCGAGAGAAATCTCTCTTAAGTCCTGTGGAAGGTCTTTCAGGGACTTTCTGGTAGAATTAGATTTCCTTCCGCTTGGCCGGCGGAAGAGATAACCTTGCTGAAACTTCCCTGGGGACAGTGAAAAGCCTGCCTTGAAACTTGAGGTGCCTCACTTTCTTTATAGCTCATTTACTGAGTAGTTCCGTCACCAAGACCTGTAGGGCTTTTGGAGGAAGGATGGTAAAATCTGGTCATGGGAGGGGGACCCTGATCCAGTTCCAACCCAGACCTTTGGACACGATACTGTGTGTCCAAGGACTGAAGGGCCACTGGTTTCTGAACCAGTAAAGGTGTTCACCCACCTAGCTGGTCTCAGTGAGAGGAAGCAGATTTGCTTCCTCTACCGTGGGCCACTTTTCCTCCGGAAGACGGGTTCAGCCCTGCCTCTGAAGGGGGCTCGACTTCTACCCCCTTGCGCTCCTATTAAGACCGTGAAAACCCCACGGCCCTCATAGGTAGGGTTGTATGCCGGCGAGGGAGACATACGTAGGTGCAGCAAGGGGTTGGGCTGGTTGAACCAGCACATACTGTTGGGGTTGGGCCTTGGAGGTGGATGGTTGGCTCACCGTTGAGAACGGGACTGCCTGAGCAACCACCTGATGTTGGGGTCTCCTGCGCTTCCTGTAACATTTCCCAGGCCTATTCTGGGAACCGCTAAACTCGGAGGTCTCCCGCTTAAGAGCGGAGATACCCCACCGGGAGTGCAGACTCTGGTTGGTCCTGGTTGCTTCGCTCAGGACACGGAGACTTCATCGTCTGGGAAAAGGTTGGTTCCCCAGAAAGAACTCCTCATGAGCCTGTCAGGTTCAAGACGAATGGTGGCATCAGCGAAGATAAACTTACGGCAGTTCATCTTTGCTACCATGAAGTCGAACAGGTCCGACTGAAACCCTGCTAACAGGGATTTAGTCAGAACCTGAAACAATGGTTCCTCTGAAAAGAGAGGCGGTCGCTTCTGCCAGGCACAGCGAGTTCAAAGACCGGCTCAACCGACACGTGCTTCGAACTCAGCCTTCAGGAGAGCTTCTGTGAGCTTAGGAAGCTGCTCTCTGAACTGGTTTGACGCGCAATCTGCGCCCAATTTACCGACAGTAAATGTGGACGGGCGTTCCTCCAGAACTCGTCACCCCGGGAAGATTAGCGATGTAGGGTCTAATTCCCGGAGCTGAGGCAAGGGTTTGCCTTCCCAGCAAGTCGGAGTGGTTGCAATAGCAACTTTGTTCAGACAGGGGTGGGTAGCCTACCACCCAGAGAAAACATATTTAAGCTGCCCTTGAAGGGGTCAACTCCGTATCCTCCGCCTGCCACCCGGTAAAAGTGTGCAGGAGAAGCGGATTGCGCCTGATCCCTAGGGAAAATCACCGTTCCGTAGGGACCTCAATTGAGCGCACCCAGGCTTCCTCCGTCAGTCTAACGAAGCCTGGGTAGGGGGCAAGAGATCAGCCGGGAAGAACTCCAGTTCTTCTAGACGCCTGGTACCTAGGCCTTCAATGGTCAAGGTGCCTTCATGCTGACAGCACGAAGAGCAACCCGCCATGGGTCCCTTATGTCAAAGGAGGGAGGGCAGCGGTGTCGGGGAACTGATAGTGCACCCCGGCACCACCGGAGCGCGACAAATCAGCGATCAGCTTCTCATGATCTTGAAGCTTCTCAGTAAGCTTATCTAGTTTTGTATCTACCTCCGTGGAGAACCTCTTGAACCACATCCCCGCAAACGCCTCCGGGTCAAAGGCAGGCTGGCGAGGAGGGCTGGACTTGGACGCCCCTCTACTCGCTCCTTTGCCCGGGGTACTCAGTTTGCTCCCGGAAGGCAAAGGGTCAGCACCTTTTGGTTTCGACGGGGGAAAAGGAGAGGCTTTTCGTGAAGACGAGGACTTGTAGCCCTTCGCCTTCAACGACGACTTCAACTTGGGGACAGTAGACTGAACTCTGTCCCTCAAGATAGCAGGTTTAGTGAAGGCCTGAAAGGAAGAGGATGATGAAGGAGGGGGATTAAGGAGGGCGCCCGCCCCCACTGCCTCACTTACCTCAATACCTACCCCCTGGTCCTGCTCGGTGACCATAGGCTCGAGCTCCAGGTCGAGCGCAGCGACAACTCTGTAATCCCCCGAGTGTAGGGGGTCCCCTTGCAAGGGCTGGGTCGCGGCCCGGATCTGGTCGATGATAGGTGCGGCCACATCAGAAGGTACGGCCGCAGTGATCCGGGCGCTGGGATACAGCAGGTCCCTCAGCTTTTCATCGAGGATATAGGGTTTCCCCGACGGGACATTCCTCCCGAAACCAGCTACCCAAGCGCAGAGAGACCCCAAGGCCTCTTTCTTGAAGGACCGTCAACCTGAAAGGGGCAGAGTGTCAAAGAAGGGCTAATACCGTGTTTATATAAGATCCAAATGTGACCAAACAACAAACTCTGACTAATGTGGTAAAGCGGAAGTAATTAGCTTACCGACTCGTCCTGGAGACATCCATACGATGTGAAGCAAACCTCACAGCCGTCCGGATGCCAGACAATCAAGTCATCAAGCCGGACTGCACAGCCAGCATGAGTCCGCACACCACATGCCCGTAGGGTTGGTGGAGGATGGCGGCACATCCGGGTTCCTCACAACGAACAGTCTGTAAGTGTGAAAAGTACATGAATCTACTACTCTAAGAAACTTAAACTATGTAGGGATAAGTATTTTCATACCATGTTACCGGAGAACTCCGGTGGAATGAAAAACCCCGTCAAAGACGGACCTACTAAGCAAAGAAACTTAAAGTAAACAAATCAACCCGACGGCTGGTTAAGCCGCCGGGGGACAGTAACAAATATATGGTAAGCATCACCTCCCGACTGCCGGAATTTTCTGGCGGAACGAGAGAGATGAATCAACGGGACTCTCACCACCAGGAACGCCAGTAATAAAACGGCGGAACCTAAGGAAGGATCACCGGACTAAAATAAAATTAAAGTAAAATTCTCAACCCGACAGCGGGTTAAGCTGCGGTGAGCAGTAGCAAACACATGGTAGCGAAAAATCTCCCGACTGCGGAATTTTCCGGCGGAACGAGAGATGAATCAACGGGCTCTCACCACAAGGAACGCCAGAAATAAAAACGGCAGAACCAAGGGGAAGGATCACCGGACTCTGATATAATATTAAAGAAATCAAACATATAACAACCCGACGGCGGGGTTAAGCCGCCGGGACCAGCAACAGTCATATATCAACCTGACAGCGGGTTAAGCCGTGGGGACCAGCAACAAACATATGGTAAACAGAAAACCTCCCGACTGCCGGAATACTCCGGCGGAACGAGTTGAATCGACAGGACCCTCACCACAAGGACCGCCAGTAATGAAACAGGAGCGGAACCCAAGGAAGGATCACCGGACTCTGATATAAGATTAAAGCAAACATATCAACCCGGACGGCGGGGTTAAGCCGCGGGACCAGTAACAAGTGTATACACATAGAGGGTGGTAAAGAAACTAGTTAACAACGCCACTATGAGGTAGAGTCCCCTGAAGTCCGGTACCATTACTACCGGAGATCCCAAGCCTCTATCGCTAGGGTACACAAGAAGGAAGAGGCAGAACACAACTGGACCCACATGGGCAGGTGTACGCGCTAATCAATTCCGACTAGAATGACCCAGACGCCGAGGCGAATGCGGGAGGCAAAGGGAGGACCAGGGATGATGGGAGGGGGAAGGATAACCCTGAAAAAGTTCGAAGACCCACTCGATCCGAGGAGAGCGGGTAAACGAAACATAAAGTCAAGACGGTTGTCACCAGGAACCATCCCTGGGAGGGAGCGAATCCCTCCACCAGGGAGGACCCAAGCACTCGGGGAGAACATCGGGGACCGATGTCACACCATGAGAGATGACAAGGAATTGACTTAGGGTAGGCTAGGGAAGGGGGAAAAGCTAAGTAAGGAAGGGCTAGACCAGAGAAGAGGAAAACAGAAGACTAGGTAAGACGTGTACCCATCTCAACTGAAATCCCAGGCCGTACAAGGTAAAGTGATACCCAAGTAGGGAGAACTCTAGGCCTGCCCTAACAGGAAGGGAAAAGGAAGTAGCCTACGACCCCCACTCAGACATCTTGTAATAGACACAGTCTATAAAATACGAAGGGGAGAAAGAAAGGGAGGGATGTAGAACCAACAGGGAGAGAAAAACCTGTGTTGAAGGCCAGCCAGAACCGTAAGGTAAGGGAATGCTAAAATAGCGTGGAGGAGACACACCCAAGGAAAAACCTCTACCCCTCCGAAAAGAAGGGGAGGACAATGGGGTCTCACTCCACCACCCAAACAACGATCGGTGGACGGAACAACAACAGAAACTCCTCCATCTGCTGATCCTCCTCTCACCTAACCTACTCCAGGATACAAGGGAGAGAGGGAGGCCAAGTAGGCTACCAGGAAAGCCTAACCTTGCACTAGGCAGGGCTAGGACAGTGATGTTAACCAGAAATAATAAATAAATAATAATAAATAAATAACCACCATTACTAAATATATACACTAGACATGAAATCGGCTTGTGCTTGGCACGTAGCCTAACCAACAAAGCGACAGGAAGTAAACAGATAGGACTGTGCCTGACGCTCGCGGTAATAATGATAAGATTTAAATATAATAAAACATGACATCAAGCACAAACATAATAGAAATCTATAATGACCATAATTAATAGGGAAAACATCCTGGGGAGATACCTAGGCGGAAAATACTACGTTGGAACCCTAAATGTAAGAACTCCCACGATGGGAAGTTCAGAGAAATTAACTCTAGAGGATCTCCCAAAGACCCAACCCAGGCAAGACCACCAGGATGAATCCTATGGGGGAATGATAAATAATGTAACCGACCAAGAGAAGCCCGAACAGAACAAGCTGAACGAGCGAATCTCGTGGTCGACGTGGCTGACCAGGGGACGCCGCAGAGTCCCAACAAGATTCACGTATAATATCTAAATACGATGTAAAACAGCCAAACTTATCATAAAAACCCCACAAGAATATGGTACTTAACTTGGAAACAGTAAAGGAGCTTGACGACATGGTGAAATAAAGGCAAATCACGCTAAAAAACACAAGCCACAAACAAATCTGCGATCAAAGCGAGTGCTAGAAATGGAATGAGTTCAGATGGCGCTGGAGTCGCGTGGCGGGCTGGGGAGCGTGGGCGCTGGTTACGGCCCTCGCTCTTCTCGGGATATTGACATAGGGATGTCTATAGAGTGTGGCTCTGTGGTTGTGATTCCTTCACTCACCCTTGGTTATACCGACGTCTTCATTAGAAGACGTTTTCGATCTGAGGGTAGTAACTCCAGCATTCCTGAAAGCTTTTTTTCTCTGGTATATTTTGCAATATTTATACCTAGAAATTGAGTTAGTAATGGAATTTCACCGGGTGACACGGGGCCGAGCTCAGAAAGATAGTTGTTAATAAATATGGGAACTCACTTCAAGAATGTTAAATAGTTGAAAAATAATTACTGTAGCTAGTTAGCACTAAAATAAAATGGGGAAACATTCGCCACAAAGATACCAAAGGATGAAAAATGTTAAATTACTGTATACACAAAACAATAACAAACAGACTGGAGTGAAGGAAACATTGCAAAACTTGTAAATTTTCAAGACAATTAACAGGTTTTGACATAGGAAAAACCTATTTATATCCACTTCCATACGGAGTGTTATTGCCGTAGATGATGTCCGTAATTTTTGCACTAGGTACCTAGCAATGTTGGGTGAGTAATTTTCACGGTAGATAATATCTTAAAAAATCCATACGTGAAGGTCTCAGCTCAGAAAGGAGGATGTGAAGAACAACTTTCCCTCCTACTGTCTGGGATAGAACAGCAGACAGTGGTGGAATTGATCTCTTCATTTGCTGCTGAAGTAATAGGAACCAATGCCTGTCTGGCCAATTTGGGGCTATTAAGCTGTTCCTTTGAAGGTTAGAAGTTTCCTCAAAACCTTCAAAATCTGGGACAATGGAGGAAAAAGATATATCGTCCTCCATTTGTTCCAGTCTTGTAGGAAGGCATCTCTTGCTGTTGCTTGACTGTCCAAGTTCGGAGACATATATACTGGGAGTTTGTGATTCTTGTATGTGGCGAACAGGTCTAATTCTGGTTGTGGAAGCATGATGGTCATTGTTTGCAAAGAGTGGTTGTCCAACATCCACTCTGTTGAGGCTGTCACTTTCCTTGATAGAGAGTCTGCCATTGCACTGAGAGACCCTGTGAGGAGAATTGCAGATAGTTGCCACTTCTTTGTTTGTGCCATCCAAAGGATGGCTAGCATTACCATACTGAGAGGATGTAAACATGATTCTGACCTAATGATGCAGGACATTACACTTGTGTTGTCTAGAACCAACAGAATGTGTGTGTGTCTCTTCTGGAGGTTTGAGTTTTTTAAGAGCCAAAAAGACAGCCATCAGCTCCAAGAAATTGATATGACAATTCCTCAGAATAGCTGGCCACCTCCCAGCCACCTGATGATCCTCCCAATGTCCTCCCAACCTGTCAACGAGTCATCTGTGTGTATTGTCACTCGTACAGATGGAGGAGTCAGGGTGACCTGTTTCACCAGAGATTCCTTCTGGGTCAAGGGCCAAAGTATCTCCACAACTTTTTTGTTTTTTTGATGAGATCGGTCTTGCATCTTTTTTCTTGTGTGCGATAGCCAAAATTGGCTCACATTTTTCAATTGCAATCTGAGTATTGGATCTATTACTGATGCAAACTGCAGCAGGCCCATCATACATTCTAATTGCTGTCTGGAAACTCTGGGCTGTGCAAGGAATGTTCTGAGGTTTTTCCTTATTCTGTTCTGAGTATTGATGAGGAAAGACAACAGGCCCTGAAGAGTACCCCAACACAGTCCCAGCCACTGAAAGCATCTGCTGGGCATGAGGCAGGATTTTTTCCAATCTATTATAAAACCTTTTGACTGGAGTCTGTTGATCACTGCTCTTAGGTTTTTCAAGCACTCTTTTCTTGTGGGCTGCCAGATTAGCCAGTCATTTAGGTAAGCTATTAGTTGTATTCCTTCTTGTCTGAGTTCTTGAACAACTACCATTGCTAATTTTGTAAAATTTCTTGGGGGCAGTATTTAGCCCAAAATGCATGACTTTGAACCTGTATGTATCTTTCCCTATCCAGAACCCTAAGAAGGGGCGCCCCAAAAGGGAACTCCAATAGGGATGTTCCAGTATGCATCTTTCAGATCTATAGAAGCTGTCCAATTCCCTTTTGGAATGATTGAACATACTTGGGCAACAGTAGTCATCCGAAACCTTTGGCAAACAGTGTGCTTATTCAATGTTGACAGGTCGAGGGTCACTCTTTGTTCAGAGGAATCCTTTCTGGGAACACTGAAAAGACGTGCTTGGTGGCAAATATACATAAATATATGGATCCCTTTAACAGGGCCTTCTGCATGTAATCTTCCAGAGGGGTCTGGTTTTTGAGAGAAACCCTTTAAAGGGGGGGGATGAGACCTTTTCTACCCCCAGCCCATTGAGAATACTGTAATGCTGTGTCTCCAAGGGAAGACTTCCATTGCCTGTGGTGTCGTTAGCCGACCCCCACCAAACAATTCCTATTGGTATCTGCCTCTTCCTCTGCCTTTGCCCTTGATAGGCATTCCAGGCGTTGCTTTTCCTTTTCCTTTATAAAGTTTTTAGACCCTGTGAAAAGGATGTCCTTGCTGCTGTGGTGGTTGTTGTCCCTTTGTAGGGAGTTGTCCCTTCTGACCATCTACCTGTTTCTGAGGAAAACTTTTGGAGGTGACTGAAGGCTTACTGTATATGATTTTTTATCACAGTGAGCCTTTTTTGGGATGGGTAAAGGGAAATTTCGTGTTTTTTTGTTTCCTGAATTTCCCTTTTCCCAGAAGAACATAGACTGTACAATTTTGTTGGCGTGCTTGCTTGCTGAGTTGTCACAACAGAATCCCCAAACAGGTCCTTACAGAAGGGGTTAAATTGTACAGTAATAATGCGGTCACATTGGGAAGTAACTTGTTGGAGCCTTCCAATGTTTCCATTTCACGCTTTTATGCGCCACTCCAGAAAGTCATGGAGTGCTTCTCATAGGGTTCTCATAAGACTTTTAGCCACAACAGCAAAAACTGTCCTGGAATCTTCTAGAAGCCTTTTGGTGGCAACTTCCAGCAAGATGGTAGAGGTTAAAACACTAAGGAGGTGGATCCTAGCACGAAATTTTGATGAGGCTGTCTCGTCTGAGATTCTTCTCAAAAGGGTCCCAAACTGCTGAGTAGCTATCTCTAAAGGGAGCTTTTTCCTTTCAAAAGGAAGCTGAAGCATTGCCAATTCCTTGGTGGAATTTTTCAAAACAGGGATGACTGTGGCAAATGGTTTTAATTCTGCCATTGGTTCTTGTTTTCTAGTTACTACAAAATTCTGAAAATCTGGTTTCACATGGTTAATTATTTTAAAAGTGAAGGGACAGAAGGCTGGGGTTACTTGGTGAGTAACTTGGGCTTTATTCATAATGGGAGTACATGTATAGATCCATTTTCCGTTGACCTGGTAAAGAGTGTCATCTATAACTTTTAATGCTATAGACGCAGGTAAGGGAACTGTTTCTTTCAGTGGGTTCTCCAG
Organism: Macrobrachium rosenbergii; assembly: GCF_040412425.1. NCBI lineage: Eukaryota > Metazoa > Arthropoda > Malacostraca > Decapoda > Palaemonidae > Macrobrachium > Macrobrachium rosenbergii. The sequence continues at coordinate 86,884,981 of NC_089742.1, read as the reverse complement.
TCTGGTGAAGGTGGTACCAGGTGCCTTTCTGTATTAGGGAATGCTGCCCTGTCTCTGAACTCCGTATGTACAATTTCGATCATGGTTTTTCTCTCATTAATTAGATACTTACCATCGGGAGAGAAAATGCACATTGAGGCATCTCGCCAAGAATTAGCGGTATCATCAGGGGTGAGTATTGAAGCCACTGTTATGTTTTGATCTGAAGTTTTGCAGTCCGAACTGGCCACTTTGTTGGTTCCAGTCGGAATTCTAACCCTGACCTTGTTTGGGCAGAATTCGTATCCACTCTCACTTTTTGGTTACAGGATGCAGTACTTTTACACTTTTGTGTGTACATGACTGACTTAATTTCCTGTTTGGAATTATGTTATATGTCCATAATATATTGCTGTCTGTGGCAAGGACACCGTTGATATTATTCATAATTTCCTTAAGGAACTGATCAAATACTGCAAACTGTGTATCCCTTTAGGGGAAGCTTACACAATCTGACTGAGCATACACAGTTGAACTGTAACTGCCTGTTACCCATGGGGCAGAGGTCCTGGGTGAGTTACTATACCCCTCTGAAAATGTAGTAATTTCTATTGAGGTTAGGTGGCTCCTAGCATACCTTTTGAGGGAAGGATCCTGTTCAGCTTCTGATATTTGAATGGGGGATAGAATTCCTTCTGGAAGATTTATCCCATGGTTAGCTGAAATTTGTGTCCCTGATCCTTCTGGGTTCCACAAGGTTATTTCAGTGGCAATATCAACTTCATATTCTTTTGTAAGAATGTCGCCCCCAAGTGAAGATTCCTCTACTTCCTCCGCAGGGTTAACCTAGGAGATATTGGGGATTGATGTTACTGGGTTTTGGCCCAAACATAGATCTTCTGAGAAAGGGTTAAATATCTGCTGCTGGAGTTCTGCCAGAAAGATATATCCCCCTTCCTCACCCTTGCTGAACTCCAGGACCCATCGAGACAGCTTAAAATGAGCTGTTTTGTCCTAAAACTTGCTGCTAGGAGCCTACTACAAATTTCGCACATATCTGGCGATCAAGCAAATTTTTCTTGTTTTTTACAAGGACTAAGTTCATAGCAAGTGGTATGGGCCGTACCCACTGGCAAAAAGCAAACCGAGCAATTTGCTACGGAACACTTGAGTTGAGGTTCCTGCATAATGGTGGCCCTGTAGTGAAAAACCAAGTTGTTATTAGAAACTAATTACTGTAGTATAAATTGTTTTTAATAAGGGACGCTTCTGTAGATCCTTATATCGTTAGTATATTCCATATTACAGGTTAACTTAATCACAAGTGTAGTTGTAATACATTTTATTAAATATCTGTTAACTTAAACCCTTTAAGGTTTAGGCTAGTTACGCACCCGTATACAGTTTGGCTATATTACTTAAACTGTTAGTCCTTACAGTTAAGCTACATTTTTGTCTAACCCTGGTTGTTTATATCTGGTCCTAGGCTATTTGGTCTACTATATAAAACAGTAACTTATCAATGTGTAACCTTATAGTTAGGCTATCACCTAATCTGATCCAGATTATTAATTCACCCTTAAGGGTATGGGATTAATCAGTCATCTTTACATAAAGCACAATTACCTTAATATATAGCCTTAAAGCTAGGTTACCACCCCACAGCACTGAGCACTATTTCATCTAGTCCTCAATAATCATATGTTTTGTAAAAGGCTATCACTTAAACCTAACATAGGGTACTACCTAGTCCTGGATTATTTAGATCACGCTTAAGTATGCAAGCTACATAAAAGGAAAAAGTCTGTAGCCTGTTTATCTAATCCTAGGGTCCTTGTGTAAACTAGAATGCTGCCTAGGCCCATAACAGGATATGTCTTAAATGGTTCTTGCTTACCTTAATTTAGGTTACTACTTAATCCAGGTTATTTAATTCACCCTTAAGGATATGTAATCCTAGGTTATAGACTACAGACAACTTCAACTATAGTCTAAAATATTCTCACAATCTGATGTAGGCTACTGACTACGCTATTGCAGACATCATTATCTGAAAGGATTATCCAAGTTAATAATAAATTGTGGATTATTTCTTTAGTTAAAACTTCTAAATTGAAAGACAAATTCTTCAAAACGATCTGCGCTTTATACAAATAACAATCAGAGATCATGAAGAAGCACCGACCATGTGCTCGCACAAAACGCTGGTTTCCGGCTTTCACACACAAATTAATTACCTGTTCTACAGTTTACAACTAAAAATTTTTAACTTGAACTTAAAAATAAGCACTTAACTTTCAAATTTAGATGTTTCCATGATCCTCGCTAATGAAAACAGAAAATCGAAGAGCTGAAATTACAGAGCACTGGCTTTAGGTACACACTCGACCATTGACTAGAAGAGTAATGGCTCTCTGGTCCTTTGCCGGTCCGTTTGTAAACAAGATGGCAGATGCGCATGCACAATAGTTACTTCTCCTTCTTGCAGGTTTTGACATTGGAAAAATGGGTTCAGCTTTGCTGAAGATAAGGAAAATGCCCTCTTATCTTTGAGTCCATTATACTCCATTAAGTGTTATAGTGCTTATCATTACAACACAATGCCCGGCTACAAGACCAGCTAAAAAGAGAATTTTTAATATCAGTCTAGTCAACATGGAGGTCTGGCAGACCATGGAAGGGTGACTCCTTGAGGACGAAACAAATGACTACACTATCAAAAAAGAGGTCAATTAATCAATGACAGCTGCCCTCACAAAATAATGGTAGTGACAGATCGATACCTGCTAAATAAAGAATTCCGTCTTTTGACATTTACTGAGAGCATAAATGTGAAAAGAGGTAGATAAAAGATTATACAAAAAAAATAAAAAATGATTTGTAGTCAATACTAGAATGGTAATTCTACTGCAAAGTAAACAACTAGGGAACATGGAGCAGAGCTGTTAACAACATAGCAGGTTATAAAACAGTGAGAAGAGGGACTGAGACATAACTTGAAATACAGGTGACACCTGCATAGTGAGAGTATCTTTTGCTTGAAGGTGAACCTGAGCATTCTGTACATGACTATAAGCATATATACGGTAAATGAAGGGGCTGTGATGAAAAAACAGCATAAGGTATGGCTATCTGTCACTTAAACAGCTACTTAATTTCATAGGTAAGGAAACAGCATAGTAAGCAATCTATGCTTCCTAAGTGGGGCACCAACCTCCTTTTTATAATTATTGGGTAAACTATATGCACAAGTAAAAACAAGTGGTCCATTAAATTAGTGGGTGGTAGATTACCTAAATAACTAGCCCAGTGAGTCAGACTACAGTGTTTTACAGATTATGGGTGTCCACAATTATGTACGACAACACCCTACGTCTTACTCTCCAAGTTAAACCTGAAATTACACTGGGGATATTCTGAAGGGGGATATCCTAGAAACAATAAATACCACATATTTCCGAGTGTAAGACGACCTTTAAATAAAAAAATTCACCCCTAAAAATTGGGGGTCATCTAATACTACTATTCTAAAAATCAAACCTTGATTTCTAAGTGATGTTTATCGGTAGGCTAGCCTCGGCCTCGGTGCGATAACCACCGACATACATGAAAAGATTCACATTATGAAATAAACTGATGATAAAGGTAATAAAACCATTTTTACCTTATATATTATTAGCATATCTTCATAATAAATAGCCTATTTGAGGAATGATTCCATATCAATGAAATCAACTTTTATCTATGCGAGCTCAGCTGACAAAATGTAGCCTAAATATTGAGTTATGGTTACGCTCACAGCAACCTTCATTGTTTGGTCAAGTAATGTAATTATGGTAGTAATAACATTAAGGATGACATAATATTCATTTTTCATTAAAAATTCAGGCTGTTTGTAACTCTAAAACAGTTCAGTCATATGAACGATAATTATGCATGATAATTATCATACTTTATCATGTTGTTAGGGGTTGCTTATGACTGACGATGAAACGTAAACAAAACAATGGCTTCCCTTCTAGGCAACCTGTGTAGGAAAAACATGATATAGAATCGACTTTGCCATTTCATTTACCATATATACTCTTTAAAGTGCAATCTGGTTACATCGTCCAACCCACAAATTTTCACCCATAAAAATTATTTATCCTGTATCTCGTGTATCATGTGAGTTCCTTTTTCAGAGACCAAATTACTATGGACTAACCTCTTTTACCAAATTACTATGGACTAACCTCTTTTACCAAATTACTATGGAATACCCTCTTTTACTCCATCTCTTTATCCCATCTTCTAGTTAAATAAGTTAAAAAAGTAAAAGCGAATGATACAAGTATCGTTAGTTACATTATACTCATTGAGTAAACGAGTACAGCCATAAACAACCGAACATGAAGCAACTGTTTTGCTATGAACACAGTCTAGGCCGTGGTTATGAACAACTGAATCGGAAACAACAGCTGTTTTGCTTGCATTTCAACCATCGTACGATAGTAATAATTACTGTAGTTATGTTACAAATGACATTAAGTAGAATAGGAATGATATATATTTTACATTATACCTTATTCGCTATGGGGAAAAGATCACAAGGAAACACTGCTCAATTTAAGCTGCAAGTTGTAGCTAAAGCTGAGAAAACAATGTTCAAGCGCTAATGACTATAATTGTGCATCGGCAACATGGATGAAACTCCTAAACTTCGATATGCCATCAAACTCGACTGTAAATAATATTGGAGAGAAAAGTATTTTAATCAAAACTACTGGGCATGAAAGAACACATTTTACTGTTAGTTTTAATGTGTATGGCAAACAGGACAAAACCTTCCCCCTTATTATCTTTAAATGGAAATTGAATTGATGCTGAAACAAAAATTCCCAGAGGGTATCGTTGTCCACTTTCACGAAAACCTAAACAATGCAAATGGCGCATGATCACTGTTTGTATTTTATAATACAATTAGTATTATGCGTATATATACAATATTACTGGATACAGTGAAGTAAAGCATAACTTGTTAGAAGATCCATGGAAACAATAAATATTTGTTATGTTTGTATTTTATAATACGATACTAATATGTGACTATTACATACGCTAATTTTATATTTCGTGTATGATGATGACCCCACATAAAATTAGCTTCAAAATTAGATCTTCAAAAGTCGCATGATACGCGAGTATACGTGGTATTTTGAATTTCTAAGGATACAGTAAGTAAAACAGCATTTGTAATAACATCATCTTTACAGAACCAATATTTCATACGATACCTGTTGTTGCAAAAGCTTTCTATACAAAGATTGTTTTGGAATTTTTAGCAGTCGTCTTATACTATAGATATGAGATAAATTCATGAAATTTTGTCATAATTTTTACCTTATCTTATCTAAAGGTCATCTTATACATGAAAATATACGGTAACACATCATGCCATATTCATCTCAAACTGAGTAACATAAAGGAAGAGATGTTGGGAATTGTTTTTTTCTAAGAAAAAAGCTATATGTCAAACCACAGATAGCCAATGCATGTCATAAGTAAAAAGAGCTTTGTACATTGTAAAGGCATTAAAAATGAGAATTGCATAACAGGAGTAATAAGGATGTTCAGCAATACTAAATAAATATTTCAAGAAATACAAGATTTACTCAACATCAAACAACCCAAAATTAAAAATAAAGAAATATAGGTGCACAGTACATTACAAGGAAATTTACCAAAAAAACTCCTTGAATGTGTGCTTTCAAAGACATGAACATCCTTACCTGAAAATTTAATATTTGTTAATAATGTACTACAATCATAAAATACAGGCAGTCCCCGGTTTACGACGGTTCCGGCTTACGACGTTCGAGGTTACGACGCTTTTCAAATATACTCATCAGATATTATTTCTGGCTTACGACGCATGTTCCAGGGTTACGACGCGTCGTGCGCCGATCCGACGGAAGAAATATGGCCCCAAAATGGCAGAATAATCATAATTTGAAGGTTTTTTGATGTAAAACTCAATAATAATGCAGTTTACATCGTTTTCAATGCACCCAGAGCATTAAAAGTAAGGTTTTCTTATGATTTTTGACGATTTTCGACGATGTTCCGGCTTACGACGATTTTTAGGTTCTGACTTGGCGCAAGAACGGAACCCCGTCGTAAACAGGGACCGCCTGTACTACCAAATTGGATTCTGGTATGTAGCAATTTTGTCTTAGTTGCTGCTGTTATGAAAATGGTCATTTATCAATGTTCTACTGCTCATTATTGGACTGAAAAAGATAAGTTTTCTGAAAAATACAACGAAAAACCAACCTTTGGTATTTTGAGCACTGTCACTAGTGTCAACTCGGAGATCGTCAGAGTAGGTCTTTGACAGTAAAAATAGAGTCATACAGTGATGAGCCTCTTTGTCAAGAAAATCCATTGCTTCTTTACCAACAACACTGCCATACTTCAACTCCATTGCAGCCTTGAGCTCATCCAACATTATCCTCAGAAGAAAATGACAAATTACCTTAATGTTTAAAAAATTAAGTTTAGTGTAAACAATAAAAAACTAAAGAATGTGAAAATTTTATATTTCATTCTTACATTCAAGTTAGTACTTCATGTAAATTTCAGATATTCTTGTAACTATAGTATTTCAAAATTTTATAGCATTGAAGCCATTATCTGCCAAGGCCTACTCTTAACAAGATAATGCAAAATCCATAAAAATTTTCAAGTTCATCAAAGTACCATAAAGGATAAACACCAGCAGTTACCTCACTGCCAATCTACATGACCAACCTCTGGTATCATTCTCATGCATGACAAATCACGACTATGTCTTTTGTACTATACTTCAGAAGCCAGAGACAATGGTTACCCCTCACTGAGTTTCCAACCATAGCACAGTACAATGAAAAATCACACATGAAGCAACGAGATATTTCATTTCTCAAGAAATATGTGAGTGAAAACTATCAACTAACATCAAGTTACTTTGATCCTTCAAGAAATGAAAGGGGTGAACTTGGGAATTATTTGTATTGCCTACCACAAAACTGTATAGTCTTGGAAGAGGAAAGTTTTAGGAAGTAACTGGAATATGTCAACTTCTGACCACTAAATGTTATTATGAGTGCTCATCTTTCACAGATACAGTACTGACCTGTGGATTAAGCTTTTTTGCTAGAACAAGTACCTACAGTAGATATTGATTATTGATGCACATCAAACTTATGGAGATAAGAGGAAATTTACATATAAAACATAACCAGAATATGAAAATGCAAGAAACTCCACTGTTTTAAGTATGACACAAAAATACCTGAAAATAGCAATTATCAGGATTTTAAAGAAATTAAATATCACAATCTTTAGAATCATCTCCTCATACAAGGTTTAAGAGTACATGAGTAAAAAAGACATCAACACTCAAATTTACCTTATGATGTAATCAATCTCAAATACTGTATAATTCTCTAAAAACAAAATTCATCTTTTCAATAGAAAGCCACTACTTTGACAAAGCCTATTAGTGCATTATGCATAAATACCTAACACATCACTCCGCTTGCACATAAAAACAAATTCAGTGACTCAGGGATGGTGACTAAGTCTTGATGCAGCTATAACATGACCAAGATTTGGAAGGCAGGCAATGTGGTTAAGTTAATATGCTGTTATATAAAAAAATGAAGCTTTTCAAAAGTATATTAATTTTATAAAAACTCATTATTCTAAAGTTGGCTGAATAGCAACGTATGCTGGATATATGCTGACCCAGGAAGGTCTATTAGAAGCAAAAGCATATCTTCTAGAAAATACTCCTGATGTGGCCAAAGAGGTGCTATCATGATAAGTATGCGATTCTGACTCTTGGATTTTCTAAATTATTTGTCTGAATAGGAAAAATAGAAAAAAGCATAAGACTCAAGAGTGTTTCACATAGTGTGAGAGTACACCCATTCTCTAAGCCCCTGGGTCTGCATTTGCTAAACAACTAAACGGTACCTTCTTGTTTACAATTTGAAATGTGAAAAGACTGGATTGGAAGCTGCTACAATATGTCACTAAATTCTCCTAGACACGAGGTGTTTGATCCAATATTGCCATGGTTTTGCTGGAGGAACTAAAGCTTTGAGGAAATGCTGAATGGAGGATTGTAGTCTACTCAACAATTCTCCCGTGAAACAATAAGCACAGCAGTCATTATAATGATGTCTAAACTGTATAAATGACTTGCTGAATTCTCTAGTTCCAACTTCTCCCAAATGACTAGTAGTCTGAGAGCTAGGAGCCATGGATCACTGCTGACGAAGCCATGATAAGCCAGTCATCCAGATAATGAAAGAGCCTGATACCCAGGTACTGAGCCCAAGGCTGATACAGGAACTAGACTTGAAGAGCTGTGGTAAGTTCAGAACACAGGGTATAAAACTAAACTATTCTTCCTCTTCACATAAATCACACTTTCTTGAAGTTAACCCTTAAACGCCTAATGGACGTACCATACGTCGACGAAAATTGTCTGTTGGATGTCAAGTGGACGTACCATACGTCGACTAAAAATGCTTTTTTTAAATATTCGCGGAAAAATAATTATAGGCCTAGTTTGCGGAAGGTTTCAAATCACACGCCTTGAGGGATGCTAGGAGTTCACGGATCAAGCTGTTGTTTTGTTTATAAGCATCACCCAGATGCGCATGCGCGAATTCCCTCCTTCTCGTACCAGACAGCATCAGCGTCGGACCGTGTGAGAGCATTTTTTTTGACGCATCCGTGTTTTGCAGAACTTTGGCGAGTGTTTGCGTATTTGTGCTGCAACAGGACGTTTGCAGAGATGTCTCAAAGCCGTCAGGACCGTGAAAGGCGCATACTGCCTGTCGGTAGTGAGCGTGTGAGATGAGTTTTAGACTGGGATGCTGGAGAAGGACCCAGCAGCCAAAGTGACCCAGCTTCTCAGCGCCGTGTTGTTCACCCACGTGTGACCGAAGGCGACCAAGGACCACATCCCGTGCCTTTTACGACCCCTAGGAAGCATCGGGGTGTCCTGAGGGGCATCCGTAAATTTTTGAAAAAAACTTTTTCCTTCGCTGAAAATCCTGGCATTTCTTGAGTTACATTGTCGTAATTTTTCACCGTTTTATATTATTCGTTACATAAAGTGTTATACATCAAAATGTGCGCAATTTCATGTAGAATACAACAAAAAATAAATCATTCTTTTAGCTTTTAACAGTTCTGAAATATTTTCATTTAAATCACGATAACTGACAAAATTTTAACATTCGGTCAATTTTGACTCGATCGAAAATGCTCAAAAAACGCAATCGTAAGCCAAAATTCTTAATTCTAGTAACAATCAATCACTTACCTTTATTTTGCAACAAACGGAAAGTCTCCAGCACAATATTTCGATTTATGGTGAATTTTTGAAAAAACTTTTTCCTTCGCTCCGCAAAAAATACTAGCATTTCTTGAGTCACATTGTCGTAATTTTTTCGCCATTTCATATTATTCATTACATAAAGTGTTATACATCAAAATGTGCGCAATTTCATGTAGAATACAACAAAAAATAAATCATGCTTTTAGCTTTTACCATTTTTGAAATATTTTCATATAAATAACGATAAATAGAAAAAAAATCAACCCTCGGTCAACTTTAACTTGATCGAAATGGTCAAAAAATGCAATTGTAAGCTAAAAAACTTACAGTCTAGTAATATTCAATCAATTTCCTTCATTTTGAAACAATTGGAAAGTCTCTAGCACAATATTTCGATTTATGGTGGATTTTTGAAAAAAATATTTTCATAATAAAATAAATTTTTGAACATACTTACCTGGTAGTTATATATATAGCTTAAGTCCCAGACGCCACGGCAGAATTTCAAAAACTCGCGGCAATCGCCGATCGGTAGTCAGGTGAACCACCTGTGCGCCCTCTACCCAGGTACCTGGAACCATTCCAACTATTCCTCAGATCTTCCATGCCCCTAGTCTCTAGAGGGGAGGAGGGTGGGAATTTAATTATATATAACTACCAGGTAAGTATGTTCAAAAATTTATTTTATTATGAAAATATCATTTTTAAACATCTAACTTACCTGGTAGTTATATATATAGCTGATTGACACCTTTGGTGGAGGGTCAGAGACAGCCAACATCGTTGGAATTTGCTTAAGGGTTAATAAACCAACTTAAGGTCTTACCTGGATTAAGGAAGCTGACTTCAATGAACTCCCCTCATTTTGTCTGCTTTCCTTAAGAGATCCAGCGATCCACTCAGGGGCTGAAGACCTCTAGGAGCTGCCAACCGGTGTACCAACCTCTATGTGACAAACAACCTATAATACCCTTGTTCCGGGCGCCACCAAGGAACAAAATGATCATTTGACTAAAATTGATGATTGTGGAAGACTGCGTTCAATCTTCACAAACAACCATAAAATTTCAACCATTCCAAGGTAAGAACAAAGGGTATTGTTTTATGGAATTGATTAAGGAAGCCTGAGTTCAATGAACTCCGCCTCATTATGTCTGCCTTCCTTAAGAGGTCCAGCGATCCACTCAGGGGGCTGAAGACCTCTAGGAGCTGCCAACCGGTGTACCAACCTCTATGTGACAGACAACCTATAGTACCCTTGTTCCGGGCGCCACCAAGGAACAAAATGATCATCTGACTAAAATCAATGATTGTGGAAGACTGCGTTCAATCTTCACAAACAACCACCAAATTTCAACCATTCCAAGGCAAGAACAAAGGGTATTGTTTTATGGGATTGGATTAAGGAAGCTGACTTCAATGAACTCCCTCTCATTATGCCTGCATTCCTTAAGAGATCCAGCGATCCACCCAGGGGCTGAAAATCTCTAGGGGCTGTCAACCGTGTATAACCTCTATGTGACTAGACCTCCTCTCAATACCCTTGTTCGGGCTCTACCAAGGAACTTTCATCCCAATGATTGCGGAAGACTGCGTCCAGTCTTCACAAACAACCATAAAAATTCTCAATTCCAAGGTAAGAAAAAAGGGTATTGGTTTATGGGATTGTAGGGGTATTCCCTCTCCCATTACTGAATTAGATGCTATAAACGGGCACAGCGTATAGCAATCTTCGCATGATGTCTGGACTTGTTTTAGATAGTGAGAGGCCAATACTAACTTGCTTCTCCAGAAGGTCGTGTCCAAGATACTCTGCAGGGACCTGTTCTGTTTAAGAGCTACAGAGGTTGCTACTGCCCTGACCTCGTGCGTCTTTACTTTCAGAATCTTGTAGTCTATCTCTCTACATTCCATATGTGCTTCTTTTATCAACTTTCTGATAAAATAAAACAGAGCATTCTTCGACATCTATACAGAGAGCTTTTGACTGAGCACCAAAGCCCTTCTGAATTCCTTCAAAGTCCTTTGTCCTATCCAGGTAGAGCCTTAGAGCCCTTACCGGGAATAGGACTCTCTCTCTCCTCCCCTGTTATGTCCGTTAGGTTGAATCTCGAACGTTCTGGGCTAGGGTTGTGACGAGTATTCATTTTTGCAAGGAAGCCTAGTTGCAGTGAGCAGATTGCCTTGCCTTGTATAAAATCTATATTCTTGCTGAGAGCATGTATCTCACTAACTCTTTTCACTGGCCAAACTGACCAAGAAAAGAGTTTTCATGGTGAGGTCCTTTAAAGATGTCCTCTGCAAGGGATCGAACCTACTCCCCATGAGGAACCTCAGGACCACGTCTAGGTTCCATGCTGGTGAGTTCTCTATATACAAATTTGGGTTACAGAAATATTGGAAGGGGACACATGGTTGTCCTTGCACCATCCTCTAAATACCTCCCACTTGGATTGGTATACCTTAATGGTGGATAACTTCCTTGATTTGCGATAGCGCCTAGCTGCCTCCTTCGAAAAACTTCTGGCTCTTGTGAGTTTTTCCGATAGTCCGAAAAGCAGTTACTAGTAGCGCTTGTAGGTTTTGGTAATATCTTTCCAAGTGGGGTTGTTTGAGTAGATCTACTCTCTGAGGTAGGCTACTCGGGATGTCCACCATCCAATCCAGTACTTCTGGGAACCAATCTCTTGTCATTTAGTAAGGGGCCACAAGGGTCATTCTGGTCCTCTCATGTGACAAATTTTTCAGTACCCTGTGTATTATCTTGAAATAGGGAAATGCATACACGTCCAAGTTGGACCAGTCCACCAGGAACGCGTCTATGTATATAGCCCCGGGATCTGGTACTGAGAGCAGTAAGTGTCCAACCTCTTCGTTTGCGCTGTGGCGTAAGAGATCTATGCAAGGACGTCCCCAAAGTCCTGATGTAGCGTTCATTCTTTTGAGAGGACTTTATTTCCTTCTCAGAATGTCCGCCCTCACATTTTTTTTTCTCCCCTTGGATAAAGTGGGTTACTAGTTTTACATTCTCCTCCTTTGCCCAAAGAAGAGATTCTCTTATTGTCTCGTATAGAGACCTGGAGTGAGTGCCCCCTTGTTTGCTGATGTAGGCCAACGCTGCCGTGTTGTCGGTGTTGACCTGCACCTCTTTGTTCCCCACTGTGTTGAACTCCCTGAGAGCTAGAAGGATTGCAGTTAGTTCCTTCTAATTGATGTTTAACTTCTCCTGCTCTCTGGTCCAGGAGCCCGAGACTTTTATTTCCCTCGTGTTGCTCCCCATACTGAGTCCGACGCTGGCCGGATAACAACACTAGGTCTGGGTTCCTCTAATATAGAGAAGGGACCTCCTGAGCTTGACGGGGACGTTCCACCACTACAAATACGGTCTTATTGGTTCCGAAATAGGGATGCACTTGGTCTCCAGTTCTATTTCCTTGTCCCAGTTCCGATTTAGATGAAACTGTAACGGGCATAAAATTAACCTCTCAAAGGAGACAAACTGTTCCAGCGAGGAAAGGGTTCCCAGCAGACTCATCCATTCCTTTGCCAAGCATGACTGTCTCTTTATAAAGTTCTGAAATTTTCTTGAGGCTTGTCCTGTCTTTGCAATAAACGGAAAAGCCCGAAAATCCTGACTCTGAATCTTCATCCTAAGGCATAGAACCTCTTGGGATGGGATCGGCTGAGATTTCTATCTGTTTATCAGTAGACCTAATTCTTTGTTAGACGCTTGATGCCAGTGCATCTTGAAGTCCTGAGCTAACTCCACGTCTTGGCTTCCAATATCTTGAAGCCTGACGTCCTGACGTCCAATGCCTTGACACTTGACATCTTGGGTTCATTGACGCTTGTCATCATGGTGTTTCACTCTAGATGCTTGACGCCACTGCATCCAGCGTCTAGAGTTTCATTCACCACGCTCAGCGTCTTAAACTTCTAGACGTCTAGAAGCTTTAGTTGGACGTCTATTATCCTTCTTCTCTTTGCCTGGTTGTCACGCAATTTTGCAGCCGGGAAGACAAAGTCTGCTGCATATTTTATAGTAAAGCTATATGCGGGGCTTCCTGCTGTTGGGGACAGGCTGGGGAAGCCTCAACTACGGCAATTATTTCCTCCTCATCGTCAATAATGGACCGTGGAGGGGTTCCGCAGACGAGTTCCAATCCGAAGGAGGAAGAGGAGGATGTACGGAAGGCAGCACAGTGTCCGCCACGCTCTTGCAGCCCGGTATCCTGACTGAATAGAACTGTCTACGTTTGTTCTTAGTAGGAGAGAGCAACCCTTGGGGCTGGAAGGGAAGAGCTCGGGCTGCTGCTGTGGCTACAATCTGTAGTCTATGAAGTCTTATCATGACGTCCCTCAATATTGGGTAACTTGCTCTTGAGAGGTCTCGGCCCAGAGCCAGACGTCAACCTTGTCTGTTTAGGCCGAAAGAGAGAGACCGAAACTAGAAAAACCTTTCCCGTGGACGAACTTCAGAAAATTCTTGGAGATCGGGTGCATGGGGACGTTGAAAATACGCATCCTGGAGGTCCAGTGAGGCCATCCAGTCATGCTGTCTGACCGCTGCTAGAACCGATTTTGTCGTTTCCAAGCGACCTTTTGTTTATTGCACAAAAAAGTTGAGTGCAATCCCGTCTAGCACCGGTCTCTAACCCCAAGCATTTGGGGATCAGGAATAACCGAATGTAGAATCCTGGGAATTCGGATCCTGAACTCTCTGTCTGGTCTCCTTTTGCAACATCATAGACACTTGTTGCTGTAGAACCTTTGCCTTGGTTCTGTCGTTGCATTTGGCAGAAAGGTCGAATTGTCTTGTTACTAGAGGGGGCCTACTCAGGCTGGACAGTCTGGCTCCTACCGCAGTTTGCAGGAGATGGAAGGCAGGTCCTCCTTCTTCCCTGTGTAGAGCCTCTTCTCGTTGTCATTCATCTACCCGCCCTAGAGGAACCTCTATCGGAGGGCCGACCACGAAAGAGCTGAGATACCTGAAACACTGGAACCTCAGCCTTACTCTTTTTAGCGATGAAAGTCGTAGGTAGGACTTTTCTTGCTGTTTTAGATATTAAATCTTACGTGGTTTTCTGGGCCAAAGATGAAAAGGCCTCTATACCAAACCTTGAGAGAAGGGGTGAGAGGAAAAAAGAGGTATAAATCAATTCTGATTTTGATTGGACGTGACCCCATTAGCCAGGAAAGAGCAAAGATGGGCCCTTTTCTTCAGGAGTCCCGCTGAGAAAGGTGCAGTTGATTCGTTGGAACTATCTCCGAGTCCTTTATCCATACACGACATCAGATATATGAGTTCTTCGGTGTCAGTGATTGTTGAATAATTCCATCTTCCTTCCTAAATCTCCAAATTCTTTTGAGGGGGTGGTCCAATTCTGATATCGACCAACAACTGGTGTTTTCCCCATGGCCACTCGACGAGAAGAGTCAACAAGATTCGAGAAGGTTCCTGGGAAGGGGCAGGTATTTCGAGGCCTGGCGATTCTCCAGTTTGATACTAAACGCTAGACCTTGAGCTAGTTTGGTTGGAGGAAAACAAAGGCTGTCTTTCATTGTTTCTCCTTCGAAAGTATCCATTCTTCGTAAATGCTGCCCTCTTAGACGTCTTCACAAGAGTAAATTCTGAAGGCGGGGAACGAGGAGCAGTCAGGATAAATTTCTCTGGAAAAATTTCCGAAAATAGCTTCATAAGCCTTTTCAAGTCTGATAAAAGCTGATGGCCTTTTATATTGTCTTCGTCAGAAATCTCTACAATAGGATTCACAGGAGAATGCGAGATATTATCATTCTCTTCTTCCGATTTTCCGAAGACGGAAGTAGCGACGTCTTTCAAAATATCATCTTGACGCCTGGCGTCCTGGCGTCCAGTCTCTTGACGCCTGGTGTGTTGGCGTCCATTTTCTTGAAGCTTAATGTCTTGGCGTCCAGCTTCATGACGCCTGACGTCCTGGCGTCTAACTTCTCGACACTTGACGTCCTGGCGTCCAGCTTCTCGACGCTCGACGTCCTGGCGTCCATACTTCTAACTTTCGCTGTCCCGTCAAACCTAGAGGTTACTTGAGAACTGGCCGCCTGTGCGACATCGGTCAAAAGCTTCCTCCGGTTGACGACAGCAACCAATGGACGAAAAACACTTTAACCTCGTCTTTCCTATGGCGAGGGTGAGCGCCCTGGGAAACGTCAACAGGTACGCTCGAGGGGGACGACTGCTCGGTAGCTAAAGCCTCTTGCCTCTCTTCGTCTGTCGACTTTCCTTCTCACAGGGGTTGGTGAGCTTGGAAGAGGTCTAGGACTAGGAGCACAACAGGACCGAGCGGTCGCACCCTCCACTGCACTTGCACTAACAACATATTAACACTTGTATTTTTAGATCTCTTATTATCGATCACATATTATCCCTGTCTTCTGAGAGGGATTTTACCTGTTGGGCCAGGGTCTGAATGGCAGCCAACAAATCATTAAGTATTGGGTCCTTACCTGTTTCAGTAGGGGTTCAGAGACTACCACTACGAGAGAAGGATCAATAGGATAGTTATCAAGGGGAAAAGAATTAACTATTCCCTGGTTATATCAAGAAGAGTGAGAAACAGTACTCTTGGCTCTTCTGAGCCGGTCTTTCATTCCCGTTCTTCAGACATACTAAGTGGGGATCCAAGGAGACTTTAGCAAGTCACCTTGTATCCCCACACACACATTTTCACACTCGATGAAGTCAGATATGTTATAAGAAAATCCAAAAGCGAACAAGCGAAAGCCAAAGCCAAAGTGTACTTCACCAAAATAAGTTGCGAAAAAACACAGGCTATGAGCGAAATTCCATCGATGTTACCGACACAGCGGCAGGGAAGATCTGAGGAAGAGTTGGAATGGTTCCAGGTACCTGGGTAGAGGGCGCACAGGTGGTTCACCTGACTACCGATCAGCAATTGCCGCGAGTTTTTGAAATTCTGCCGTGACGTCAGGGACTTAAGCTATATATATAACTACCAGGTAAGTTAGATGTTTAAAAACTTTTTTTTATGTCTGCGCGTTACAAATTCATGCATCATTTTGTGATAATATTTTCTCTGTGTTGCTTTAATCGTTTTACAATCTGTTATACACCAAAATCATCGCAATTTAGTGTACAATACAACAAAAAAAATTAACTCATTAGCTTTAACCGTTTTTGGCTTACAGCGATGCGATTTGTATACAATTATATACGAGTTTTTTTTCGCTGTCATATATTCCAATATTTATATATGATAATGACATTTTTTCATTTCTGATGGTTGCATACTAAACTTCAGGCAATGACAAAAATAAAGGAGCCAAAAATTAACTCTTAATCTTGAACACTAAGCGTGCTGTGATTTTTTGAAAAAAACTTTTTTTCCGCTTCGACGCTTAGCTCCAGTAACGCCGCCTGGCATACAGGAGACGTTTTTGTAAATAGGGCTTCGGCGTTTAAGGGTTAAGTGAATAGGTACCTGGATGTACTGCCTAGATCTTTTAGATCTGTGGATACAATGAAGTCCCCTTTCTTGATAAAATTATCAACTATTCCGCAATTTCCATCCCAGTGGGGGACTGCTGAAAACTAATCTTGAGGGATGAGGTCATTGATGGAGTAAATGCCCAAGCTGCCTTTGGAACTATAAAAAGACAATTAAAAACCATCACAAGATCACCTTTCACACTGGTTTGTTTTATTTAAGCAATATTCTACTTTTAAGGTCTTTAAAACTCAAGGTTCAGACCTTAACTCCTGCTGCAATCTCCAAAAGTTCTGGAGATGAAACATCATTGGCAACTGGCAGGATTGTGGATTACAGAGTCATCTTTACCTATCTCAAGCAAGGGACTTGGGATTGAACTTCCCTTCTCGAGTGGGGTCAATGGTGTAAGTGTGAAGTGCAAGGATTTTAACTGTACTGTACTGCAAAATAGAGACTACCTGGAGTTGGTGGCCTCTTGTCCACTCCAACTTAGGATGAAAAGCTGGCCCTGAGGGGGTGATAGACTTGAGGCTCCTTATAAAAGTATCCCTGATCTCCTTAGAACCTACCTTAGTCACCAGGCCACTGATGCAGTCAAAAGGAAATAGGTGAAAGGTATACAGTATTGGATAATCGAGATCCCAAAGCTTAATCAGTGAAAGCAAAATGGTTGTCTCTTAGGTTTCAGGATCCTCTCCATGTTGATGTCACAAATTCGGCCTGGCAACTTCCTGAATCACACTTAATCCAGCTGGGCTGAAAAGGCTTTGCTGCAATCGTGTATTACACTTGCTCTGCCACATGAATCCCTTCAAGGTTCTTTTTAAACTGGGCTCTCTTGGCAGGGACAAAGGTGACCTTAGGCTTGAGAGCCCAGCGCACTGGTGGGAACCATATCTGGGGCAGCAGGCACTAGTTCACTGGCAGGTGATGATGAATGTGTCCTTATTTAGGTCTCAGTGGTCTTGAAAATCTGCAGTTGCAAAGCACAGATATCTTGCTGAAGGAGGAAGATGGCGAATGTGGCTGAGAAGAAGGCATTTTGGAATGAATGAGTTAATGTAAAAAACCTGTTAAGAGGCATAAGCATTCTTTCTCAAGATATGCCTGGGGGTAAGAGTGTGAGAACTGCAGAAGCGTGCATAAGATTGAGTCATTCTTGCTAATCTGGCACTCTTCCTTCCTAGAGTCAAAAGGCATCTGGATATACGGGTAAGAACTATGAAGAGGAGACAAAACCAGAAGAGCCACTGAAGTTTGGAATTAAAGAATGGATGAACCATGAAATTTATGGGTCAGGCTCATCTTCCACTCCACCACTACCAACAGATGATGGTAAATTGGTTACTGGCCCTATGGAAAAGGATGAACTACTTCATCAAGCTTTTGAAGCTAAACAATCAACTGAGGATGTCTCTCGCCCTGATACTTGCCATCCTAAACATATAATTACAAAAATGACATGTTTTCTATTTGTATTTTTTATAACAAACCTTTGGTCTTACTGTAGGGATATATTCTCTATCGCCAGCTGGAGTCTGGTTAAAAATAACACAAGGAATTGGTGGCAACAGGAGTCAGCCAATAGGGGAGGAGTAGGAGGAAGCTGTGCAACCTGCCTTACCCCTGCTACACATCATCATACCAGTTTCCTTCCAGCCCCCGAAAGAATGAGGGGTGGCTTGAGGTGGGCTGTATACGTTAAGACCGAAGGTTTGTTAGTTATGAAAAATACAAATTGATTTAAAATTTGTCATTTGTTCATATATGGAACAAACCTTGGTCTTAACATAGGGAAGACTTACTCTTTGGAGGGAGGATAAGAAAGTCTTAGAGCCAACTGGAGGTTCAGACCAACTGGGCTCGCTTCCTGGCCACAGGTAGGATGTAGGAAGTAGTCGTAAGCCTCTGATCTGTTGAGCACAACTCTACTGAACAGCCAAACGTCTGGCCTAATAGACTATGTAAATACATACCTACAATGTGTCTTGAGGATCGCAAAGAAATGTTGGAAACAACAAAACTTATGTTAGCCACCAATCTTGTTTGTTGCCAGTTCCTCTCTCTCCTTGTAAGAGAGGGGAAAGGGATCTGCTTCTATAAAGAATTTGTATTGTGTAGGAACAAACATCTAATACTATAGAAAATGGAAGCTTGCTCACCTGTATCTAACCAGTTCCAGCATATGTTGGACTTATTCTCTATACTGCCTGGCGGTAGAGGAGAAAAAGAAAGAGAAAGAAAGAAGACTAGTCACCTCCTTCACTCTCACTTTCATATCAAACATCTTAGGTAAGATACAAACAGTACTGCCAGGGGCATTGGATGAGCTACACAACTTGTTAAGCAGCTACCACCGGACCCGAGGAAAAAATGTCCAAGGACCTGTGGGCAATGTCCTGCAAACAGAAGGATGTGAAGGTGGTTTGGCAAAGCCAGGTACCTGCCTTCAAAAACCTGTGAATCGATAAGTTCTTCCTGAAAGCGACGGTATGGCCTAGACTTCTAACATCATGTTCTTATGCATGCACTGTATCGGCATCTGAATGTGAAGCAGAACAGTAAGCTTGTCTAATCACTTCACGTAACCAAAAGGAGATAGTATTCTTGGACACTTCTTTCTTGTTCCAGCCTGTGCTAACAAAAAGTCTTTGGCAATCAGGTCTGAGATACCAAGTCCTTTTTTAGGGCAAAACAGTAATATGTCTGGGTCATCACAAACAAAATCCCCAAGAGAAGGGATCGAGAGACTTGATTCTGTCATCTTGCATAGAAGGATTTTGAGTCTTAGTTATGAATTCCAGGATAAATTCAAAAGCTACAGAATCCCAATCCCTTGTATGCTTAACATTAAAAGAGAGTCCATGTAATTCACCGACTCTCTTTGATGAAGTCAAGCCCAGTAAGGAAACCATTTTGAGGGTTAAATTCATGTCTGTTGAGCCCTGTAAGGGTTTATACGGAGGGCAAGTGAGACTGTTAAGCACCATGGTAAGGTCCCAATTAGGAGGTCTGAGATCTCTTGGGGAACAGGACTGCTCAAAACTCTTGAGAAGCATAGAAACTTCCCACGATGAAGAGAGGTCCACATCCTTTAAACACAGAACCAATCCTAGAGCAGCTCTACATCCCTTGATGGATGAAACTGAGAGTAGTTTCTCCCTACTGAGAAAGATGATGAAGTTCACTACTTGTTGAATAGAAGTTCCAACAGGAGAGAAACTCCGTTGATGACACCAATCACAGCAGACTGCCCATTTTCCTTGATACACGGCTGTAGATGATCTTCTGAGATAACCTGACATCTCTGTTGCTGCTCTGCCAGAAAAGCCTTTTACTCGCAAGAGAGACTTGATAGTCTCCAGCCGTGAAGAGACAGGGACACTACCAATTGGTGAAACCTCTCAATGTGTGGTTAGCAAAGAAGGTTGTGCCATGGGAATCTCCCTCGGAGCATTGGACAACAAGGTTAGAAGATCGGGATACCTTCTGCGTGTGGCCAAAAGGGAGCCACCAGGATCATGCTGAGATTCTGGGAGATTATCACTGTTGATCACTTGATGGATTAGGCAAAAGAGGAAAAAGGCATAAGCTTCCAGGTTATCCCAGGGATGTTGTAGGGTGTCCTCTGCAACAGCCCAGGGATGTGGAACCGAACAAAAAACTCTAGTTTTCTGTTGAACCTTGTTGCCAAAAGATCTACTGTTGGCCTTCCCCACAGATGGAATAGCCTTTCCGCTACCTCTCGATGAAGTGACCATTCCATCCCCAAGACCTGACCCTGATGGCTCAGTTTGTCTACCACAACGTTCCTCTTGCCTGGAACGTAACTAGCTGAGAGATCTACTGAATGGGAGACCATCCACTGGTGTAATTGCACTGTCAATTTGTGAAGTTGACAGGACACTAGTGCCCTATTTGCTGACATAAGCTACCACTGTAGTGTTGTTGGACATGAGGACTACAGAGTCCCCTGTCACCTTTTCTTGAAATTCCTGAAGTGCTAGGAAGGTTGCCTTCAGCTCCAGGATGTTATGAAGCTGTTTTTCTTGGTGATCTCACAGTACTGATGTTAGGAAATCTTCCAAATGCGCTCCCCAACCTTCATACGAAGTGTCCGAGAACAGTATAATTTCCGGAGGGGGAGAATAAAGGGGCACTCCTATGGTCAGGTTCTCGTTGTCTAACCACCATGCTAAGTCTTGCCTTACTTCTTTCAATAGAGGAACCAGAAGCATGGGGAAATCCCTTGAAGGGGCCCAAAACTCCTTCAGTCTCCACTGAAGAGCGTGAAGATGAAGATGACCATGAGGAACCAGCTTCTCCTGGGATGACAAGTAACCTAAAATGACCTGCCAATGATGTGCTGGTTGCTTCTGTTTGGACAGGAAGGACTGGGCTATGCTCCTGAACTTGTCTACTCACTGATCTGATGGAAACATCCTTGCCATTGTCGTGTCTATGAGCATGTCCAGGTAAATGATCCTTTGGCTGGGCGAAAGATTCGACTTCTCCAAATTTATCACGATGCCTAAGCTTCGACAAAATTGGAGGATATGATCTCTGACTTTGAATAGCTTTACCCGAGAACTTGAGAGGGCTAGCCAGTTGTCGAGGTATCTCAAGATGTGTATTCCGTGACAATGAGCCCAGGTTGAGATAGGGTGAACACTATTGTGAACACCTGTGGGGCAGTTTATAGGCCGAAGCAAAGAACCTTAAATTGGTAGACTATCTCTCCAAGGCTGAAGCGAAGAAACTTCCTGGATGATTGGTGAATTGGAATCTGGAAGTATGCATCCTTCAGGTCTATCGTGAGCATGAAGTCGTTCTTCTTGACGGCTGCAAGGACTGTGCGTGTGGTTTCCATCTTGAATCTCGTCTTCCTGATGAAAAGGTTGAGAGTTGACAGGTCTATTACTGGTCTCCAATTGCCCGTTGCTTTAGGAACCAGGAAGATGCAGCTGTAGAAACCTGGAGAGGAGTCTTGTACTACCTCCACAGCTCCCTTTACAATCATTTTCTTCACTTCCTCTTAGAGAGCTAAAAGTTTCGGTGATCCTGGAGCATACCTTGATTGGTGTAGGGGAAGCTCGGAGAGAGGAAGAGGAGGAAACATCTACTACCCAGGTCTCTACTCCTTATTGCTGCCAAGCTGCCCAGTGGCTTGTCAGGCAACACCCCTACTGATGGCAATGAGTGGGGAGGGGCGCCCACTCTATCGTCTACCTCCTCTAGCTCTGCCTCCCCTTCCAGGCCTGGTAGAGCAGGGCTGAAAGGGCCGCTTCTGAGTAGTTGTCTTGGTTGGAGGTGGCGAAGGATGATGACCTTCGCATGGTACAATCGCGCCTTCAGATCTCTTACGTGATGTGTAAGAAGTAGACTGGAGTCTTGGTTTGGAAGTGCCAGCACGTGAAGGGCCAGATGATTTTGTGACAGCTTGATGTACAAGACTGTCATTATTTCTGCTTGTACGCCTGTCAACTGCAGTGTCAAGCTGGTTCTTAAGGGAAGAGAGACGCAGAGCTAAGATATCTCCATTCCCTAAGGCTAGTGTGGAATCTGTACTGACAAATTTTGACACTTTGGAAAGAATGGCATCTCTTCTTTTTAGTAACCAATTAGCCCACATATTAGCTGTCAAGTGAGCCATGTAAGAAATCATCTTATTGCCAGATTGCAACAACCTACAGAAGATGGCACTTTCTTCAGTGTTGCCCATGGAAGTGGAAGAGATCTTAGCCACTGTTGTTGCCCATAAATCAAGCCATGAAGTGGCCTGGAAAGCTGACGAAGCAGTTGATGCTAAGGCAATTGCCTCTTGATGAGTGAGGGATGGACTCTCTGCTTTAATTTGGTCTAAAGAAATGCCTGAGTCTAAACAAACCAGGTCTGGATTAACTTGTCTTGGTTGGAAGGAAACTTTGGAGTTTGCATAAAAACGTCTATGTCGAGGTAGTGGTGGAGGAAGCAGCTTGAGGGATCTACTGGAGTGGAGTGAACTGTTCTGCCTGGAGATGAGAGAACTCACTTGGCTAGGAATGAAATCAGCATGCTTAGAGCCAAGGAAGACTTAGCCTCTTTCTGAGGTCCAAGCAGAGCTTCAACGCCTGAAGTGTCATCAGAGGAGGTAGCCACAGTCTCTTCAATTAAGTCATTACATCCACAAACAAGCTCAATTTCCTTAGCGTAGGTACAGTAAACCCACTGTATTTGCGGGGTACAGTAAACTTCTAAAAACACTTGTATTTTGATGCTTGGTTCAAACAGGGATCACACATCTTCTTCCCCCAGCTTGTTCCCATTTTTATATGGGGTCGCCGTTTGGATGAGCGTTTATCTAAATCCAGTCCTTCCAACACTTAGAACCCTTCTAAAAACACTTAGAACTGCCTATTTTGATGGTTCAAACAGACACAAAACAAACTAAAAATGTGTAGAGAATATAGGGAAGTTAAATAGAAAAGAGAGAGAGAGAGAGAGAGAGAGAGAGAGATGTAGGAATAAAGAGGGAGGCAGAGAGAACAGTGATAACACAGTGATGTGATTCAAATATGCTGATCGAGACAGGATTTTGCGTCTACACCCTACAATCAAACACCCTCCTAAGAGCACCTCCAATCAAGTCCTCTAAGGAGAGATTTGAATCACACCCACTACAGTCCTTCCAATCAACTATTTGAAGGGGAGGCCTTGCTGATAAATCCTTCCAATAGGACCAAAAGGAGGTGGAGATTGCAGATAACAAGAATTCCAGGGGTTCAACAGTCAGAGGATCGACAGGAGTGAGACAGATTAGAACTGTGTCCTTTAAGGGAGAGTACGTCTCCCCTCACTTCCGTGTTCCCCATATAGACTGAGTAAAGTTAATTACTCCAGAGTGATTTTGTTTTATACCACTGTAACCTGTTAATTTTGTACTGATCTTTATAATACTAAATACTAATTAAAGTAAAGAAATTACCGATCTTGTCTCTATACGCCTTCCTGAGAGATATCAATATTTAAAATAATTAATCTTTAAGAAATATCACATCACAGTGGTAGCAAGGCGCAGAGGACACACATAGAAGGAATCAAGGTAAGAAGTGAGAGACTAAAAATATGCAAAAGAGGAGAAGAGATCCTAACAAATGCTTATACAGGTATTATCCTACTTACGATGGGGTTAGGTTCCAAAAAAACCCATTGTTCGTCGGAAAGACCGTAAGAAATACCAAAACTTATCTCGAACACAGCCTAGCCCACACTAGGGTACAGTATTTGGTACCACGTATACATATATGGTAGCCTAGCCTACACTATAAAATATGCTCTTTACATACACGGTATAGTAATTATTAATATCAGCTAATTACGAAGGTTCGTTCAAAGTGACTTATGATGATTCAATACATTGAGAAATTGAATAACAAACAAGAATTAGCTTAGCCTACACTATGGTGTATTGTATACATACACGGTAACGTAGCCTACATTATACTCTACCCTATATTCATGTATCGTATTATACAAATGTCAACATAACGAATATGCATCTTTTCCATGGATCTTTTAAAATGTTATGCCTTAATTCACTTTATCCAATAATATTGTATATATTCTTATATTGCTTTTGTATTATAAATTGCGGTATTAGCGATCAATGTTTTGGTTTGGAAATAGATTACGAGGCAAGTTTATTTCGCCGTATTTAACTCAGTTCAGAGCTCTTTTCTTCCTTCTAGTTAGTAACTGAATCTCTGGATACTTTATTTATAAGGGACAAGGTTATTTTTCGTTATACGAAGTGTTTTTAAGTCAAAATACAACCTACATACGTCTCGTTGTGAAATTAATTTATCTATTATTTTCGTTAATAGATGATGACTGGCGATGGCCGTTTGGGGGCATTTGTTTTGTGTAAAAAAAACTCAAGATTCCGTTTGCTATTTTCACTTGATTTCATCATAATATGAGCTTTACGCATTTATTGTTTATCGGCGTAAAAATAACAGTAATGTGTTCTTTCATCCCCAGTAGTTTTGATTAAAATACTCTCTCCCATTTTAATTACGATCGAGTTTCATCCATGTTGTTGATGCACGATAATTTACAGTATAGTCATTAGCAACTTGGACATTGTTTTCTCAGCTTCAGCTACAACTTGCATCTTAAATTTAGCTTGCCGATCTTTTATCCATACTGAATGAGGGTATAATGTAAAAATATATCAGTCCTATTCTACATAATGTCATTTGTGCCATAAGCAAAACAACAGTTTCTTGGTCGGCTGTTTATGGCTGTACGCATTTACACAAGAGTATAATGTTACTAAAAATACTTTTATCATTCTCTTTTACTTTTTCAACTAGAAGATGGGATAAAGAGATGGAGGAAAAGTTATCTACCGTAATTTGGTCTCTCTCACTGCCTGATTACACTGCTGCCTGTGCCCATCCTAATTTTAAAAATATTTTATATATAATATTGTCGTATAAGTATTAACCCTTTAACGCCGACTGGACGTATTTATGTCGACAAAAGTTGTCTGTTGGGTGCCAAGTGGACATAAAATACGTCGACTACAAAAAGTTTTTTAAATATTTGCGGAAAAATACTTATAGGCCTCATTTGCGAAAAATTTTAAATCATCACCTTGAGGACGCTGGGAGTTCACGGATCACGCTGTTGTTTTATTTCGCAGGACCCAGCTGCGCATTGCCAATTTCTTTCTTATCCCAAAAGAAAGCATCAGTTAACTCTGCTGAAAATCTCAGAAATTCTTTAGTCACTTTGTTGTAATTTTTGCACCATTTTTATAGTAGCCTTTACATAAAGTTTTTATATATGGGTGCAATTTCTGAACACAACAAAAAATAACTCATGGTTTAGCTTTTATCAATTTTGACATGTTTTCATATAAATTACGCCAAAATTTCAACTGTCAACTTTGTTTCGACCGAAAAAAATGCAATTTTAAAATATTACATTTTAGTAAATTCAAATTTACCTTCATTTTATTCGATTTATGGTGAATTTTGAAAAACTTTTCCACGTCCGCCCTAACTCTGCTGAAAATCTCAGGAATTCTTGTCACTTTGGTAATTTTTGCACTGTTTTCTATTAGCTGTTACATAAAGTTTTAATGAAAATGTGCGCAATTTCATGTAGAATACAACAAAAAATAACTCATGGTTGTAGCTCCTACCAATTTTGATATATTTTCATATAAATCACGATAAGTGCGGTCAAATTTGACTTGAAATGGTCGAAAAATTCTTATCTTACATTCTAGTAATAAATCATTTACCTTCATTTTGCAACAAACGAGAAGTCTCTAGCACAATATTTCGATTTATGGTGAATTTTTGAAAAAAACTTTTCCTTACGTCTCTAACTCTGCTGAAAATCTTGTAAAATCAGAAATTTTATTGTTTTATCGGTCACATCTCGTTTTTCTTTCTTTGATTTCAACCATTGTTTCTCCCTAACCATTGTTGTCTTGATGTTTTTACTTGCATTGCCATTGGAAGAGTCAGGCTCTTACATTCTCAGAAATTCTTTTGACTTTGTCATAATTTTTGCACCGTTTTATATTAGCCGTTACATAAAGTTTTATATAAGAAAATGTGCGCAATTTTATGTAAAATACAACAAAAAATAATTCATGGTTGTAGCTTTTATCAATTTTGAAATATTTTTATATAAATCACGGTAAGTGCCAAAATTTCAACCTTCAGTCAACTTTGACTCGACCGAAATGGTCGAAAAATGCAATTGTAAGCTAAAACTCTTGCATTCTAGTAATATTCAATCATTTACCTTCATTTTGCAACAAATTGGAAGTCTCTAGCACAATATTTTGATTTATGGTGAATTTTTGAAAAAAACTTTTTCCTTACGTCCGTGCACGCTAACTCTGCTGAAAATCTCAGATATTCTTTAGTCACTTCGTCATAATTTTTGCACCGTTTTATATTAGCCGTTACATAACGTTTTATATATGAAAAGGTGCGCAATTTCATGTAGAAAACAACAAAAAATAAATAATGGTTGTAGCTTTTATCAGTTTTGAAATATTTTCATATAAATCACGATAAGTTCCAAAATTTCAACCTTCGGTCAACTTTGACTCGACCGAAATGGTCGAAAAATGCAATTGTAAGCTAAAACTCTTACATTCTAGTAATATTCAATCATTTTGCAACAAAACAAGAAGTCTCTAGCACAATATTTCGATTTATTTATGGTGAATTTATGAAAAAAAAAAAAAACTTTTTCCTTACCTCCGCGTGCGCTAACTCTGCTGAAAATCTCAGAATTTCTTTAGTGACTTTGTCGTAATTTTTGCACCGTTTTATATTAGCCATTACATAAAGTTTCATATATGAAAATGTGTGCAATTTCATGTAAAATACAACAAAAACTAACTCATGGTTGTAGCTTTTATCAGTTTTGAAATATTTTCATATAAATCACGATAAGTGCTGAAATTTCAACCTTCGGTCAACTTTGACTCGACCGAAATGGTCGAAAAATGCCATTGTAAGCTAAAACTCTTGCATTCTAGCAATATTCAATCATTTACCTTCATTTTGCAACAAATGGGAAGTCCCTAGCACAATATTTCAATTTATGGTGAATTTTTGAAAAAAAAAACTGTTTTTTACGTCCTCACATTACGAATTCATGCACCATTTTGTGATAATATTTTCTCTGTGTTGCTTTGATTGTTTTACAATTTGTTATATACCAAAATCATCGCAATTTAGTGTACAATACAATGAAAAAAAAAAAAGCTTATTAGCTTTAACCGTTTTGCTCACAGCACGATTTGTATACAATTATATACTAAATTTTTTTTTGTGCTGTCATATATTCTACTATTTTTATATGATAATGATATTTTTTCATTTCTGATGGTTGCATACTAAACTTCAGGCAATGTGAAAAATGGAGCCAAAAATGAACTCTTAATCTTAAAAATTAAGCGCGCTGTGATTTTTGAAAAAACTTTCTTTCCGCTTTGGCGCTAACTCCCAAACCCCGCTGGCATACGGCAGACACTTTTGTAAATAGAGGCTCGGCGTTTAAGGGTTAATTGTATTACAAAATTGAAAAAATGAATTATTGTCAAGCATTAATTATCGTAAAAAAGTCATTTAGCATTAATTTTGAAAAATATTTTAATAGTTTTATCACAAAAAGTGCTGTTTAGAATTTCATAAAAATGAGATGAAAATACAGTATTTAGTGAATATTTCTCAGTGATAAATACCATGAACGGGCGAATTTTCCGCGAATAATGGGTAGCTACACTCCAAAGAGAAATCCGTGAATATGGGGGGTTTACTGTAGTCATAAACTCTTGATGATCTGTATCCTCTACCTCCAGGCCATGAGAATCATGGCCTGGTCTGTCAACCGAGTCAGGTGGAGACAGAATGTCATTATTCACCACTGAAGTGTAGGCTCGTTCAGGTCACAGGACTTTCTTGGGTGACTGTAAATCTCTAGAACGAGGAGTAATCTTGTCCTGATCCTGATCCCACCCACAAGAATGGGAGCAAGAACTACGATGAGTAGATGAATGTCTTGATCAGTTGCGTGGCCATGTAGGGCTGTTGTTACATGTAGCACAGTCGTGGCTGTGTTATTGGGAACGTGGATTACAGTCACAGCTGTGTTGGGCTGTCATTACATAAAGTACAGTCACGGCCGTGAGATCGAAGGTGTGGATCATGGTCATGATTGTTTGTTGGGCTGTCATTACGTGAAGCATGGTCATAGCCGTGTGAATGAGTCACGGCTGTGTGAGCAAGAGCACCGTTTACTATCCCTTCTGGGAGAACATGAACGTGAATGCAAGAGAGGACTAAGGGGATGGTCTCTGCCTTGTGAACATTCCTTCACAATTGACTTCTTAACTGGAGCCTTATCATCTTTCCTACAGACTTGATGGACATTCGATTCCTTGATAGGATGAGGAGATGGAGCAGAAATCACAGAGATTTCATGTGGAGAAGACCACTCCATAGATTTATAGATCCTAAAGGACTCCTCTCTGGACTTGTGTTCTGTGGCACAAGCTGGGCGAGAATCTAGTTTTAAGGCAGGAGAGACAAGGCCATGAACCTCAAGGGAAGCACGGCTATGCAAGGAACTAGGAACGGAAACAACACGGACATGCTTGGATGGCCGATTGTCAGCTGTACAGAAGAGAAGTGAAGGCCCAGAGATTGCCAAAGATTCTTCTTGCTAAGAGAGTCGATGAAATCCTTCTTCCTCCAATGCCTGACAGGAATGGGCAGAACAAAAGATGACAAAGACGACAAAAAAGATGAGGCAGATGAAGATGAAGACGAAGACAAGGAAGGAGATCTGTGATGTCTCTTCTTGCATGTTGGTAGCTCGACATGGCCGTACTTCTTAAGAAACACACCTTTGACTCTGTCAAAGACAGCCTGGACAAGAGAGTCGGAGGGAGCAGAGGGAGCAGACGTAGGTGGCTTAGGTAGGGACATTGATGGACACGGCATGGATGGAGAATGCACAGAGTAAGGTGCTGTGAGAACCGTCGACAGATGAGATGACGTCACGGAAGCTGTATCTCTGGAAACAGACACAGGGAGAGCTGATGTATGTTGAGATGACGTCACAAAACTAAAGATCTGAAACTGTTATGGCAGATGTCACTGGGATGCGAGACGATACAGTGAGACAAAAGGCTGGAAAGGGTTGGTACCCCTGATAGGCCTAGTGACGCCCAACACCCAGACATCTTCTGCGCATCTCCCCCTGAAGAGACTATACAAGAGGGAGCTGCCTCCTCCCTCATGGGGGGGGAAGCTTCCCCCCCAAAAAACATGGGCAGCAACTTTAATTGCAAGATCTCTTGAACTCTCCTTGAATCTTCTAAAGACGAAAACAAAGAAGAATGAGATGGAGAATAATCTTTGTGAGAAGAAGCAGCAAGAGGAGATTTTGGTAAAGGAGAGGTGGAACATGAAGGAATTGGAATGCCTGCCACTAAGGGAAACAAAAAGCCTCCCCAAGAAGGCGCCATTGGTTTCCTCTTATACTTCGTCTTATTAACAAATCTCTTCCATTGCTCAGGAAACCAAAGACAACACTCGGAACAAGGATTACTGACATGCAAAAGTTAACTCTGCACCTACTGCAAGTGGAATGGGGGTCTGTAGTCAAAGAAGACAAGTAATAAGAACAAAGGTTGTTCCTTGCCCCAGGACATTGTCTCTGACACCTGGGAGGCTCAGCTGAATCACAGGTTTGCATCTCAGTAAATGCAAGAAACAGATAACACAATATCACACAAAAGTTAAGTATATCTTAGTTTAACCAGACCACTGAGCTGATTAACAGCTCTCCTAGGGCTGGCCCAAATGATTAGATTTATTTTACGTGGTTAAGAACCAACTGATTACCTAACAACGGGACCTACAACTTATTGTGGAATCCGAACCACATTATAGCAAGAAATGAATTTTTATCACCAGAAATAAATTCCTCTAATTCTTCATTGGCTGGTCGGAGATTCGAACATGGGGCCAGCAGGGTGCTAGCTGAGAATGGTACCCACCCATCCAATGAGGAACTATTCACAATATCACAAAGAATTTACACAACAAAACAAGTAAAAATTGCTCCAAAGTTTCTTTGGTGCACTCGAGTTTTCTGTATAGCCAACCCCGGCTATTCGTGGTCTCGCAATTCATGGACTCACTGATTCCAGTATTTTTCTGGGGAACTTATCCCTAAATTATTCGCGAAAAATTCTGCAATTTGTTGACTTTTTATTGAGAAATAATCACTAATTAGTGTATTTTGATGTTATTTTCATGACTAAATATATACTTTTATGATAAAAGAAGGATTTACTAATTTTCAAATATTAATATTAAGATTGTAAAGACGTCAGACGTCTCTTCTTTTCGCATCAATCACATTCGTGCATCACACTTATTAACATGTCAAGAATCTCATGTAAATACTCATATGCAGAATTTCCTGGCCTTTCCGCCGACATATATTTTATCATTGTATGTATGTCTCTTAAAATTGCCATTTGTTTGACCGTCAACAAACAAATTGCTCAGAGTGCGGGTCATGGCAATCGGAGGTCGCGCACTACGTTTCCGTCCGCACTCTGTCATGTATACCTGAGCGCAGGTGAACAAATCAGTTAATACCCAGTTCGACCTTTTTGTCCTCACAACTGGTGACCTGAGGAGTGACAGTAAAGACAACGGTTTTGGCTTCGCCATTAACAGACTCGCTACGGCTGTTTTACCTTCAATGAGCCTTTAACAGAACCACGCAGCGACAAAAGTCTAGGCCTCTGAAAGCTCCTTCCTCGGAGAACACCCACGCCACTAACAGAATAATTACAGCGTACCCCTCCAGATACGTTCTGACGTGCTTGAATGATTTGGCCCCGCCATTTACGATTCACGTCGACCATACTCAGAAGTCATTAATGGAACCACACGGCGTATAATTTTGACTTCTGACGAGCCCAAACACCATTAACAATTAAACGCCGACTGGACGTTTTGTAAGTCGACTAAAATTGTCTGTTGGGTGACGAGTGGACGTACCGTATGTCAACTACAAAAAATTTCAACCTTCAGTCAAATTTGACTCGACTGAAATGGTCGAAAAACGCAATTGTAAGCTAAAACTCTTACATTCTAGTAACATTCAATCATTTACCTTCATTTTGCAACAAATTGGAAGTCTCTAGCACAATATTTCGATTTATGGTGAATTTTTGAAAAAACTTTTTCCTCACATCCTCGCTGTAACTCGGCCGAAAATTTCAGAAATTCTTTCGTCAATTTGTCGTAATTTTTGCACCGTTTTATAATAGTTGTTACATAAAGATTTATATATGAAAATCATGTAGAATACAACAAAAAATAACTCATGGTTGTGGCTTTTATCAGTTTTGAAATATTTTCATATAAATCACGATGTGCCAAAATTTCAACCTTCGGTCAACTTTACTCAACCGAAATGGTCGAAAAACGCAATTGTAAGCTAAAACTCCTACATTCTAGTAATATTCATTCATTTACCTTCATTTTGCAACAAACTGGAAGTCTCTACCACAATATTTCGATTTATGGTGAATTTTTTAAAAAACTTTTTCCTTACGTCCATGCGGTAACTCGGCCGAAAATCTTAGAAATTCTTTCGTCACTTTGTTGTAATGTTTGCACCATTTTTCTAATAGCCGTTACATAAAGTTTTATATATGAAAATGTGTGCAATTTCATGTAAAATACAACAAAAAATAACTCATGGTTGTAGCTTTTATCAGTTTTGAAATATTTTCATATAAATCATGATAAATAGAAAAAATTCGACCTTCGGTCAAATTTAACTCGACCGAAATGGTCGAAAACTGCAATTGTAAGCTAACACATTTACAGTCTAGTAATATTCAATCAATTACCTTCATTTTGCAACAAACAGGAAAGTCTTGATTTATGGTGAATTTTTGAAAAATTTTTTTATGTCCTCATCGTTATTTAATTCATGCATCATTCTGTGATAATATTTTCTCTGTTTTGCTTTGATCATTTTACAATTTGTTATATACCAAAATCATTGCAATTTAGTGTCCAATACAAAGAAAAAATAAATAACTCATTAGCTTTAACCGTTTTGCTCACAGCGCGATTTGTATACAATTATATATGAAATTTTTTTTTCGTGCTGTCATATATTTCAATATTTATATATGATAATGATATTTTTTTCATTTCTGATGGTTGCATACTAAACTTCAGGCAATGACAAAAAAAGGAGCCATAAATGAACTCTTAATCTTAAAAACTAAGCGTGGTGTGATTTTTTGAAAAAAACTTTTTTTCCGCTTCGGCGCTAACTCCTGAACGCCGCCGGCATACGGCAGAGACTTTTGTAAATAGAGGCTCGGTGTTTAAGGGTTAACGAACTAAATACAGCGTGTATTTCGTGTTTTGGTGTGAAGAAAAAATGTCAGACACTTAGGTAGAATGTCATTCTGAGGATGCACAAATCCTCTGCATCCCTCTCTCGCCTTCGAAGGCAGCAATAAGCCAAGTGATAAAACTCCCTCCGTTCTCGTGACAAAACATGGCATCCTGGTTTCTGCTAGCAGATGTCCATTTCTGAGTGGCGAAAATTACAGATAAGGAGACCAAGGCGGATGTAACCATGACAATGCTACCGGAGGAGGTCTTCAGAAAAATCACCCCATGGTTGGACTTGCAGCTGGGCAAAGTCAAGTACAGGGACCTGCGAGATAAGCTCATCAAAACATACTCCATGCCCGTCCCAGAGAGAGCCCAACGCGCCCTCGACCTAATGACCCAGCCCCTGGGGGACGCATCACCCAGGGATGCACTGTGAGGTCTCCTGATGCTGCCAGGCATTGATGCGGATGGTTGGAGGAAGGAGATCAGCTTCTTGCCAGAAATATTTCTGCGCCACCTACCGCAGGAGGTGAGGGGGCAATCACGGTAAATGGACAAATTGGTGAACATCACACACAAACTCCATGAGGCCACCAAGGCCTCCAAACATGCCGCAACACCCGCAGCCTGTAACCTGGTAACAGGAGAACCCGAGGCAGAGGACGTGAACGTGGTATACAGGAAGAAGGCGCCGCCGCAGCAGCAGAGAACGTGGACAAACACAGCCTGGTGTTACTTCCATCAGAGGTTCGGAAGCGCTGCCAGAAATTGCAGAGCCCCCTGTTCTTTCACAAAAAACGAGAAAGGCGGCCACAAATAACAGCAGTGGCTGCAAACCTTCAGGAGCCCCGGCCTGTAGGATTCTTCATCCACGACGCCATACTGAAATGATGGATGCTGGTGGACACTGGGACTATGCAATCGGTGTTTCTGCCGTCGAGGGAGGACTGTGACCGCACGTCCAGTGTGCCACAATGGAAGCCCCATCCGCTGTTACGGAACTTTGACCCACAGAATATCCATCCTGGGCCGTATATATGATTGGCCCTTTGTCATCACAGACATCAAGTTTCCTCTCCTAGGCGCTGATTTCCTCACACACTATGGACTTCTGGTAGACGTCGGCCGAATACGCCTGCTGGATAACGGAACCTGCTGCTCCTGACCGCCCTCCACTGGGCTGGGGATGCCCTCCGTCTACTCCATCTCTTCAAACAGATACAGCGCCCCCTCCAAGAGTTCCCAGATGTCTTCAAGCCAGAGCTGCGTAAGTTGCCGGGAGCCCAGGCCAAGCACGGCATCCATCTCCACATCACCATGACAGGCCCGCCAACGCACACAAAATTCCGCCGCTTGCCACCCAAAAAACTCCAAAATGCTAAACGAGCCTTTGCTGAGATGGAATGGATGGGAATCTGCAGGAAGGCATCGAGTCCATGGGCGGTGTTCCCCCTCCACATGTTAAGGAAACCAGATGGCTCCTGGAGGCCCTGTGGGGACTATCGTCGGCTGAACCTAATAATGATACCAGACTACTATCCCTTGCCGAACATGCAGGACCTAACAGGCGCCCTGCATAGGGCCAAAGTACAGTATTTACAAAAATGGATTTGTTCAAGTCTTATTTTCTGGTACCAGTGCACCCTGATGACATTCCGAAGACCGCCATCATCATGCTGTTTGGGACATATACCTTCTCCTACTCCACCTTCGGCCTCAGGAACGCCGGGACCACATTCCAACGCCTTATGGACACCATCTTGGGGGGCCTACCTTTCTGCGTTTGCTACATAGATGACATCCTAATCTTCTCCAGGTCCCCGGAGGAACACCTACGCCATGTCCGGGCTGTGCTGAAGTGCCTGCAGGAGAACGGTTTGATTGCCAGGTTCGACAAGTGTACCTTTGGAGTGGAAGAGGCAGACTTCCTGGGCCACAAGATCTCTCCGGCCGGTGTCCGCCCTATGGCCTCCAAAGTGGACGCAATGAAGAAGTTTCCAACACCAAAATCCATCAAGTCCCTGCAAGAGTTCCTCGGCATGGTTAACTACTACTGTCGCTTCGTACTGGACATTGCCCGCACTGTGTATCCCCTAACTGGAGTACTGAAGGGGAAGCCAAAAGCTCTGACGTGGGCAGCTCAGTGGCAGCAAGCATTTGGACGGATGAAGGCAGCCCTTGCCAGAGCCACCACCTTAACACATCATGACCCCACCGTCCACAACCCTCCCCGCCCCGGGACTTACCACTGACGCCAGCAACATTGCTTATGGAGCCATGCTGGAGCAGGTAGTATGCGGTTCCCCCGCCCTCTGGCCTTCTTCAGCAGCAAGTTAAAGCTGCCAGAGACCCACTACAGTGCATTTGACAGGGAGCTGCTGGAAATCTACCAGGCTTTGCAGCACTTCAAATACCTCTTGAACAGCAGCCCTTTCACCATCCTGACAGACCACAAGCCATTGGTGCATGCACTCACGAGGGCGGGAGACACTTTTGTCGGCGAGACAGCAGCGACACCTGGCCGCTATCTCTGAGTTCGGCTGCACCATTAGCTACGTCCCCGGCAAGAAGAACCCTATCAAGAGTCAAGATAAATTCAGTCCACCTGGGCACTGACTACGAGGACCTGGCGAAGGAACAAACCGCGGATCCGGAAACAGCAGCATACCACACGGCATTCGCCACACTGAGGTGGGAAGACGTGCCAATAGGTGGGTCCAGTTCAACACTTCTCTGCGACACCAGCACTGGCCGCCCGCACCCCCTGATACCTGCGTCGAGGAGAAAGCAGAAGTTTGACATCATCCACGGGCTATCCCATCCATCAGGATGAACAACAGCGCGCCTGATGACAGAAAAGTTTGTGTGGCATGGGATCAGGAAGGATGTTCAAGAGTGGGCGAAGAACTGCATACCATGCCAGACGAGTAAAATCACCTGACACACGGAGTCAGGCATCGGAGATTTCCCTCAACCACGTTGGCTTTTCGGGCACATCCAGGGCCTCTGCCATAATCAGGGGGCACCAGATACCTCATGACAGTCATAGACTGTTCCACAAGATGGCCGAAAGCA
Organism: Macrobrachium rosenbergii; assembly: GCF_040412425.1. Taxonomy (NCBI): domain Eukaryota; kingdom Metazoa; phylum Arthropoda; class Malacostraca; order Decapoda; family Palaemonidae; genus Macrobrachium; species Macrobrachium rosenbergii. The sequence goes on along the minus strand of NC_089742.1, from coordinate 86,849,093 downwards.
ACCCTGATAATGGAAGCATCAACGAGCACCTGCGCAGAAGCCCTCCTGTCAAGTTGGATAAACCGTTTCGGTGTGCCCAACAACATAATTACAGAAAGAGGCCCAGCATTCTTATCGGAGCTCTGGGTCTCCCTGGCACGCCTGATGGGGACAACTCTCCACAGTTCGATGGCATATAACCCTGCATCCAACGGCATGGTGGAAAGGACCCACTGTTCATTGAAGGCAGCTCTGATGGCACGTTGCACCAACGACAATTGGAAGGCGCAGCTCCCCTGGGTCCTGCTGGGTCTCCGCACCTCACCAACGGCAAACGGCGATGAATCTCCCACAGAGAAAGTCTACAGCCTTCCAAGGCTGAGGGAAACAGCAAAGAGGTTCGTGCCCTGCTGAAAGACTTTTGTGGACAGGACCCACGTCTACAGCCCAAAAGGCCTGGATTCCTGCACGCACGTCTTCATCAGGAGTGACGCTCACCGCCCACCCTTGACCAGACCATACAGAGACCCATACCATGTCGTCAGTAGGGTATCCAAGGTCTACTATCGTCAACATCCACGGGCGGGAAGACTGGGTTTCTGTCGACAGGCTAAAGCCAGCCTTCCTGATGGACAGTGGAACTCGGGGAGGAAACCGGCAGGCGTCCCAGAATTCCTCCGCAAAACAAGGCCTTGGATGAACCCATTGGCATCCTGAAACATGGTCGAGGATGTCCCAAGGGCCGTACTAAGGAAGTCAACAGCTTGGCAAAACCGCCGGCGACTCAGCAGTCGAAGCCGCCCCGCGTCCGCAGGTATCAAGAACTCGGGGCCGGCTCCTGCTCCCAAAGAAGTTCCGTGATTGATTTTCAAGTCTTCCAATCATTATTTCATAATAACTGTCTTGGGGGGAATACTTGTAATGATGTCTCTTTATTTCGCATCAATCACGTTCATGCATCACACCTTGTTTGTCAAGAATCTCATGTAAATATTCGTATGTAGAATTTCCTGGCCTTTCCGCCGATATATATTTTATCATTGTATGTATGTTATGTCTCTTAAAATTGCCATTTGTTTGACTGTCAACAAACAAATTGCTCAGAGTGCGGGTCACGCAATCGGAGGTCAGGCACTAAGTTTCTGTCCGCACTCTGTCATGTATACCTGAGCCCAGGTGAATAAATCAGTTAATACCCAGTTCGACCTTTTTGTCCTCACAAGATTAATAAGACGAAATAATAATAATAATAATAATAATAATAATAATAATAATAATAATAATAATAATAATAATAATATAACATTGTACCTCTAATAATACAGGCTTGGTACCCCAGATAGGCCTAGCAACACCCAACACTCAGACATCTTCTGCGCATCTCCCCCTGAAGAGACTGTACAAGAGGGAGCTGCCTCCTCCCTCATGGGGAGGGAAAGCTTCCCCCCCCGACAAGAACAGGGGCAGCAACATTAATTACAAGCTCTCCTGAACTCCCCTCGGATCTTCTAAAGATGAAAACGAAGAATGAGAAGGAGAATAATCTTTGTGAGAAGAAGAAGCAGTGAGTGGAGATTTTGGTAAAGAAGAGGTGGAACATGAAGGAATTGGAACGCCTGCCACCAAGTGAGATGAAAAGCCTTTCCAAGATGGTGCCGTTTGTTTCCTCTTATACTTCCTCTTATTATCAAAATATCTCTTTCATTGCTCAGGAGACCAAAGACAACTCTCGGAACATGGGTTATTTACGCTGCAAACGCTGGTTCTCCACCTACTGCGGAATGGGGGTCTGTAATCAAAGAAGACAAGCAATGAGAACAAAGGTTGTTACTTGCCCCAGGACATCGTCTCTGATGCCTGTGAGGCTCACCTGACTCACTGGTTTGCATTTCAGTAAATGCAGGAAACACACAGACAACACAATATCACACAGAATTCGTGCAACAAAACAAGTAAAAAATGTGCCAAAGTTTCTTCAGTGCAATCGAGTTTTCTGTACAGTCAACCCCCCTGCTATTTGTGGTCTCGCAATTCGCGGATTTTCTGAGGAACTTATCCCCAAATTATTTGTGAAAAATTTGGCTCTTCACAGACTTTTTCGTTGAGAAATACTCAATAATTAGTGTATTTAGATGTTATTTTCATGACTAAATATATACTTTTATGATAAAAAAATTATTTACTAATTTTCAAATATTAAATAAGATTAAATATTAACAATAATAATACCGTACCCCTAATAATACAGGGTTGGTACCCCTGACAGGCCTAGCGATGCCCAACACTTAGACATCTTCTATGCTTCTCCTCCTGAAGAGACTGTACAAGAGGGAGCTGCCTCCTCCCTCATGGGGGAGGGCTTCCCCCCCAAAAAAACAGGGGTAGCAACATTAATTACAAGATCTCCTGAACTTCCCCTCGAATCTTCTAAAGACGAAAACAAAGAAGAATGAGAGGGAGAATAACCTTCGTGAGAAGAAGTAGTAATATTAGGTTCCAGGACCCCTTATGCAAGGGGGAGAGAGAGAGAGAGAGAGAGAGAGAGAGAGAGAGAGAGAGAGAGAGAGAGAGAGAGAGAGAGAGAAGGGGGGGGTTTGTTCTTATTAAATATCAAGAGTGAATTATTCATGATTTGACATAAAAAAAAGAGAATAACTTTGGAAAGAGAGAGACGTTACTCTTACGTTAGATAGCAAAAGATGGAAATTCGTGATTTATGGAGAGAGAGAGAGAGAGAGAGAGAGAGAGAGAGAGAGAGAGAGAGAGAGAGAGAGAGAGAGAGAGAGAGAGAGAGAGAGAGAGAGAGAGAGAGATATTTTTCTGTATCCAAAGATGGATATTCATGATTTATGAAGGAGAGAGAGAGATTTTTCTGAATCCACATGTATGTTACATATGCATAAAAAATCTCTCTCTTATCTCATTGAAAGAGAGAGAGAGAACAAAAATACAACTTATTCGTCAAAGCAAATATTAAAGTACCGAGAGAGAGAGAGAGAGAGAGAGAGAGAGAGAGAGAGAGAGAGAGAGAGAGAGAGAGAGAGAGAGAGAGAGAATGTTTACATCGACAGCTGTTTTGTGATTTTAGTATCATACAGTATTTGTGTACAAAAATAAAAATAAAAATTTTTCATACCAGTTTTACACATAAAAGCATGAAAACTTATGGATTACAGGTACATCAAAATTTAAACATAACCACTTCTGCAGGGTTTCTCTAGGATTTTGCAATATTAATAAGATTAAATAATAATAATAATAATAATAATAATAATAAATAATAATAATAATAATACTGTACCTATAATAATAATAGTACTGTAATGAGATTAAATAATAATATATAATAATAGTAATGAGATTAAACAATAATATAATAAGATTAAATAATAACTAACTTTGACTGGTAAAAAAACTGGTTCTCTCCCCTCCATACATTCAAGAGAGACCCTTTATAGCACCCAAGGGATCTCCTTATAGTGAACCCTGATACAATGCTCAGAAAGGATACGTACTAAAATGATAGTTGAAATATAAAATTATATTAAAGTGATATTGAAATTATATTAAAATGATTAAAGCATTTTAGGATGATAGTTTAAGGTATATTTGGTGTCTGAACTAATAAAATAGGCAGTTATAAGCACTTTTAGCAGGCATCTTTGGTGTTTGAACAATTAAAGTTTTTAGGGGGGTGTTAAGTATTTGCAGATTTTAGCTATTCACAGGGGTTGTGGTCCCTATCCCCATGAAAACTGGGGTTGACTGTACATTGTATTTAGCAAAATCCCATTTGCATAAGCCCTGGTTTGTTTACATCACAACCATCCCTTGATGCTGATGGTTGGCAATGGTTTTGAAAAGTTGTTTAATCTGTGGTTCTTTTCATCTTTATTAATTTTACAATGGGTGTTCTACCTAACTAAAATATGTTCTGCCGATTATCAAAAGGAAACATTATATTATCCCTTTAAATAAATCATAATACTCACCTCCCTAAAAATGGTAAAAAAAAATAGGAAAATATGAATGAAGTCAGGAGTGTTCTGCGATGCTGCAATGTTGTTTTTAGTAAATGAGGTTCACCTGAATACGGAGGTGACACAGGTAATGCCTTGCATTCGAGTCAGTGCAGTTGAATCACAGGACAATGATAATTACCGTCTTATATTGTCAAGCGTGTTTGCCAATCTAAACTTAAACACAAAGACTTTCTCAGAGCTATGCAGACTGGTATTTCATACTGATTTTAGGAAATTTTAATTACATTTTAATAGTCATAAAATTAATTTCATTGCAATTGTTTACACATTCAGTGGGATGACAAGCAGCGACTGCACTCTACTAAACCAGATTATGCCTATGTTTAACTTAAAGTTACAGTATGATAGGCTATACGAGTCATATTGGATATAATTTGCTGCGAATTTTCTTAAGGACATTATCTCCTTTTGACATAGCAGGACCATAAAAAATGATACGGACCTATAATGTCCTATGTCTTCTGTTGGTTTACGCAGCTTATAGCGTTTGGATTATAGGCCTATCTTACATTCAGCCGTTTTACTGTAGTTCTTGTTGTGTTTATTCTTGTTTTTGTTGCTTCTGTTATGGTGCTTGTACAGTAGTGTCTTTGAAAATTTTTCATATGGTAACCTAACAATGCAGAATAAGCATAGACCTATTCATAAAATACTAGTGTAAAGAATTATTTACCTATCATTGTTAACTGAAATTAAATTAAAGTAATCAAGATCTTTATGAATATAGTATATGCTAGAATATTCTCCTAAGAGAGAGAGAGAGAGAGAGAGAGAGAGAGAGAGAGAGAGAGAGAGAGAGAGAGAGAGAGAGAGAGAGAGAGAGAGAGAGAGAGAGAGAGAGAGAATTTACTGACTCTTATGTATCCTTTTGTCCAACAGGGTAATCTACAAGAATACCCCCAAAAGCAAATGAATCATGGGCTACTTGCAAACTAGTTTGGATCATCTCATACATAACTTTTTCAGCTATCATTTATTTTTTTCTTATTCCGTTATGTATCTTATGATACCTTCCTACCATAGCCTTCATTTTCATACAAATGTTACAGTAGCCTTATATTTACTCATCACAGTAATATAATTTGTTATCTCTTTTGTAAATATATTTTCAATATAATTCACTGAAAGCAGTTCTATAGTTGTGTGTAAGGCTGAGACAGCCCTATGATCTATGTGTACCATTGGCTACATGCCCACAAATTTTACTTTTATTCTCTGTGGTATAAGTGGCTTTACATTTACTAAGGCCATCGACCTAAGTACACATGTATGTGTATATGTACAGGCTTATACATGTACAATTCACTGTATGCATATATACATTATACTGTATATTGTGGGGTCGGAGCTACTATATTAATTAAAAGCTACTCTATTTCCAACAGATACGGGTGGAAAACTATTTGCAACAAGAGACTGACGTGTAGGCCCATGCCCTATCATTGCCTCAAAATATAAGAATTTAATGTGTAGGCCTGTGCCCTGTCATTGCCTCAAAATAGAAGAATTTGATGTGTAGGCCTCTGCTCTGTCACTGCCTCAAAATATAAGAAATTGAAGTATAGGCCTATGCCCTGCATTGCCTCAAAATATAAGAATTTGATGTGTAGGCCTTTGCCTGTCATTGCCTCAAAATAGAAGAATTTGACTTGTAGGCCTATGCCTGTCATTGCCTCAAAATATAAGAAACTGAAGTGTAGGCCTATGCCCTGCATTGCCTCAAAATATAAGAATTTTTTATGAAGGCCTAATTTCACAATGATATTAATATTTGACATGCAAGCTTATGATGAATTAATATCCAAATATCGGAACTGGCTGCATAAGTCTATGATTCATTTCAATTAATGTGGTCTATGTGGAATTGCTTATGTAGGCCAATGCCAATTTAAAAGAAAAAAAAGGCAAGATGCAGTATTTAGGCTGTGCATGATCAAAATAAAAACTCATGCACAGACTGTGACAGACAGAATGATCCAAGATCTTCGTAATAATATATAACTTACTATATCTTTAATCAGAGATATCAACTGCATACTTCACAATTCCAGGAACTCAAATCTGTGGTGTCATCATTCATGCACAGAGCTCAACATGACCAAACGGAATCAAATCCGTAATGGGAATCATTTGGACTGTTAACTAGTGTGACGTCATTGCCCTTTCGCGAGCTAGCCAATCACTGGTGTGTGGTGGGGATTGGCTGCAAAGGGCCATGGATTTTGTTGTTAGTCTCAATCGTGACATGGATCGGATTAGTAATGGTGTAGTTGGTGGGGTATGAGGATGAACTCCAGTAAAACAAAATCACTATTAATTAGCAGCTCTCATACAGATTTTCCACCCCATACTCCTCTTCAGGTGGATGTGACACTTCTGAATGAATCGAAACTTTAACTATTCTAGGTGTAACTTTTGACTCACATCTTACTTTTGAGAAACATCTACTGAAAATGTCAGCAAATGCCGCACGAAAGTTGGGTATTGTTTGCAGGGCCTCATTTTTATAACAGTGATAAACTCAATGAAACCTGTTTTACGTCCTTTCTGCTTCCTTTCCTAGAATATTGTTTTCTGGTATGGATGTCTACTTCTACAAGAGATTTGCCTCTTTTAGATAGAGTGGTTCATGGTGGTAGGTTTCTGCTTCCTGAATATCTTGGACCATTGACAGATGGTCTCTTATTTGTCACTTTTTCATAAGATGTATTTTAACATTTTGCAGTAAATGTGCTTTGCTGTCGAACTTCTCAGTTCCAGAGATTCTTTATTCCTTAAACCATTGGACTATGGAACACCCTCCCTGAGGATGTCATGCAATTGGAACTTTAGAGGTTTAAACGAAGACGCAACGCATTATTACCCTAGTACAATTCTCCTTGTTTTTTAATAATTTACTTACATTTTTTCTTTTCATTTATTGTTAATTTTTTTTTTTTTAGTAAGTGATCTGCTCTATCTGTATTTGCCATTGCCTTCTGTTACTTCTTTCTATTAAAAACTAAGTTCTTTGGAAGCTTGAATTTCAAGTGAATGGCCACAATGAGCTTGTTCCATATGAACAGGATTCATCTGAATAGTAGTAGTAGTAGAGGACTTTCAACTACAGTATTCAGTGCTTAGGATGGTGAAAGGAGGGAGTTGACATGATTGGACAGCAAGATAAAGAGAACCAAAAAACAAATGACATTACTGTATATATAGAGGTTTAAAGGTGAAACTGGACTTAACCCAATAGTTGCACTCAGAAGTAACGGAGAGGTTGGACAGCAAGTCAGAATAAAGGAAGTGGAAATGGGCTTAAAGTAAAGGGTGGACACAACATACACCATGTGATATGTAGTGACAGTCTAGAGTCAGAATGGTGAAGCCTGCATACCAGAAGGCAGGAAGATGTGCAAAAAGGAAGAACAGCTAGAAGAAAGAGAGCAATGTTGTTTAGAAGACCAAACTTGAGACTTGGGAGATGGGGCACTGAGATGAGATCTGGCAGGAGACTAAGAGCCCAAAGAAGCAGACAATCTGATGGATGTCTGGCTAGTTACAGGAAAAGGCAAGAGAAAGAAACATGTCAAGGTGGGAAAGCATGGCGGGAGTACAAATGTGTGGAGTTGGGAAAGGATCAAGACAACTGATAGGAAAGTGATTAGAGACAGCCATGCGAAAAAGCACATGGTGATATCAGTGCCAAGAGCCATAGAGGCAGAGGCTGGAGACTGGCGTCTATCCAAAGATGATACTTCATCAACATAAAAAAATTACTAGATGCAGAGGAATGGGTAAAGAGAGAAGTGTCAGATAAGTGAGATCAATACCACAGATCTTAACCTGCACAGTGACAAGTAACTGGACAAGCAATTGCGAACATTTAAGATGAGACCATGATGATCAATTCTCCTCAAAACAATGAAAGGGAGGCCAAGGAATTGCTTAAAGCAGGCAGTAGAGCAGAAAATGAGAAATCTTTGAATTTCCTATAGGACAAAAAGCAGAAGGAAGAGAGGAACTGGTATTGGGAGGAGCAGTGAAGAACAATGAAGGGAAATCATCAAAGGGCAGGCAGAAAAACAAAAATCTACCAAGAAGACCAATGGAAACATGCATTAATTAGCAAACAACTGGTTGTTAGTTTGACCTTCCACCGAACCCATTGACATGTAACAAAACTAACAGCACCGAAAAATTCTTTTATAAATAGCCAGAATATTGGAAGAAAACAGTCATTCAAAATGGAGAATGACAAGTACTTGAACTGTATGCCAGAATAATGCTCTATGCTCACAAAACATGAGAATCCACTTAGTCAATCATCACACTTCTGGCCAGAAAAAAATCAAACCAAAAATTTTCAATAAAAGTCTGCCCTTTATGAAAACCTTTCTGAAAAATCCTCATAGAAATACCTTAAATATCCACTTACTGTATATTGAAATTGACAGAATTTGGAATGGGGACAAAAAACAAAATGCAAATGATACAGCAATCATAAACAAGAGTTTGGGGAAAGGTTGGAAGTCTTGAAGATAAGCATGGGCATGCACTAACCAACAGGGATTATATATCTCCCTTCTTTTTTCTACCAGAATTAGGAATGTTTGGGATTCATGCAGAAGTACAAACAGGATATATAAAACTTCAATAAATTTATCAACTAGATAATTTTAAGATCAAATTTATTAAAGAATACCCTTGAAAATCATAGATGAAATCTAGTATGAAGCAATTTACTGAACATAAGTTGACAGTTAGATATAATGTTGCATCCTCCATACAAACATCAGCAAAGTGACAGAACTGTAAGCAGATAAACCAAAGGTCATACTAGCTTATACATTAAATGAAAATGATGGAATTCCTAGTACATCAAAATTAAAATTCTAGTTTGCAGTTTAATCTTATTAAACTTCAGCAATGTCTAAAATATGAACCTTTGTTATAAGAAACCCATTAATCTGCCTTCATTCCATGTGAAACAAGTCCAATCACACACACACTTAAAGAATTAAATGAGGAAAAATTCTACTGTGCATGCCCAGCTTACAATCCATTGTACTTTAATCAATGCCTTTCATTCTTTGTGACTCTTGGACTTATGCTCTGCAAGATTTACACCAAGTTTTTCCATGTTATCACACTATTTCTGTCATTTACTTTCCAAGTGCTTTTTACATTCAACAATATTCTAATGTAATTCATATGTGAATATCTTTACCATTGTAGATGTCAGTGAATTTTTGTTTTTTGCACCTTTCACTTTCGACTGGTAATTTGGTGTTACAGATGACTACGGTGAGGACCCACAATTTCTTTTTTAGTATTCATATGATCTTTATTTTCTATTTCAGTCTACCATTATTTAGACTGTCTTTTCTACTGGGATTTTTCTGTTCATTTAGAATGTGATGTAGAGGACCTTGTATGTGCAATGTATGTAAATAAAGAATGGCCTGGTTGTTGCTAGTTGTTAACATACATAAAAGGTGTTTGGTTGAAGTACAAGTAAGCGCTACATCTTTTTTTAAAAGGTTTCAACAGACATTTTTTTGTACATCTATTTATGCATTCTGAAGTACTGTATAAGCATGGATTTTCAGAGAATATTCCTTTTACATATTTTCAGTGATTCATTTGTTGTTATGGCTTAAAAACCAGGGATTGCCTTTATGACTACAATCAGGAAGATGGCCAGCTCCCTTTCTGGAAACAAGCTTGAAAAATTGAAATAAATGAAATAAGCTTCCTGTCTAGTAGATCTGGTGTCCAAAGTCTGTACGGGCAAAAAGGATTTTGACAAAGGAAAAATCTATTTCTGGGAGGGGCCCGTGTCACCCGGTGAAATAATCCATTCAGCACTTATTTCTAGGTAATTCCGTTGCTAGATACCAGAGAAAAGCTAAATGAAAAGCTGGGGTTACTACCCCAGAACGAGCTCCAAGAAATGGAGTCGTATATGGTAAAAGGGTGAGATTGACACAAACACGGGACCCTGCCTATAAAGATTCCCAATGTCAAAAGTCCAAACGAGAGAGGTGCCGATACAAGCCCATGCACTACTCGCGGACTGTACACAAGGCAACACTAGTCGCATTCCATGTTAGCACCTACCCCACTAGAATGATGTTTACCATGGGAGGGAGAGAATGAAAAACAGGGGTGGGTCACCGGGTGACACGGGCCCCTCTCCAGAAATAGATTTTTCCTTTGTCAAAATCCTTTTTCTGGATCGGGGACCCGTGTCAGCCGGTGAAATAATAACAGAGAAATAAATATCATTCTTATGCTATTAAAGACTTTAAATAGAGACGTTGAAAACTAGGGGAGAATTCCATCCAGAACATTAGTAAGGTCCTCAAAATTCATGTAATGAAAATAATGTAAGTGGCCACCGTCTAAGAGCATGAGCTTTAGAATTGCACCTGAATAGGCTTGTATTAAGAAAATACTTCCTGCCTAATAGTAGACACAATGACAGTACCCCCTTTTCCAAATAAAGAGAGGACCTGACAAAATTGCGAGGTCCTGTCTAAAAAAGCCTGTAAGGAGAAAACTGGGCACAGAGACAGACCTTGTAAAGGGGAGTACTTTCCAAGGTGACCACCGAAAATGAGGACCTTCAACTGTAGATAGAAAGTTAGGTGAGGAATTCACAACACTACCCTGAGAGGGGGAAACCAAAATGGTTGGTTCAAACTAGACAGGGCAGACAGTACAGGAAAACTAGCACTAGAAGCTAAGCTGATTAAAAATTTGGGTCTTCTTTTAACAAGGAAAGGTGAAAACAAGATGATTGTTGGTTACCGAAGCTAACTCCGATACATTACTCAAAGACCAGGAAACCGAATGTGGACGGAGTACTGGTCTCAGACGAACACAGACCTTAGGGGTTGAAAGTTAAGGGCCTGTGAGTCTGGTTCCAACAAAACACTTTCCTCGGGGCCAATGCGGCTGCATCATTACTGTAGCTTCAAAACTATGTGAAGAGTGCTAGTTACTTAACTGCAGAACCATACTGCAGTAGAGTAGGATCCTTGACTGATTTTAGGAAAACAGTAATAACAGGACCAACATCAGTTTCCTCCTAAACTGTAAAATTCACAAAGACCACAAAGCCAGGGCACCAGAACTTTGAGGAGGCTGACGCAGGCTGAGTTTATACCTACTTCTAGGTCCAGGAAAAGATCACAAGACTACCTGAATAACGCTCCGTCTAAGGACTATTCCGACACCAGGGGAGGCCCTGGATAGGGAAAAATGCAGTGACCTTTTGGACCCCTATGAGAAGGGTGGCAGAAGAGGCACTTGTGTCTGTTGGTTATGGAGAAGAATGAACCATAACCTGAATGATGCAACTCGAGTTCCAAACCCACTTGTTTATGCAGCGCACTAACGCTGCTTTGTTCAGAACCAGCGTAAAATGAATCCCCTTGGGAGGAAGAAGTTTCCCAAGGACAGGAAGACTGCCACAGCCCTCCAATGCGTTGATATGGAACTGCCGAACGTGACCGACTAAGTTCCATGTACTTCATGGGCCAAAAATATCCACCCCACCGCCCAGAGAGGAGACGGTGTGGAATACTGAGGCCGGAGGAAAGCTGGAGAGGAACTGACTCCGATAAGCTCTGACAGTTGCTCAAGGCCAGAGGCCATCATTCAAATAGGAGGAATCAGGGAGACACGTCCCTGACTCCGCCATACCCCGGTTATAAACTCCAGCTTTGACTTCAGAAGGAGAACCATCACTGAAGCAAACTGGAGAAAACCCAAGACCTTTTCTTGGGCACGGGGAGAGGTATGCTTGTGTTGATGAAATGTTTGGTTGCCCTTGCTATCTCTTTCCGCTTCCACTGGATTCACAACTACTGAAGGCTACCCTCCGGAATCAGGTGGGATTCCTTCCTGTGAACTTAGAAGCCCAGAGACTCTAGAAAATCGATTATAATGACCGGCACCCTCAGGCAATTCCCGCTGGGTGCCCAAATGAGCCAGGCAACTAGATATGCGGCTAGCATAACCTCCTAATACCGGAGCTGTTGAACTATGGTATTGTTCAAACTGGCAAAGATTCTGGGGCTGCCTTGAGGAGGGTATGAACTTGAAGGGGACGCCTGCTCCCGAGTCTGAATCCCAAGAAGGGATAGAAACCTTCCTGCAACTAAGATGTGAAAGGAAGCATCGGAAGGTCTATAGAGGTGGTTACGGCTCCACGGAGCAGCAGGATCCGAACCCACAAGACTGTAAGCAACCGAGACTTGCCGCATTGAATGAGGAAAATAAACGGGACACGCCCGGAAAAACTTTCCAGTGGAAGGGAACTTCCTTGGCAGACTGAAAAAGCCTGACAGGCCATTCACAAAGTCCCCAGAACCTGGCCGGTAACTGACCGAACCTGATTGGGGGAGGGGACAAACAGTCCAGCTCCACCCGGGCCTTGATAACTATACTCTGGGCCCAGGGACTGAAGTTCCAGTGGCCCGAAAATGGTACAGCCTTCCCACCCATGTGAGAAATACTACTGGGAGGAGGCTTGATTGCCCTCCTGAAGCGTATGCCTTCCCAATTTCTTGGAGAGGAGCAGGATGCTTCCTGCTCCTATGATAACCCTGAGGTTCAGTGCCTCTGGTAGAATGTCTAGTGAAAATTCCTTCCTTGGGTTTCGTATGAAGCAAAGAAAACTCCGGCGGAGGCACATGGGGGAGGCAGAGACACACGGGGGAGTTACAAGGGGCTGATGTGTTGGCTGAACCCGCACACAGCGAGGTGGAGGCTGGGAGTGAGAGGCTGACGGCTGTCCAGGGACAGGAACCTGAAGAGCCTGCACCACCGCCTGAGCAGGGGGCCGCTTGAACTACATGAACTTTTTGCCGGACTTGGGATAGGGCCCGGCAAGATCAGATTGTTTCCGCCCGTAAGGTAGACACCCACGAGAACGGAGGCTCTGATTAACATTAGTAGCCCTGGACAGACCGTAACAACGCCCACCTGGGAAAAGATTAATTCTCCAGGTGAAACTGTCCATAAGATTTTTCGGCTCAAGGCGCAAGCGTGGCTGGCGAAAATGTGTTTTCAGCTGTCCATCTGGACTGATGAAATAAAGCGGGACCTGCAGAAAACCTGACAAGAGAGATTTTATCAGGACCGGAAACAACGAACCACCATTATATACCACGGACATTGGTTCTGTTAAAGTCAAAGAGTTCCAGGACCTGGCAAGCCTGTCTTTACACCCTGCTTCAGCTTCCGGGAATTGACTCCAGAAGCTTAGGGAGCTGTACGCTGAATAAATTAGAAGCGTAGTCCGGGGTTAGAAGATTCATTGTGAACGTATCTGTGATATCTGTCTCCCGGAAATGCGGCAGCGGTTTATTTTCGAAACAAGCCTGTTGATAAGAGGGGCTACATTAGGAGCACAAGGGGTAGGAAGCAGGCCTCTCAAAGAGAGCACGGTAAGACCCCATAGCTGGCGTGAACTTGGAATTCTCCGCCTGCCACTCCGTTAGAATTCACAATGGAGGCGATGTGCCCAGCCCCTAGGAAGGATGAGGGCTCCCTTAGGGATCTTGCCAGATAGATACCATGCTCCTTCTGCCAGTCTGGTAAAACCCGGATAAGGGGATACCAGGCCGGAAGGGAAGAAATGCAATTCCGCCAACCTCCGTGTGCCCACACCCTCGATAGGAGGGTGCCTTCATGCTGGGAAGCATAAAGGTTAAGGCGCCAAAAGGTTCCCCAGACGGAAGGGAAAGAGGTGGAGGTGTCGAACGATAGAATTCGGAACGGAGCAGGATTTTACAAGTGATCCGTTGATAATGAGTCCTGAGATTAATCTCTTTGGGATATGAGCTCCTGGGAAAGGGAAGGCACGGACCATGAGGTAGATAGACAGTTAGATAGTTTGATAGGTTGTCAATGACCCTCATATCGAGCTCCTTATAAGGAGACCCGTAAAAGAGTCTGCAACAAAGGAAGGGAGGGTAACCGCCTTGCTATGCTTGGGCCGTGTCCCTTTCCAGAAGACGAGGCCTAACTCGTAGATGGCACCGGACTAGAGATCCGAGACGTCCTCGAGGGGGCCCCGGAGCGGGTCTTCTTGGTTTAAAAAGGGTCTTTCTTGACTGATTTCACCTTAGGGACGGTAGACCAGGAACCGTCGAAAAGGGATGAGGAGCTAACGAATCCCCTAAAGGAAAAGTTTGCCTCACTTAATTCCGAGCTAAGCGGAAAAGGTTTGCCTCACTTATTCCCGCACCTACTTATCGCCCGGGACGACGCTCACAGGCTCGAGAGAACGAGACTGAAGGCGCAACGTCTTCAGAAAACTCTCCGTAAACAGTTAATTTATTTTAAGAGGACCGGGTCAACTCTTGGACTCCGGTAAACAAAGGGCAACAACTTCTTCATCAACTGACATTGAGAACTGGGCGCCTAGGAAAGGAACATTACAAATGTCCACGAAAGGACATAGGAATTTCCCGACTCTCGTTTATATGAAACTGCTGACCCCGGACTAGAGGGTGTGAAGCGAAGAGTTACGAGAGTTTTGCGAGCCGACCTCCAGGAGGGGAAAATTATGACCCCAAACACCGGAGGAGCAACTATTAATAAGTCATATGAGACGGAGTTTGGCGAAGGAAAACCGATAGGTGTATATGAAACCTACCGATTAAGCGAGAATCTCGCCCGGCGACGGAGCGGAGGGAAATCGATAGGTGTATATGAAACCTACCCGATTCACCAAGAATCTCGCCAGAGAGAGCCCAAACAAAAGAGCGACTATTAATAAGCCATATGAGGCGGAGTTTGACGGAGGTAAAACCGACAGGTGTATATGAAACCTACGGATTCATCAGGTAGCCTGCTCGGATAGAGCATAGCGTACAACGCAGCCTGCCGGGTGCCAAACGACTAATAATAAGCCATATGAGGCGGCGTTTGGCGGAGATAAAACCGATAGGTGTAAATAAAACCTACGGATTCATCAAGTAGCCTGCTCGGAGAGAGCATAGCGTACTTCACAACCTTCGAGTCAAAAATAAGTCCATGAGGCGGAGTTTGACGGAGACAAAACCGACAGGTGTATATAAAACCTACAGGTTCATCAAGAAGTCTGCTCGGGAGAGCATGGCGTACTTCACAACCTTCCGTGCCAAACTATAAATTCTCCGACACAGACTGCGCACCAGAATGGGAACTATAGACTCCGTGACCGCTGGCTTGTTGCAGGATAGCGGAGCATTCCTGCACTCGACAAAACCAGCTGAAAACGTATGAGAAATGGGCATGCTGGAACGGATGCGAGCAGAGTACCGTAGCAGCGACTTAGCCTAGTCAGACCAGGAAAACCCCAGAGAAAACCGGAGAGAAAACCGGGCTAACAGGACAAATCTCATAGACACAAAAACAGAGTCAACGGAACATTCGGAGCGACCATGTATTAACAATATGTGACGGATACAAACATAGTGGGAAGGTTATGAACTGTTCGGAAGTGGGTGCACTCAGAGCCAAGAGAGGAAAACCCCCAGAGGAGGATATCCTGAACGAAGTGAAAGCGGTGGGGGGAATAAACGCCGACCGCTAAACACTATAACTGCCGGAGCAGTAAGCAAGGAGAGCGCCCAACAAGATAATGAAACACCGAACAGGTAGTAGCAAAATGGAGGGGGAACGCCGAAAGAAATAAAACAGAAGACAGTTAGGTGGAAAACGCTAACTGGCCCGTATGAGATCCCAACAGTGAGGTGCGAACATGTAGGAAGCACCACGAAGGGAAACAGTCGATGTAAAAGGAAGGGAGGGAAGGATAGGCCAGGAGGTTGGTAACCCAAAGTAGCGACCAGGGTGGGACAGCACTCCCGGGCGCCCAGAGATCCTCATAGATCCCCTCGCTATGTGAGCTGTGTTGCACGACAAGAGCGAGAGAAAAGGAGAGGAAGGGCAAAAACCTCTACGGCCAGGAGAGCAAAGAAAGGTAAAGGAGTGTGAACAGGAGTGGGAGAGCACTCCCGGTCACCTCCAGGTCCAGGAGGGTGCCAACCGATAAGGTCAGACACACCGAGGGACAACCAATCAATGCAGAGGGGGGGATGTAGGCTACAGCACAAAACAAGGATAAATTGCTCTCAAGCCTGGGAAAGTTAACAAACCTTGAAAACAAACCAAGGGGGAGAGAGCAAAGGGTAAAAGGGGGAGAAGGGGATCTCGAAACAACAAAATAATATATATAGTCGGTAAAGGAGCGTGAACAGGAGTGGGGAGAGCACTCCCGGTCACCTTTGGTAAGCAACCCAAAGAAGGATTGAACTAGGATAGGCTACGAGGAAGTAAACCCTCGCTATTCCAGCTTAACCTATTAGGAACATTAACCTAAGTGAAAAGCCGAAACAGGGAGAGGGTGGACGTAGGCAATATATCCAAGCCAAAACCAAACAAAGGGAAGCACCAGACATAAAACACATATGTACAGAACGAGATCACAGACATGAAACTCAAACGTACAGATCGAGACCGCCCCTCCCTTAACGATTTTTCCCCGAAGGGAAAAAGTGCTATAGCCAACCCCTAGGCTAACCTAACTGAGGCAATGCAAAGGAAGGAAGCCTAGGAGAGGAATAAAGGCTAACTAATAACCCAAATAATGTATAATAAAACAAAAATTTTCTATAAGGTACATGTAGGAGGATAGGCAGGCCCAACATGACATGAACGTGAAGGGAAATGGCCGACCTCCAGTTAAATGAAAGTACCCAAAATAATCAACAAAATTCAAAAGCATCCGAGCACAAGGTCAAAACTTAAATGTACCAATGAAAATCATGTTCCCATAAGCTTAGAGAAGTGAGAGTCTAAAATAAGGCAAAATAAAGCCAAAATAAGCGAATAGGCCCAAGGGGGAACCACGTAGCCTAAACAGCAAGACAGCACTTGACCAGCAAGGGAACACAAAATTCACAAAATAAACAAAATTGTAAAAACAAAGTAAAAAACCATAACAGTACCAATGAAAATAAGATTCCCAAAAGCTAAGAGAAGTGAGGACAAAATTAAGGCATAATGAAGACATGAAAATAGCGAATGGGCCCAGGGGGTAACTCGTAGCCTAAACGCTAAACATCACTTCTCCATGATAAAAAGTAAAGGGGTACAGAACAAACATAAAATTAATCAAACCCACTAAAGTTAGGAATCATTAATTGGGAATATATCCCAAACAAAAAGTATACAAATAAATACAAATAAAAAACAAAACAAACATGCCGACCTAAGACCAGAGAGGTCATGAGACGTCGTGAGAGGAGATCGAGACGGGCGTTATAAATCCTTTAATTATTAAACTAAAGGAAAATGACCCTCAATCGCCTAAAAAACAACAAAACACTGGTACTCAAGTTGTTGAAGAAGAAGCTTGCGAGGATGCCATAAAAAATGCCAAAATAGAGCACAAAATAAGGAGCACAACGAAAATACATGTGAACGAAATCGCGTGCTAAAATGGAATGCGACTAGTGTTGCCTTGTGTACAGTCCGCGAGTAGTGCATGGGCTTGTATCGGCACCTCTCGTTGGGGCTTTTGACATTGGGAATCTTTATAGGGCAGGGTCCCGTGATTGTGTCAATCTCACCCTTTACCATATCGACTCCATTTCTTGGAGCTCGCTCTGGGGTAGTAACCCCAGCTTTACATTTAGCTTTTTCTCTGGTATCTAGCAACGGAATTACCTAGAAATAAGTGCTGAATGGATTATTTCACCGGCTGACACGGGTCCCCAATCCAGAAATATGGTTAAATTAACCCTTAAGGGATGGGCTGTATACAGTATATATTAAACAACCCCAGACTGGGGCAAACTTAAAGGTTGGCCAATTTAAGAAAAAAAAACACATCAACGGAAAGAGGAAGATATGTAAATGCACATAGTGTAAGAAAAAAAATTCTAAAATTTTTCCCTACCTTCCATGGGAAGTTGAAAGTGACTATTTACAACCCTATGTGGGGCCTCTCTTCCAAGACACTCATATAAATATGCTAATTTTACCAAGTTATGTTTTTTCTAATAATTCATTTTTATTTTATTTTGTAAAATTATGATTACAGCTCGCACAATATCATAATAGATAAGAACTAAAATGAGTAACAAAGTTGTAGTATATTTGTTGTAAAATATTTATGAGATTTACTAATACGGGGAGATGCAGTAACTTTTGTGAGGTATACATGTTTTCTCTAATATTTCTTTGCACTTTTCTTAGCTAACATGCTATCAGAAAAGATAAGAACTAAAACCAATAGCAATCCCTGGATATATTTATGAGCAAAAAATAAAAAGACGTCATGGGAAAGAGAGGGGCAATACATTCCCCCATCAAGTCTCAAGGCATACTGATCCCCCTCTGTCCTGTGCTGAGCTATTACAGTTGTCATAAGTCATTTATCAACCATTGAAGTGCTATGAACATCTTTCCCACTAAATTCATCCAAATTGTATGGCACGTAATATTAATACTAATATGAGTTAGGCCGTCCAACACTCAAACCTGTTATAGATCATCATATGATGATGCCTGTCCATTTAGGGTTAAGTGAGTACGTTAGCCTGAACAGACTTATTGACTTTGCTTTAACTGAATTTTGCTGTTGCAGTCTGTCCTATTTTCATTTCTTATCTTGGTGATATTTTACCTTTAAAATTATAATTTATTATATTATCTTCTTGGACTTGAGAAGAGGATATAAGGCAGAGGCTCTGCAACTATGGCAAATAAACCCTTCACAACTCTAGTTTTCCCTCTGCCAAATGCCAGGCCCAGGTGGTGCAATATTGTAAGTGGACAGACTAATCTACAGCAAATCCCCATATTCGCGTTCTCACGATTCGCGGACTCACACATTCATGGATTTCTCTGTGGAACAAATCTACCCATTATTTGCAGAAAATTCACCCATTCGCGGTATTTTTCAGTGAGAAATATTCACTAATTACTGTATTTTCATATAATTTTCATGACTAAATGCACTTTTTGTGATAAAACTTAAAGTACTCAGGTATACGCATTTTTAGAGGGTTTTTCTTGTGTACAGGGGGTTTACTGTATACATGCTTGTCTGGTGCTGATGGTGTGGAAGCCTTAGCTAAGGATGTTTCCTGAGTTATGCCTAGACCAAGAGTGGTTTTGACTCCAAGGAAGGTTAGCTAGGGATGTTTCCTGAACTATGCCTAGACCCAGAGTGATTTCGACTCCCAAGAAGGTTTCTTGAGGGAAATGCTAACCGCTAACTGGCAGAATGGGTGTTGGATGTAATAAATAAACATTTTGAGGATGCAGCAGACTATTTTAAGAATTTAGCAACTGCTAAGAGGCTGGTGGCTTCTCTGAGATGCGCTTCTATCCGATATTCATCTGGTGGTCTATTCCCTTGCTAGCAGCATTCTGAAGAAAAAGGATGCTAATTTGAGAAATCTGTCCACTTTGCTTGTCTTCTGACCTCAAGAGCCTGAAGACAGTGGATGGACTACAATCTCATTTCTTTAAGCTGGTTAGGGAGATTACCATGACATTAGATGTCACCACTACCAAAGCTTCCTAGGGGTCACTTGCCTGCTAAGCTCTCTCCCACTCTACCAGTTAACTTGTAACAGGAACTATAGCAACTTTTATAAGTTTCCAGCACCCTCTTACTCCAGGAGCAGACAGCTGTATAGTCTCCTGCCACTTAAACCATAGTCTTACACCAATACTCCTTACCATCCTATAACCCCCAAACACTCCTGTTTGCCCCCTCATTCAAGTAAAGGAGGTAGAAATCTCTCCAGAAATCTCACTATGATTGTTACAGAAGATGAAGTCTGACCCACCTACAGTCAGACCTACTTCAAGTAGGGGCTTGTGTCCAAGAATTCTGGAACCACTGTTTGGAGACAGGAGTGGGCCTTTGGGTAGTTCAGACCCTGAAACAAGGTTATCAGTTGTCAGTTCTTAAGACAAGTTTTCCACTAATGTCAGAGCTTACCTGATTTCAGTCATATGAAAGGAGCACAGAGGTTTCTTGCCCTTGACAGAAGGTAAGATCAGTGATGGCAAGGGAAGCTACAAAGTAGGTATTGATCTATCAGCGGCTTCTCAAATCAGCTTATCATCATCCCCAAAGCCTCGGCAGGACAGAAGCCTATTCTTTATCTTGTTCCTTGTAACTTCTGCTTCAAGTTGCTCTCTTTTTTGATAGAGGCAGTACCATCAGTCTGTTCTTCCATTCAAAATGGCAACTTTTGGTATTCAAAGACTAGAAAACTGGGTACTTTCAGGTTCAAATCCACATGCCTTCAATGATATTTATCCAGTTTGTTTAGCAATAAAGGGTCATCCAGTTCAAGGTCTGGGCTAACATTAGACATTAAACTGAGGTACGTCAACAACTGGCTGATCACGGTATTCTCAGCAGAACTTTGGAAACACCTAAGTTACCTCGTCAGCCTATGCCAATACTTATTTCTAACCTTCAACTGGTACAAGTCAACAGTAAAATAAAAAAAATTATCTTGGAGCAGAGTTGGATAAATTGACAGTCTGGTACAACTCATGATCGGAAGAAAACAAAGGCTCCAACTTCGCTTAGAGGAGTTCTTTAAAACCTCATCCCCACCTGCAAAGTTGTGACAAAGGTTGCTAGGCCACATGAACTCCTTAAAAGACTATTTTTCACAGCCATTCCTTACTAGGATCACTGCAGTAGAACTGAATCAAAAGCTTGGTGGCTAGACCAGTGGAACCTATGAGCTGGAGGTCAGTTGTCTCCTCCTGCTACAGACTTATTGCTCTTTATGGATGCCTCAAGCAAAAGTTGGGGGTCTGTCTCCTACAGGATTTGGTAACTTCAGGCCTATGGCTGCAAGAGGAACAGAGCCTGCAGATCAATTTTCTGGAGCTAAGGGCAAAAAACTAACCCTACAGGTACTGAAGAACATCTGTCCAACAAAATGGTTGGTATGCTGTTTGGTAATTCCACTATGGTGGCTTATCTCATGAACGAGGGTGGATATTTCACTGTGAATATAGGATCATAATACTACTCTAATCCTGCTAGATACATTCTGAGGAAGTGCAGTGTGGTATCTGAAACCTTAAGCATGCAGGACCAGGTACTCCTGGCTTTGTAGTCCCTGCATTCCTAAAACTGCAGCATGTCTGGAAGCAGTGGGAGCTCCTTTATTAGACCTGTTCACCACCAAGCTCAATCACCATCTTTACCACCACTCTCAATCACTATCTTTACCACCAGTCTCAGTCACAATCTTCTAAACTATTGCTCACTACTACCAAACAAGGCAGCATGAGCAAGCAATGCTTTCATGATTCCTTGGGATATGGGATAATATAGTAGTGACTGGATTTCTACCCTACTCCTTAATCAGATTTTTGTTGGACAAACTGCAGCAGTCCAGCAATGCCCACAGGGCCCTAATAGCCCTACTTCAGTCTAAACCTGTCTGGTTCTTAGACATTCTTTTGCTTCTGGTGTACCTTCCAAGAGCCCTTATACACAAGAAGCTCCCCCACTTGCCTCACTTTCAGAGATTAACACCAGAGTTTCCGCCTCCTCAATCTTCTCACACACACAAGCACACACACACATACAGGCCTTCCAGTGGGTATCTCATAAGGAGGCTTTGCAACTGAGTGCCACCCAGAATTACTACTTTCCCCTTTTGGAGGTAATGACTTAAGCTTTTCCAGTGAACTCTGCTCAATGTGCCAGTCTTCTGAACTGGAAGCCATGCCCAGGACTCTATGGTCTCCATCCTGGGACTTATCACGGTTGATGAAATGCCTATCAAGTTCAGTAATGAACCCCTAAAGGAGCTTACCCTGAGGACAATATTCTTGATAAGCCTAGTTCCAGCAAGATGAGTGAGTTAATGCTCTCTCTACGAAGGTTTTTCACTCAACAAACTGGGTAAGTATTGGTCAGTCCTGTGGGACTGATTTTGTGGCAAAGAGAAAGAAATCATCCTCTCAACCTCATCTTGTACCCTTATTGTTATTTCATCCTTGCCTTTTCACCTTGGGGAAAATTCATTTTTTTTTTTTTTGCCAAGAGCCATCAGGCTTTAGCACTGTGCAACCAAAATTATTCTGAAAAGGGCAACCAACTGTTTTTACCCACCAGCATAAGTATGACAGAACTGTCTAAAATACTACACTGTGCTTCATTCTAGTTATGCCAAGTTATCATGGAAGCCTATGATAACACTCCCATACTTGCTGCATCCACCTCAAAAGTTAAGGGTCACGAAATTAGGGCTATACTATCTTTAAAAAGATATACGGAAATTTCTTTTATCTTCAATTTTGCTTTATGGCAATCTCCATGTACCATGTTACATTTTTATCTTTGGGGCATGACTCCAAAATCCTGTTTTGATCTGAACTGGCTTCTGGTACTTATGATCCAATTTGTTATTCCCTCCTAGAAGGAGAGGCTGCTACTGACTGCTTTCTCTTCCTCCTAATGTTGGTCACTTGTTGTGCATCATAGTCAGCCTGGATACTTTCTCTAATGCTGCAGATAAGATTAAGTGCTGCACTGGATGACATCTTTCAGCACCTTTGGGACAATTTGAATGACTATGCCTTTTCCACCATTCAGTCTGATTTACCTAGTGATCAACTAAGTATTCAATATGTCTTTTAATAATGAGTACCATAAACACAAAACCAAAAAATATGCTACTTTAGCATACAAAAGGTATCATTCACGAACTTTCACAAGAGTTTCACGTACCCAAACAGCTTATTCAAGATCAAGTACCTATCATCAAACACAAGATATCCAAAGGTATTGTACTGTACATAATTTATGTGTGTAAGTATAATGAATGTTGTGTCTGAATCAGTGTAATAAGCAAATAAAAAATAATGACCAGATTATTGTAACAGAATACTTAATGGTAGTGTACATAAAGTGCAATACTACTACACTTCACATATGCTAGAACCCCTTTTATTTACATTTTCTACAGGTTCTGTTTTCTACGTGCAGCAAAGTACATATGGTATACAGTCATATCATAAACAATTTGTATGTACTGTACTGCAATATGCATGCAATTTATCCTAATACAACAATTATGCATGAAGACTACATACAGTAAAGCTTGAATGACTGCACCACACAACATTTATGTCTCTTTTGCTCCCATACATCTTTCAGTATGGTACCCTTAAAAAATAATTTTCACATTTAAAAAACTGGACATCTCAGAGTGTTTAATTGATGGCATTATCCCATGTGGCTAATGGTACTGGGGAGGCATTACACCTCTTCACTGCAAGTAACTGATCCTTTGTTATTATCCTGAGGCTAAGTGAGATGTCTGACACATGTGACACATGAATTGGGTGAGGTGGTGTGGCATCAGAATGATGATGGGGCTACTTGATGACCCAACAGCAATGGACTTGAATGCAGTGGGGATGGGGAACCCTAAAGATATTCTCAAACCTACTATGACAGAAGGCTCACCACTACTGAAACTTAATGATGTTAGTCCTTTGACTATGAAGGGACCAAACCAAGGCATCAACGAACCATTCCCTATCAGGATTGGGATGGTCAGATAACCTGAGTATATTGAACACTTTGCAAGCCTTGCTGAATCTGGGCATAACAGAAGTGATGTTATCCTTGTCATTATCATCATCTGCAGTGTTAATCAATTAATCTCCCGGTCAGACATGGTTTCATACACAGGTTCACCATCTTATCCAACTAATTGTGGATGTTGCCTTCCTGAACATCCTCTCCCTCTTTTCTGAAATGTTGGTGGAAGTCAGTAAAAATCTCCTCCACCTCCTCCCCTTCACGGATGTTGTCTCCTGAACATTCTCTCTCTCTTTTCTGAAATCCTGCTGTAAGTCCGTAAAACCTCCTCCACCTCCTCCTCATCCTCACGGATACTGTACTCCTGAACATCCTCTCTCTCTTTTCTGAAATGCTGTCAGAAGTCAATAACAACCTTCTCCACTTCCTCCTCCTCACGGATGCTGTCCTTCCGAACAACCTCTCTTTCTTTTCCGAAATGCTGTCAGAAGTCAGTAATGACCTCCTGCACCTCCTCCTCATCAGGGATGCTGTCCTTCTGAACACCCTCTCTCTCTTTTCCGAAATGCTTTCAGAAGTCAGTAACAACCTTCTCCACTTCCTCCTCCTCATGGATGCTGTACTCCTGAACATCCTCTCTTTCTCTTTTCCAAAATGCTTTTGGAAGTCAGTAACAACCTTCTCCACTTCCTCCTCCTCATGGATGCTTTCTTTCTGAACACCCTCTCTATCTTTTCCGAAATGCTGTCAGAGGTCAGCAACAACCTCATCCACTTCCTCCCCCTCACGGATGCTGTACTCGTGAACATCCTCTCTCTCTCTTTTCTGAAATGCTGTTGAAAGTCAGTAACAACCTCCTCCTCACGGATGCTGTACTCCTGAACATCCTCTCTCTTTTTTCTGAAGTGCTGCCAAAAGTCAGTAACAACCTCCACCTCATGGATGCTGTACTCCTGAACATCCTCTCTCTCTCTTTTCCAAAATGCTGTCAGAAGTCAGTACCAACCTCCTCCTCATTGATGCTGTACTCCTGAACATCCTCTCACTCTCTTTTCTGAAATGCTGTTGGAAGTCAGTAACAATCTTCTCCACATCCTCCTCACAGAGGCTGTCCTTCTGAACATCCTCTCTCTCTCTCTCTTTTCTGAAATGCTGTTGGAAGTCAGTAACAACCTCCTCCACTTCCTCCTCCTCATGGATGCTGTCCTCCTGAACATCCTCTCTGTCTCTTTTATGAAATGCTATTGGAAGTCAGTAACAACCTCCTCCTCATGGATGCTGTCCTTAAGAACATCCTCTCTCTCTTTTCTGAAATGCTGTTGGAAGTCAGTACCAACCTCCTCCACTTCCTCCTCCTCATGGATGCTGTACTCCTGAACATCCTCTCACTCTCTTTTCTGAAATGCTGTTGGAAGTCGGTAACAATTTTCTCCACATCCTCCTCACAGAGGCTGTCCTTCTGAACATCCTCTCTCTCCCTCTCTCTCTTTTCTGAAATGCTGTTGGAAGTCAGTAACAACCCTCCTCCACTTCCTCCTCCTCATGGATGCTGTCCTCCTGAACATCCTCTCTCTCTCTTTTATGAAATGCTATTGGAAGTCAGTAACAACCTCCTCCTCATGGATGCTGTCCTTAAGAACATTCTCTCTCTCTTTTCTGAAATGCTGTTGGAAGTCAGTAACAACCTCCTCCACTTCCTCCTCCTCACGGAGGCTGTCCTTCTGACCATCCTCTCTCTCTCTTTTCTGAAATGCCGTTGGAAGTCAGTACCAACCTCCTCCACTTCCTCCTCCTCACGGATGCTGTCCTTCTGAACATCCTCTCTCTCTTTTCTGAAATGCTGTTGGAAGTCAGTAACAACCTCCTCCACTTCCTCCTCCTCATGGATGCTGTACTCCTGAACATCCTCTCTCTCTCTTTTATGAAATGCTATCGGAAGTCAGTAACAACCTCCTCCTCATCATGGATGCTATCCTTCTGAACATCCTCTCTCTCTCTTTTCTGAAATGCTGTCGGAAGTCAGAAACAACCTCCTCCTCATGCATGCTGTCTCTCTCTTTTCTGAAATGCTGTTGGAAGTCAGTAACAACCTCCTCCACTTCCTCCTCCTCACGGATGCTGTCCTTCTGAACATCCTCTCTCTCTTTCCTGAAATGCTGTTGGAAGTCAGTAACAACTTCCTCCACTTCCTCCTCCTCACAGATGCTGTCCTTCTGACCATCCTCTCTCTCTTTTCTGAAATGTCGTTGCAAGTCAGTGCCAACCTCCTCCACTTCCTCCTCCTCACAGATGCTGTCCTTCTGACCATCCTCTCTCTCTCTTTTCTGAAATGTCGTTGGAAGTCAGTAACAACCTCCTCCACTTCCTCCTCCTCACGGATGCTGTCCTTCTGACCATCTTCTCTCTCTTTTCTGAAATGCCGTTGGAAGTCAGTACCAACCTCCTCCACTTCCTCCTCCTCATGGATGCTGTATTCCTGAACATCCCCTCTCTTTCTTTTCCGAAATGCTGTCGGAAGTCAGAAACAACCTCCTCCTCATGCATGCTGTCTCTCTTCTGATATGCTGTTGGGAGTCAGTAACAACATCCTCCACTTCCTCCTCCTCATGGATGCTGTCCTCCTGAACATCCTCTCTCTCTCTTTTATGAAATGCTATCAGAAGTCAGTAACAACCTCCTCCTCCTCATGGATGCTATCCTTCTGAACATCCTCTCTCTCCTTTCTGAAATGCTGTTGGAAGTCAGTAACAACCTCTTCCACCTCCTCCTTTCTGAACATCCTTTCTCTCCTTTCTGAAATGCTATTGGAAGTCAGTAACAACCTTCTCCACCTCCTCCTCCTCATGGATGCTATCCTTCTGAACATACTTTCTCTCCTTTCTGAAATGCTGTCGGAAGTCAGTAACAATCTTCTCCACCTCCTCCTCCTCATGGATGCTGTCCTTCTGAACATCCTCTCTCTTTTCTGAAATGCTATTGGAAGTCAGTAACAACTTTCTCCACCTCTTCCTCCTCATGGATGCTGTCCTGAACATCCTCTCTCTTTTCTGAAATGCTGTTGGTAGCCAGTAACAAACTTCTCCACCTCCTCCTCCTCCTCATGGATGCTGTCCTCCTGAACATCCTCTCTCTCCTTTCTGAAATGCTGTTGGTAGCCAGTAACAAACTTCTCCACCTCCTCCTCCTCCTCATGGATGCTGTCCTCCTGAACATCCTCTCTCCTTTCTGAAATGCTGTTGGAAGTCAGTAACAACCTCCTCCTCCTAATGGATGCTGTCCTGCTGAACATCCTCTCTCTCTTTTCTGAAATGCCATTGGAAGTCAGTAACAACCTCTCTCCACCTCCTCATGGATGCTGTCCTTCTGAACATCCTCTCTCTCTTTTCTGAAATGCTGTTGGATGTCAGTAACAACTTCCTCCACCTCCTCCTCCTCCTCCTCATATATGCTGTCCTCCTGAACATCCTCTCTCTCCTTTATGAAATGCTATTGGAAGTCAGTAACAACCTCCTCCTCCTAATGGATGCTGTCCTGCTGAACATCCTCTCTCTCTTTTCTGAAATGCCATTGGAAGTCAGTAACAACCTTCTCCACCTCCTCATGGATGCTGTCCTTCTGAACATCCTCTCTCTCTTTTCTGAAATGCTATTGGAAGTCAGTAACAACCTTCTCCACCTCCTCTTCCTCATGGATGCTGTCCTTCTGAACATCCTCTCTCTCCTTTCTGAAATGCTGTTGGATGTCAGTAACAACTTCCTCCACCTCCTCCTCCTCCTCCTCATATATGCTGTCCTCCTGAACATCCTCTCTCTCCTTTATGAAATGCTATTGGAAGTCAGTAACAACCTTCTCCACCTCCTCCTCCTCATGTATGCTGTCCTTCTGAACATCCTCTCTCTCCTTTCTGAAATGCTGTTGGAAGTCAGTAACAACCTCCTCCATTTCCTCCTCCTCACTGATGCTGACTTCCTGAACATCCTCTCTCTCTTTTCCAAAATGCTGTCGGGAGTCAGTAACAACCTTCTTCACATCCTCTTCCTCCTAATGGATGCTGTCTTCCTGGACATCCTCTCTCTCTTTTCTGAAATGCTATTGGAAGTCAGTAATAACCTTCTTCACCTCCTCCCCCTCATGGATGCTGTACTCCTGAACATCCTCTCTCTCCTTTCTGAAATGCTGTTGGAAGTCAGTAACATCCTTCTCCACTTACTCCTATTCACGGATGCTGTCCTCCTGAACATCCGATCTCTCCTTTCTGAAATGCTGTTGGAAGTCTGTAACAAAAACCTCCTCCTCCAGAAAACCTTGTCTATTGGTTGAAGGATAAGCATTATATTCAGAGACAAAGATACCTAATATGGCTGTCCATAACCATAACTGCCAACGGAAATAAAAATGTACAATACTGTGGTGTCGCAAAAGTGCCTCATGTGCAAAATAACATTTATGCATATGGTACTGTATGTACAGGCAGTCTCTGGTTCTCGGTGGGGGTTCCGTTCTGAGGGTGTGATGATACCTGAAAATCGCCGATAAATGAAAATCAGCGATTTTTCTGTGGTTGTCGGGGCTTATCGACGCTGAAAAGCACTGATTTTTGGTTACCGCGCCCTCTGTTAGGTATGTATCAGCGCATTGCTGATTTTCGTTGCTAGACAAGCACCGTAAAACCCGATCGCTGTTAACTGAGCCTGGCGCTAACTGGGGACTGCCTGTACCAGGATACTGAAAGTATGGCAATGTCTTATGTATGTCCTAACAATTTTTTTTTGGATAAATTTTTTTTTTAAATGGTGGTAACTTCCATAGTAAAATATTGTACACTATGGTGCAATGCCTTTACATACATATATTCATACATACATACTATAACAATAAAACTTACAAACAATTTTAAGAAACATTTCATTGCATTGCACCTAATTATAGCTGGTGCGTAAAGCCAAGCATAGCAAAGCTTCATTCCCTTGAACATACTTTATGTATACAATACTGCATGTTCTTTTCAACTTTACACTAATATCTAAAACAAAATTTATAAAAACATATCTTACAGTGTAATCCTCTGTTTGCTTGTCCATTGTTTAATAGATAAAAATCTAGATGTACTGTACAAAAAAGAAATGTTAATGCTTTCAGCCTCTTTTCTAATCTTTAAATAATTTACAATACTGTACTGCATTATGGTGTACATTATTGTACTGCATTATACACACTTTTACACAAAATACATAAAGAAAATAATGCTATAAAACAGAGCTTAAGTACACTCATCCTAACTGCAGGTGGTGCAAACTTCTAAGTGAACTCCCACTGTCTTAAGTGAACCTGACTTGTGACAAAAGTAAAATACCATGAATTTTTTCCATTATAACAACCCAAAAGCAATGTACTGTACATACAAATGTGCTGTACTTTACATGCAAGTTTCTTTGAATACACTTGTGTCTTATATGAGCTACAAACAAGGTAAGGATCTTTCTGAATACCCCACAAAATGTTCACTTCACTTTTCCTCAAAACCCAAATACCCTCACTATGACATGACAGTGTAACTAAACACAACATATTTGATATAAAATTACATTTGCACTTTATAAGAATTGTAACTTCAACTTCACCTTTAGGCTAAGCTAAACCTATTTAACCCTCTGGTGATCTGATGATGCAAAACCGCGTCAATAAATTTTTTGCCGTAAGTGCTCTGATGACGCGATTTCCGTGTCATCCATAAGTTATTTTCAGGAGAAATTCACAAAAAAAAAAAAAAAAAAAAAAAGTCATCCAAAGGACACGAGGACTGTGCCATTGCGTGGGCAGATCTTGGACCTACAAGAAAACGCAGTTTTCACTTTTTTTCTATCATTATTTATTACCGAGTAATTATGAAAAATTTCAGCGTATATATATATACACGTTGAACGCTATAATTCGGCTGGAATTTATGCATGTGCAGGTAATTTTTTTACGCCTGTTTGTGCATCTGTAAATAACTTCAATGTGCATGTGTTATATATCATTTGAACAGCCATTCTTTGTACTTTATCATGCTGAACAGCAAAATGTAAAACTATCAACATTTCTATATAATAATCATTGCCATATATTTTCTTAGAAAAAAAAAATTGTCCATAATCTAACGACAACTGCTCAATTTTATCCTAACAATACATACATCTTTCTTTTGTGTGTTTTATAGGAAATTTATTCAGCTTTATAATGCCACCTATATTTTTTTTTCTATCTTTATTCCCTACTTAGGTACAATATGAAACGTCAACATAAGTAGGTTGGAAAATCTGAAAATTGTACTCCGTAAAAAATTAGCATTTTTTAATCAGTAACAGCTAACTAGCAAACACATTTATAGCAAAATGATTGCTTCCATGTGAAAGTTCAAACATTTCCACACAATTTACGTATGAAATAAACTCCCAAAACCTAATTATATTTTTCATGATTATTTAAAAAAAAATCTACGATTTTCCTTAAAAATTTCATGCTCATCACATCTTTTTTATTATTTCTAAGCCTTGCAAAGATTTTCTGATTGCTTTAGGAAAAAATTCAATCATTTGCCAACATCATAAAACAAACCAGAAGTGTATATCAGTTATAGTTTGGACGTATCGATTTTTACAAAGAAACTTTTCTGGCGAGTCCCACTTTTCCCTCCACGGCATAAGTCGCGTACTGAGTAGCGCTATAGGAGCCCCCGTAAGCGCGACAGGGTTAAGTACAAATATACTTATACTGCTATACATGTATGAGTGCAACAGTTTAAATTACTAGTGATGGAAGTACTGTAACACTCATTACCCATGAAGGAAAACTTAATAATACAGTTGACCCCTGGTATTCACGGGTGATGCATACCACTAACCCTCGCGAATTGTTCAAATCTGTGAATACTTAAAACCCCTCTAAAAAAGCTTATATAAAAAACCTCTAAAATGCTTATACCTGAATAATTTAATAGTTTTATTACAAAAAGTGCATGTTGTCACGAAAATATGAAAATACAGTAATTTGAGAATATTTCTCTATGAAAAATACTACAAATAGGCGAATTTTCCACGAATAATGTGTATATGTTCCACAGAGAAATCCGTGAACAGGTGAAGTCGCGAATCCGGAACCACAAATAGGCGGGGTCCACTGTACTCTTCTAAATATGGAAACATTTGCAAATTCAAAGTTTGTTAAAAAAAATACTGAAATGTTATTTGGGAAAATAGCTACTAACCACTTATCTCACAGAATACAAACCATACGTGGGAAACAGAGTATTCAGAGTAGAAACTAGGAAATATGGTTTTAGGATGAAAGTATGTTTGCCAGGAGGATTAGAAAGGAATTATTAAGAGAAATTTAATGCAGACACAAAAGAGTGCCTGTTTTATACGAGAAAGGTGTATTGGAACCTGGATTTCTTACCTGACCAGGTGGCATCATTAAATTTCTCAGGCAACAAGATTAGGTTACTGTAAAGTAATGGGTTTGTGTCATAAAGTACAGGTATAAATTTCTACTTACTTACAGAGGTCTTCTGCTGATACTTTCCAAGCTTTCCCAGTTTCAGTACTGATGAGATGCTTATATTTAAGAACATCACCCCAGTATACATCATCACAGGCTAAGCTTTTCCCACTACGCCTTAAGTACATCTTTGAAAGATTTTCTTCTACACTGTGATCCACACTAGGCTGAGAGCAGTTATCTGGACTTGATGAAAATTCACTTGCAGACCTGATGATTTCCTTTTCACCATGATGCACTCTTTGTACTTCAGCACCAGCAAACTTTAAACTATTTACAATATGGCTTAGAATAACATGTCCACGATATAAATCCACTGAATCTGTCTTCTTACTTGATGTATCATGTGTAATAACAACTTTCTTGAAGAGAGAGAGAAAAAAAAGTCTGTTAAAGATGCAATATGTCATGACTAAGCCATAGGGCATTCGTCTTATGCTACACACCCATTTTCGTTTTTCAATAGCAAGCAGTACATTCAAACTAAAAATACTTCCCCTTTACTTTTTTTTTGGTTAAAAAATTGGTACAATAGTCAAGAAAATTAAGAAAATTAACATAAGAAATTATTGTAAATCTATGCATAGGAGTGTTTACCTTTGAATGAAGAATCCTAGACTGCCCATAATGCTGACCTGCTCCAATAACTACAGTTAGGGCTGATTTTATCATCTCATCCCGGATAAGTGAGAAGCATAATAAATTTTTTTCCACAAATATTTTCTGTAGAGGAATATCCAAATCTGTAAGAACTTTTTTTGTAATCTGAAATAACAGAAAACAGTGACTTTAATTTACTACCAATAAATCAAAATTTAGAGAATGTGCACCTCAAAAATCTAATACTTCATTATACAATCACCATTGATGAACTACTACCATAAAGGTGGTCAGTACCAGTTGCTGTCTGGATGCAATTATTCTTCTTATCCACAAGATCTCAAAACCACACACAAAATGTGATCAATCAATCCATACAGCTCTGATCAAGTACCTGCAACAAACACCACTAAGTGAAGATGTACACTATGGTGCTGGTCTGATTCAAGGTAACCAAAATACAGTTCCAAATGATGCACATCTGACCTCTATTGAGTACTATGAAAAAATACTCAATGAAATACAGTACAGTAGTCTTTCCTTAACCTTATATATTTGGCATTCCTGTTCATTTTCTCATCATACTGACTACTCTTAAGCAAAGTACACAAAGTAATGATAGTATCCTTAAACATGTGAAGTCTGTGTTGAGTGTAAGCAAAGTGTGCTTAAAATGCTGATTTTGGATGTTGATCAAATGCCACAAATTCTGTATCCCATTTTGGGGAGCTTGCACAATTTAACTGAGCTTCAAGAACTAAACTGTAACTGCCTGTTAATCAAGGGGCAGAAGTCCTGGGTAAGTTACTATACTGTACTCCTCCGAAAATGTAGTTATTTCAGTCGGAGTTAAGTGAATCCTAGTATCCCTTTTAAGGGAGATCCTATTCAGCATCGATAGCTGCATGGGGAATAGAATTCCTTCTGGAAAGTTTGTGTCCCTAATCCATCTGGGTTCAGCAGGGCCATTTCAGTGGCAATATCCACTTCATATTCTTTAGTAAGAATGTCAACCCCATGTAAAGATTCCTCTGCTTCCTCCGCAGGGTTAACCTGGGAGGTACTGGGGACTGATGTTACTGGGTTTTGGCCCAAATATAGCTCTTGTTCTGAGAAAGTTAAATATTTGCTGCTGGAAAGATATAATCTACCCCTTCCTTGCCTGTACTGAACCCTAGGACCCATCAAGACAGCTTAAAAACAGCTGTTTTCTCCTTAATTTGCTGCCAGGAGCATACTACAAATCTCGTACATATCTGCCGATTTACAAGGACTATGCTCATGGTAGGTGGTATGGGCTGTACCCACTGGCAAAAAGTGAACCGAGCAATTTGCTACGGAACACTTGAGCTGAGGGTCCTGCCTAATGGTGGCCCTGCAGTGATATAAAACAAGTTGTTATTTGAAGCTAGTTAGTATTAATTGTTTTTAATGAGGGACACTTATGTAGTTCCTTACATAGTTTCCATATTATCAATGTTAACTTGATCACAAGTGTGTAGTTGTAATACATTTAATTAAATATCTATGTAAACTTAAACCCTCCACGGTTTAGGTTAGTTTTCATACCTGTATATGGCTGTATTACTTATATACACTGCTAGTACTTTTGCAATGGCTATGTGAAATTCTTAATTCTAACTGTCATGCCATTCAGGCTAAATGCTATGAACTAATTAAAATAACCCAAGCTACTGTTTTACATGGCTTTGGTTAATGTTTCTAATATAATTTATGTTAAGCTAAGAACAGAGGATTTCTTAGAGGGTTCTCGCTTGACCTATTCTGGGCTACTGCCTATTCTAGGCTTATTTAAAACTTGAGGATATAATCTATAGAGAAAATAACCGTCTTATAATCTGGTTTTCTGTTTTATGTGGCCAAGACTACCCTTTTATCTGGCCATCGTTGTTTTAGGCTAATAGTAGGATATTCCTTAAAAAGGGGTTTCTACTTAATCTGGTTAGGCTATTGTCTGTTCTAGGTTTATATCCTTTTAAGGATATAGGCTACATAAGACCCTACTAGCATGTAGCCTTACAGATATGCTACTGAGTCATAAAAAACTAGGTTATTTTACTGAATTTTATAGAGCCTAGGATATATTTATATATAATCCTAGGCTTATTTGTTCTTCTTAGCCTAGTATAGGGTACTGCCTAATCCAGATTATTATGGATCACTCTTAAATGCATAGGCTACATAAAAACAGAAACTAACTAATATGTACCCTTATAGTTAGGCTACTATTTTTTGTCTAACCCAGGTTGTTGTTTATATTCAATCTTAGGCTATTTGGTCTACTATATAAAGCAGTAACTCATTAATGTATAACCTTATAGTTAGGCTAGCACTTACTCTAATATAAGCTGCTGCCTAATCTGGATGATTTAATTCACACTTAAGGGTATGGGTTACATAAAACACAATTACTGTACCCTAATATGTAGCCTAAAAGGTAGGCTACCGTCTCATCCAACAGATTACTATTTCATCTAGTCCTAGGTTACGTGGTCTAAGCTAACGATTTAGTCCAAAAATGGGATGTTTCGTAAAAAATTATCACTTAACTTAATACTGGTGTCTAGTCCTGGATTATTTAGCTCATGCTTAAGTGCACAGGCTTATATGAAAGGAAAAAATAATAATAATATAAAGCTTTATTGTTAGGCTACCGATTTATTTTGCCCAGATATTGTTATTATCTGATCCTAGGGTCCTTGGTCTAAGCTAGGCCACTTACGGATACACAATCCTAGGATACAGGCTACAGACAACATCCACTATTAATGTAGTCAAAATTATTCTCACTTACTACCTAGATTATTGTAGACATCGTATAATCTGAAAGGATTTTCTACATTAATAATAAGTTGTGGAACATTTCTTGTAGTTAAAACATTTAGTTAGAATTTGAAACAGTTTTCGCTTTACGAAACTAGCAATAAATGATGAGTAGGCGCCGGGTTCTGGCTTTCACACACAAATTACAAATTCCAAAAGCTTTAAAACTAAAACTTTTAACTGGAACTTAATATTAAGCTCTTATCTTGTTATTTTTGATGTTTCCATGATCCTCGCTAATGAAATCGGAGAAAAAAGTTGAATTTTTTTGGAGCGCTGGTAATGATGTATACTGTTCGCTACTGACCAATAGAAAGTAATGGCTCCCTGGTCTTTATCGGCAGTTATAAACAAGAGGGCAGACGCACATGAGCAGTGGTCACTACTCTTTCTTGCAGGTTCTTTGACATTGGAAAAACTGGGCTCAGCTTCGCTGAAAATAAGGGAAAGTGCTCTCTTATTTTTGAGACCATTACATACTCTGTCACGTGTTACAATGTTGATCATCACAACACAATACCTGGCCAAAAAGACCAAATAGAAGAGAATTCTTTGATATTAGTTTGTCACCATGGAACTCTGGTAGACCATGGAAGATAACTCCTTGAGGATGAAACAAGCAACTACACTATCAAGCAACTACACTATCAAAAATATACACACACTGTACACCCTTCCAGAGAGAGAGAGAGAGAGAGAGAGAGAGAGAGAGAGAGAGAGAGAGAGAGAGAGAGAGAGAGAGAGAGAGAGAGAGAGAGAGAGAGAGAGAGAGAGTTTATCTCATTAATCTCTTGAGGAATATTAATCCATTTCTCTTTACAAAATTTATGTTTGTTTTTTGTCTTCCAAAGACGTATTAACTACACATTTTTAAAACATTATGAACACAAACACACACATACAAACAGTGTGCGTATGTGTTAATACCATTTGGTTAAAGAGACCCAAATTAGCAGTATCTCTTCCTGAGAGAGAGAGAGAGAGAGAGAGAGAGAGAGAGAGAGAGAGAGAGAGAGAGAGAGAGAGAGAGAGAGAGAGAGAGAGAAAGGGCTGAACTAAGTACCTATTTATTTATTTCTCGCAAGTGGCAACATCTACCCTCGGTCAGAAATGTCAGTAATTTGATATATTTGACAGGTTCACACTCCCTTCTGAGCTCCAAGACTTTGGAAAAGACTGGGGTTGAAATTTGTTTGTTTAAAATTTTTCATAACTTACTATGGAAATGCATAAATGTAAAGACAGTATATTTTATTATTATTATATTATAAATATTTGAAAATTAGTACTTATTATTGGGTAAATCATTTATTTATCTTACAAAACAAATAAACCTCCCATAAAAATTCTATCTTTTCCAGAGAGAGAGAGAGAGAGAGAGAGAGAGAGAGAGAGAGAGAGAGAGAGAGAGAGAGAGAGAGAGAGAGAGAGAAATTTTCAGCATATCCTTCATACTGGTATTGCCACTAAGTTGGCAACACTGACCACCCAACCCTTGCTGTCAGGTTACTTGACATATCTGACTGGTTCACCCTCCCCTTCTCTCCAAGTCTTACAGCAAAAGATTAGGGGTCGATATTTATTCCTTTAAAATTTTACATAATCTGAACCAAACAAAAACTTCTTTCAGTTTTCTTCTGAAGATGGAAAGAGAAACCCACAAGATTCTTGTGTATAACTTGACTTGTAAACAAGTTATACACAAGAATCTTGTGGGTTTCTCTTTCTATTTACATAATCTATTAATTTATAAACTAAAATCTTACTAATTCACTATAGTATTTTCTTTAATGAACTGATATTATTGCTGTTCACAATGAACCCCCCGTATTCGGGGGGGATGCGTACCACACACCCCCGCGAATAGCTAAAATCCGCGAATACTTAAAACCACTCTAAAGACACTTAGAACTGCCCATTTTGATAGCTTAAACCAAGAAAAAAACCTGTAAAAATGCTTATACCTGAGTATTTTAATAGTTTTATCACAAAAAGTGCATTTATTCATGAATATTATATGAAAATACAGTAATTAGTGAATATTTCAGTGAAAAATATCGCGAATGGGCGAATTTTCCACGAATAATGAGTGAGTCCGTGAATCATGAGAACGGGAATACAGGCGGTTTACTGTACATTAATATTAATATCTGAAAATTTGAAAATTAGTAAATCATTTATCATACAAAACAAATAAATATACATCTCAGTGAGTGAAAGAGAGAGAGAGAGAGAGAGAGAGAGAATTATTATTTTTATTATCTGTTATCATTTAATCTTATTAAACTTAATATTTGAAAATTAGTATTTTAAATCATTATTTTATCATAAAATGTCTATTTTGTATATACAGTAAAGTATTTAGTCACGAAAATAATATGAAAATACAGAATACTGCTCTATGAAAAAATCCGTGAATGCATAAGTTTTTTGTGAATAACATATGGATAGGTTCCACAGAATATTCTTTGAATCGCTGAGTCCGTGAATTGTGAGAATACGAATATCAGGGGTTTACTACTCATGATTTCTTTACGGAACTGATCAAATGTTGCAAACTGTTTATCCTTTTTCGGGAGCTTGAGCAATCTAACTGAGCTTCAGCCACTGAACTATAACTGCCTGTTAACCAAGGGCAGAAGTCCTGGGCGAGTTACTGTACCCCTCCGACAAGGTTGTCATTTCAGTTGGGGTTTGGTGGATCCTAGTATCCCTTCTGGGTTTCTTTTGATAGTTGTGGGAAAACTATAGTATTAAGATTGATAAGGTTCTTTTGATAGTTGTGGGTAAACTCCAGTTTAAGATTGATAAATCAGTTAAGGTTCTTTTGATATTTGAGGGAAAACTATGGTATTAAGATTGGTAAATTAGGTTAAGGTTCTTTTGATAGTTGTGGGAAAACTATAAAATCAAGACTGATAAATGTAGGTTAAGGTTCTTTTGATAGTGTGGGAAAACTATAGTACTAAGATTGAAGTTAGGATAAATTTTGGTGAACTATGGTGTGAAGATTAGGTTAAGTTTCCGTACTGTAGGTTAAGGTAATAAATTAGGTTAATGAAAATCAGAGTTTTATTTAGTAACCTCTAAATTTGTTCCCATCACCCTGCACCAACTGTGTAAAAGTTTAAAAAGCCCCTATAACAGGAGGGCTCTATCTCCTGTCCACGACAACTGCCTTGGTTTTCCCTTCATCCTACTTACAGAGATGTGACAGCAACACGTATGTCAGCTATCTTCCTCATTACAAGCTAGGCCTGTGCAATGTTTACCCTAGTCCCATGCCTTTTTGTCAGGGAAAGTGGGTGGGTCTGGATGTGGGATTATTGTGCCTTCCCCAGCAATATCTCAGAATGAGATACAGCAATAGTGATTCAGGAATTTCGATCCAAGGTAGTCGCAGGTTATCAACTAAGGTTTGGCAATAAAGAACAGGAAACACAGAAACTTGTATAGGCATTATCCCTTATGGTTCTACGGTGACTTACTTATGTTAGGTCTGGTTGTGGGATTATTGCGCCTTCCCTGGTTCAGGAATACTGCCTCTAATAACCACCCTTGGAGACTTCTTTGAAGAAAACACTTCTGAAGAAAGTTAAAGATGTACTCTCATTATGTAGAAAGAGTGGTTTGTTTGTGCTAGAGTGTAAGAAAAACAGGACCATCTGGGATGTTTGCCATGTCATCTAGGTAAACCTTGAGTGCCTGAACAAGGCACAATATTTTATCTGAATTACTGAGTTCCCTTCTCAGAAAAGGGGATTTTCCCTTTAAAGGTTCTCATTCTTGGCTAGGAATGACAGGCCAAGAGACAAGAGTAAATGACAACTAGGAATTTGAGTGGAAGCGTTGTCCCTGTCTAAGAGCACCCAGTACGATAATCTGGGCTCCTGATACCAAAGCGGTCAAGAAGACTGCCTTTTGGAGAGTCGAGTTGCAGTTGTACTGGGCCCACTAAACTGAAGGGATGACAGGAGTCTAAGAACCTTATTCAGGGACCAGGTAATGGGAAGTCTTGCAGGAGCTATAGCAAAGTCCAACGTTCTTTGCAGTTAAGCCCCGCCCACTGCTTACGTCATGACCATCCCTTAGAGCTAATTGGCTGGCAATAGTTTCGAAAAGTTGGTTAATCTGTGGTTCTTTTCATGTTTATTAATACTGTATTGCAATGGTTGTTGTACCGAACTAAAATACGTTCTGCAGATTATCAAAAGGAAACGTTACATTATCCCCTGAAATAAAATCATCATACGCATCTCAATAAAGGTGGTAAAAAAAAAAGGAAAATATGAACGAAGTCAGGAGTGTCTGTGTTCAAATCGGTGCACTTGAATCACTGGACAATGATAATTACCGTCTGATATTGTCAAGCGTGTTCACCATTCTAAACTTAAACACATAGACTTTCTCAGAGCTATGCAGACTGATATTTCATATTGATTTCAGGAAATTTTACTACATTTTAACAGTCACAAAATCGATTACATTGCACTTGTTTACACATTCGGAGGGATGACAAGCAGTGACTGCACTCTACAAAACCTGTATATGACTATGTTTAACTTAAAGTTTTACAGTATAATAGGCTGTACGAGTAGTATTGGATATAATTTGCTGAGAATTTTCTTGAGGACATTATCTCCTTTCGAAATAACAGGGCCATAAAAATGGACGTAGACCTATAATGTCATGTCTTTTTGTTGGTTTACGCAACTTATGGTGTTTGGATTATAGGCTTATCTTATACTCATTCGTTTTATTGTGGTTATTCTTGATTTTTTTTTTTGTTATGGTGCTTGTAGTTTTGTGTCTTCGAAAACTTTTCATATGGTGACCAACAACTGCAGAATAAACATAAACCTATTCATAAAATACTGGTGTAAAGAATTATCTGCCTACTCTTGTCAATTGAAATTTAGTCATTTGTTTTAATTAAAAGTAATCTAGATCTTTATGAATATATTCTAAGAGAGAGAGAGAGAGAGAGAGAGAGAGAGAGAGAGAGAGAGAGAGAGAGAGAGAGAGAGAGAGAGAGAGAGAGAGAGAGAGAATATTTACTGGTTCATGTATCCTTTTGTCCAACAGGGTAATCTACAAGAATGCCCCAAAAGCAAATGAATATCATGGGTTACTCGCAGACTGGTTTGGATCATCTCATACATAACTTTTTCAGCCATCATTTAATTTTTCTTATTTTGTTAAGTATCTTATGATGCCTTCCTGCCATAGCCTTCATTTTCATAGAAATGCTACAGCAGCCTTATATTTAATCATCACAGTAATATAATTTGTTATCCCTTTTGTAAATCTACTTTCAATATAGTTCATTGAGAGCAGTTTGATAGTTGTGTGTAAGGCTGAGACAGTCCTATAATTGATCTGTGTGTCATCGGCTGCGTGCCCACAAGTTTTACTTTTATTCTCTGTGGTATAAGTGGTGTTACAATTACTATGGCCATCCATGCATGTCTGTGCATGTGCACTTGCTTATACGTGTACATTCCACTTTATATTATACATTATATAACGTGGAGTTGAACTACTATATTAATTACAAGTTACTCTATTTCCACAGATATGGGAAGAAAACTATTTGCGATAAGAAATTGACGTGTAGGCCCATTCCCTGTCATGTTCTCAAGATATAAGAATTTAATGTGTGGTCCTATGACCTGTCATTGCCTCAGTATATAAGAAATTGACGAGTAGGTCTACGACCTGTCATTGCATCAAAATATAAGAATTTGATGTGTAGTCCTATGACCTGTCATTGCCTCAAAATATAAGAAATTGATGTGTAGGCCTAATCTCTCAATGATATTAACATCTGACATGGCTGTATAAGTCTATGCTTCATTTCAATTAATGTGGTCTATGTGGGATAGCTTATGTAGGCCAACACCAATTTAAAAAAAAAAAAAAGCAAGATGCTTGTGTATTTAGGCTCCGTACGATAAAAAAAAAAAGATGCACAGACTAAATGATCCAAGATCTTCCTAATGATATGTAACTTAATATATCTTTTATCGGAGATATCAATTGCATACTTCACGACTCCGGGAACTCAAATCTATGGTGTCATCATTCATGCACGACACTCAACATGACCGAACGGAGTCAAATCCGTTCTGGTAATCATTTGGGCTGCTAACTAGTGTGATGTCATTCACCCCTTGAGAGCTAACCAATCACTGGCGTGCAGTGGGCGGGGCTTAGCTGCAAAGAGCGGTGGACTCTGCTATAGCCTTTGCAGTGCTAATGACTGGAGAAAGGAATTAACAATTCCTATATTAGAATAAATTCCAAAATCAAATCAAGGGTTCTGACAATGCTGCCTTGTATGCTATGAATGTTGTAATAGAAAGGCATTTGACCTCAAAAGATGTATAATAAAATGTAAAACTGTTTCAGTGGGTTTCAACTGGGCTTTCAGTTTGGAGGTACTGTAATCTAACCACATTTTCCATATGGACTGGTATGTTGGATAGATGAAGTCCTAGCAATGTCAGGTAAATAATCTCCACAACAGACTATATTTAAAAAAATCCACATATGAAGGTCACAGCTCAGAAAGGAGGATGCATAGACGACTTCCCCTCCTGTCCAGGACAGAATAGCGGACGGTAATGGAATCTATTCTCTCGCCTGTTGTTAAAGAAAAAGGGAACCAATTACTGTTCGGCTAATTCAGAGCCACTAGGTAAGCAGTTCCATGGAAAGCTAGTAGACTGTTCAAAGCTTTCAGAATATGGGACAACAGAAGAATAAGGTATATCGTCCTGCATTCGTTCCAGTCTTGTAGGAATACATCTCTTGCTACTGCTTGAAATGTCCAGGTCAGAGACAAACAAACACTGGAAGTTGATAGTTCTCACATGTGGCAAACAGGTCCACTTCCGGATGTGGAAGTGTTGGTAATTTCTGACTTGACAGGGGTTGAGCTTGAGCCCAACCTCTTGATGTAAGACACTGCAGTCATATTCTAAGAGCAATGAAAGGTGGGTCCCATTTGGAGGTTTCAATTTTCCGAGATGGAAGACAGCCAACAGCTCCAGGGAGCTAATATAACACTCCCTCAGAACAAGTGACCATCTTCCCACTACCTGACAATCCTCCCAATGGCCTCCCCAACCTGTCAAGGAGGCATCTGTATGTATTATCACTTGTACAGACAGTGGAGGCATGTTGACCTGTTTGCCAAAGACCCCTTCAAGGTCCACGGACGGAGCGTTTTCCCAATCTTAGATGAAGGTGATAGCGAAGCCTTTTCCTGGCATGGGAAAGCCAGATTCTGTTTACAGATCAGGGTTAGATCAGGATTAGATCTAACACAGACGCAAACTGTAACAGGCCCAGACTTCGTTCCAATTGTCATCTGGAAAACCTGGGCTGTGCAAGAAATCTCCTCAGGTCCTTCCTTATACTAGTTTGAATGCTGTTGGGAAGAGACAGCCAGCCATGAAGAGTAGTCCAACAAAGTTCTTGTATCAGAAAACATTTGCTGGATATGAGTTGGGACTTGTTTCTATTTATTAAGAAATCTTTTGACTGAAGTCTGTCGACTACCACTTGCACTTCACTTTTTCACGCTTCACTTTGTCGCGGATTTTTGTGGAACATCTTCAATTTTACGTGAATTTTTCTATGGACTGTATCTCTAAAATGCACCGTTTATATTAATTGTTACATAAAGTTTTATATATGAAAATGTGCGCAATTTCATGTAGAATACAACAAAAAATAACTCATGGTTGTAGCTTCTATCAGTTTTGAAATATTTTCATATAAATCACGATGTGCCAAAATTTCAACCTTTGGTCAACTTTGACTTTAACCGAAATGGTCGAAAAAATGCAATTGTAAGCTAAAACTCTTACATTCTAGTAATATTCAATCGTTTACCTTCATTTTGCAACAAATTGGAAGTCTCTAGCACAATATTTTGATTTATGGTGAATTTTTGAAAAAAACTTATTCCTTACATCCGCTCGCAGTAACTCGGCCGAACATCTCAGAAATTCTTTTGTCACATTGTCGTAATGTTTGCACTGTTTTATATTAATCGTTACATAAAGTTTTATATATGAAAATGTGCGCAATTTCATTTAGAATACAACAAAAATAACTCATGGTTGTAGCTTTTATCAGTTTTGAAATATTTTCATATAAATCATGATAAGTGCCAAAATTTCAACCTTCGGTCAACTTTGACTCGACCAAAATGGTCGAAAAATGCAATTGTACGCTAAAACTCTTACATTCTAGTAATATTCAATCATTTACCTTCATTTTGCAACAAATTGGAAGTCTCTAGCACAATATTTCGATTTATGGTGAATTTTTGAAAAAAACTTTCCTTACGTCCGCACGGTAACTCTGCCGAACATCTCAGAAATTCTTTTGTCACTTTGTCGTAATGTTTGCATCATTTTATATTAGTCGTTACATAAAGTTTTATATATGAAAATGTGCGCAATTTCATTTACAATACAACAAAAAACAACTCATGGTTGTAGCTTTTATCAGTTTTGAAATATTTTCATATAAATCACGATAAATAGAAAAAATTCGACCTTCGGTCAACTTCAACTCGACCGAAATGGTCGAAAACTGCAATTGTAAGCTAAAACACTTAGAGTCTAGTAATATTCAATCAATTACCTTCATTTTGCAAGAAACAGGACATCTCTAGCACAATATTTCGATTTATGGTGAATTTTTTAAAAAACTTTTTTTTACGTCCACGCGTTACGAATTCATGCTTCATTTTGTGATATTATTTTCTGTGTTGCTTTGATCGTTTTAATATTTGTTATATACCAAAATCATCACAATTT
The DNA here is from genome assembly GCF_040412425.1 of Macrobrachium rosenbergii. Classification (NCBI taxonomy): domain Eukaryota; kingdom Metazoa; phylum Arthropoda; class Malacostraca; order Decapoda; family Palaemonidae; genus Macrobrachium; species Macrobrachium rosenbergii. Next base: position 86,805,657 of record NC_089742.1, on the reverse strand, counting down.
AGTGTACAATACAAAGAAAAAAAAATAACTCATTAGCTTTAACCGTTTTGCTCACAGTGCGATTTGTATACAATTATATATGAAAAATTTTTTTTGCGCTGTCATATATTTCAATATTTATATATGATAATGATATTTTTTTTCATTTCTGATGGTTCCATACTAAACTTCAGGCAATGTTAAAAAAATGAGCCAAAAATGACCTCTTAATCTTAAAAACTAAGCGTGCTGTGATTTTTTGAAAAAAACTTTTTTTCCGCTATGGCGCTAACTCCTGAACGCCGCCAGCATACGGCAGACACTTTCGTAACTAGAGGCTCGGCGTTTAAGGGTTAAGTCTGCTTTTTTTTGTTTGCCGAGTGTTTCAGGATAGTGGGGCTTGTTCCCCTTCAACCCAAGGTGTAAGCAGCTGACTACCTTGTGGTTGTAGCATCCAAAAAAAAAAAAAAAAATGTGCAGAACTTGATGCAATGGATTTACTAAGAGGACAAGGGATTAGAAAATTATAAGAGCAGACACTTACTGTGGAAGAGCTGTTGAAAACAGAGGAAGGGATAAGGTAGAAAAGTGGTAAGGTGACAGAACCTCATCTCCTCTAGTGCCATAGTCTGGCTGGAGGCCTAGGCCACTACAGACAAGAAGACTAAGCAGGAGATCTTTAGGTGAGCTTACCTGTAGGTTTGCATCATCTGTCTGGGATCCTGGCACCATTCCCATGCAAGAACATGCCGGGAGTGGGGCCACACCTAAGCGTTAGACCTTCACACTCTCTTGTAAGTCAGGCCTGGGTCCGTAGACTGGGGACCTTACCAGTGTCACTGGAGTCTGTGGGACTATGCAGCAGCAGAAGACCCTTAATCTGCCTGAGGAAAAGATTCCTGAGGCCAAAATTGGTAACACTGGGTTCTATTAGAGCCCCATGCACCTCTGGTGACAAAGGTATCTGGGAGAACTGTGCACCTCTGGTGACACGCATATCCCAAATCCATGTGCCTGTAAATCCCATGGCAAGGGGTTCTGTGGAACCCTGTACAACAGTTGCTACCAATATGCGGGATCAGAGGACCACCATGCGCCGGTGGAAGGTTCTTCACTGGCCCGGGGAGATGACTTCCGGGTACCGGTGTCACAGGCATGGGTTTCCATGGAGACCCGTGCTTCTGTTGCTCTCACGGCACAGGGTTTCAAAGAGCCCCATACCACGGTTCCTGTGTCTGTGGACAGGGGACAGCAACAGAGGGTGTGAGGGCCAAATTTCTGTCACCTGACAAAGGTGATGAGCTTATCAGCCATTACATCCCAATTCCTGAAATGTGCCTGGTTAACTGCGCTGCCAAGTGTGCAGCAGCCCACTCATACACTTGCAACATCAACCTATAAATTTGGAGGGAAACCTGTTCCCCCCCACCATTTGTTGACAGAAATTACTCTTGTGGTGAAGGGGGTACTGACACTCATCTATACCACGGGGTAGCTAATCGAGATCCTGAACCTCTGGAAAAGCTAAGGAAGCTGTCCCGAGTTTTGAGTATTGGTGTGATGTTTGCAGTATGGGTTCCGCTCACCTGAAAGCAAATCTTCCAGGTGTGTGCCTCTTCCCTCAGTCGATGTACCTGAGAACAGGGGCATGATGGGAGGGGGAGTGTGAAGAGACACTCCAACGAAGTTCCTGTTGTCTAGTCACCAGTCTAGATCACAATTCATTTCCCACCTGGAGGAATGAAAGGAATAGGGAGTCCCTTATCGGAGACAAGAAGTCTTGCATTCTCCACTGAAGGGAACAAAGGGAAGCTGTTCCTGAGGGCCCGGCTTCCCCAAGGGTGACAGGTGAACGAGGACGACTTGTTACTGTCAAACTGTCTATTCCTTAGTAACAGGAATAACTGAACTTTTCTCTGAACCTGCTGATATGGGGCCGAGACCTAAACACCAGCATGACAGAACACTAAGTGTTCTGCTCAAGCGTGAGGTCGAGCTTCTCAAACTTGAACTTGACTGCCAAGTCTTGGTCAAGTAGAGAGGTTGTCTCCTGTCCCCAGAAAAAGACAGATATGTATTTGGAAATACGTATCCTAATGGGTACTAACAGTACCGTCTTCAGCAATGCCTGCACCTCACAAAGTGCTCCAGTCTTCTTCAAGTCCAAAGCCTCCTGGAGAGAAGAAGACTGAGGAGGGGACCTCCTTGTTGGATCTCCAAGCGCTCAAACCTTTGAGTCGGAAGCACATGGTTGGGAACCTGGCCGAGTACTTGAAGAAGTACCGGTAGGAGGTGAAGAAGCACCTGCAATGTTTTGACACTCTTGCCATACCTGATGGAGGCTGAAGCCCCGACAGGCAAATAAGACCGTAGGCAGTCATCAAACCATAATGACGGCAGCTGTACGGGTCTGGAAGAGCACTCCCATTCGTGCAAAGGTGGACAGGGGCCATCCCGAAGACATGCTACAGTATTCCTAGAAGTAGAGTTTGCTTCAGGAGAAGAAGACTGGATGGGGAATCCCCTCTTGCCTTTCCCAAGTGAGCGGACCGGTTGGCCGTCACCAATGCGGGACTGTTGCACCGATCCCATACAGAAGCATACTGGAGCAGGCAGGGATTGAGTAAGAGCCACACATTCTGAACTCACTCTCTCTGATTGGTACTGTCTGAGTCTGTAGACCTGGAACCCTCATCAGACCGGGAAGAATTCCCAGGACTGGCACCATTGCACTAGGGGTCCGTGGAACCCCGGGCAGTGGTTGCCCCCGTGCCAGATAGACAATCGAGAGTTGCTGTACTGGTAGTACCGCTAGCGAGAGATCCTGCAGCCTTCTCCATGGAAGACGATTGGTGGTCAGAAGCCATAAGGGATTTCTACAGCTGGGAGAGGCACCCTTCTTCTTCCTCCACTTGGTAGCTTTGGAAGAAGGGCAGATGACAGCACACAATGAAGATGAAGGAGATGATGATGAATTCTTGAATTCCACTATCGGTCCAGCATTGTTCCTGTTCAGGAACGAGTAGGGGGGCTCTTCATGCAAATGGTGTGCAGAAGCTATCTCCAGGTCAGCCCTCGCTCACGTTTACACGTACAAGCCGCTCACCTGGGGATAGCTTCCGCACTGGGGAATGATCACACACTCTTGGGCGCGAACTTGGGATGTCTTCAAGATATGCCCTAGTCTTCTTCAAGGCCTTGGCCTCTTACACGCGAAGAAGATTGTATGGGGAACTTGTTGATAGCTTCTCCAAGTGCACAGACTCACAAATCGGCTGCACCATTACAGAATCCTGGCCATGAACTCAGACCTGAGTACTGGCGGGGAGTGAGGCAGTGCTTGCATGTTGTGCTGCCCTCACTCTCTCCTTATCGGTGTTGTGGAGATTCTTCAGTGATAGAGGAGCCTGCACCAGACCATTGGGTTGACCCACAATACTGGTAAAGGTAACTCAGGGTTTCCAACAAACCAAGAAACCCCAGCACCTGGAGTGATGCAGGTCTCCTTGGAAGACGGCACACCTGACGCTCAAGAGTCAAGAATCTTTCGTGCATCAGTTACTTCTATTACCCGAGAATTCAAGGAATCTCGAACAGAGGTAGGCTCTATACCAGCCCTCAGAGTGATTCCATGGTACTGGTAAAGGATAGCTTCGGGTTTCTAAGAAACGCAAGTACCCGAAGTGGCGCAAATTCTGCTTGAGACTTGCACACCTGAAGCTTCCTAATCACAAATGGATTGATCATCAGTTGCTTTTTCTACCGGAGTGTCCAGAGAAACTGAGTAGAAGAAAGATTATATCAGTTCATGGAGGTAATTACATGATACTGGTAAGGGTAACTCGGGGTTTCGAGAAAACCCGAGTACCTGTGGTGACACGAGTCCCACTCAAGACTCACACACCTGCAGCTCCCGAGTCACAAGTGAATCAATCATCGGTTGCTCCCTCTACTCGAGTGTCTGAGGAAACTCGAGCAGAAGGATATACCAGTCCATGGAGGTAACTCCACAATTCTGGTAGTAAAGGTAACTTGAGGTTTCAATGAAACCCAAGTACCCAGAGTGACACAATTCTCCTTGGAGGTTCACACACTTGAGCCTCTGAGTTGCATACAGGACGATTGTTGGTTGTTCCCTCTACCCAAATGTCCAAAGAAACTCAGGCGGAGGTACATACTAGTCAGGGAAAATGAATTCCTGGAGTAGTAAAGGTGACACGGGTTACCTCTTCAACGTGTCGTATCTGAGGAGACCTGAGCACCAGTGCTCCCATGTTGCAGGGTCTCGGAGAGACCAGAGACATGGTTCCTGAGTCTGAAGACATGGGAGAGCACCAAGAAAAATGGAGGCGATGATGACGAAATCAATATTCTGATTTGGTAGTTCATACAGATATACGCAAGCCCCTATGAGCCTATTAGCCGACGATGTGTCAAATTGGTTTTAACGTTGCTAAGGCAATGGGGCTTAAACTAGTTTTTCACTTCTTACTTGTTGTGCTCTCTGATGTATGTTCTCTGAGGGAGAATTTTATTCCTTCACTTTACGAAGGAAGGTTTGTATGCTGAAAATCTCTTTGACAATTGTAATGTAATTTTTTCAGATGTAGAGCTCGAGTGCCTGGAAGTAAGGGTTCTCTCACTTGTAAGTATGTATTGCCTTGTATGTTGCCAATTGCTCATTTTGATTCATCTACGGGCATGAAGCAGCTGTTGCTCGGGTTCTCACAGAACCCGTGGCTCGATTTGGAGAGAGAGAGAGGGAGTCCAGAGTGTGTGTGTGCACTCTCTCTCTCTCTCTCTCTCTCTCTCTCTCTCTCTCTCTCTCTCTCTCTCTCTCTCTCTCTCTCTCTTCAAATCGAGCCACGGGTTCTGTGAGAACTTGAGCAACAGCTGCTTCATGCCCTGTAGATGAATCAAAATGAGCAATTGGCAACATACAAGGATATTGCTTATTTTGATTCATCTACGGGCATGAAGCAGCTGTTGCTCGGGTTCTCACAGAACCCGTGGCTCATTTGAGAGAGAGAGAGAGAGAGAGAGAGAGAGAGAGAGAGAGAGAGAGAGAGAGAGAGAGAGAGAGAGAGAGAGAGAGAGAGAGTGTGTCCAGAGACACTCTCCAAATCGAGCCACGGGTTCTGTGAGAACCCGAGCAACAGCTGCTTCATGCCCGTAGATGAATCAAAATGAGCAATTGGCAACATACAAGGCAATGCATACTTACAAGTGAGAGAACCCTTACTCCTGGGCACTCGAGCTCTATATCTGAAAAATTAAAACATTACAAATGTCAAAGAAATTTTCAGCATACAAACCTTCCTTCGTAAAGTGAAGGAATAAAATTCTCCCTCAGAGAACATACATCAGAGAGCAAAACAAGTAAGAGGTGAAGAACCAGTTTAAGCCCCATTGCCTTTAGCAACGTTAAAACCAATTTGACACATCATCGGCTAATAAGCTCATAGGGGCTTGCGTATATCTGTATGAACTACTAAATCAGAATACTGAATGCATAAACTCAAAAGTAAAACAGCGAGTTGTATTTGCATATATTATATAACATGTTATATTCATACGTCAGCAATATCATTAATACGCTAAAACATAAACAAAGTCAAATGGCAGCAGAGCAGAGAAGAGCGCACATCCTTCCTTGCCAACGGCCAAAAGCAAAGTGGGTGTGTACCGAATGGGTGAGCAGGATTCCCACCCATAGTCCGTAGTTAACTATGTACTCCATCACCTTGTTTAAAGTTAAATGGTTGTTTCCAGCTACGCTGAAAATAATTCCTATTATAAAGGACCAATGGTTTGTATATTGTGTAGGAAAAAATGATGTATCATTCTAATAACCTCCACAAAATGCCTCTGCAACTTGGGGGTGTCTGAGTCCTGGGGCACAGGACCCTCAGGTCTTTCCAGGTCCCTGGTCCTCCTGAGCCACTCCCTTCGCAGGAGAGGGACACTCACCAGAGCCCCATACCCATCTCTCAACCACTTGGGCATACTGTACATTCTGTCCAGTCCTAGGCCCGAACCAAGAATGCAGGCCTCCATGGACAGGCTGGGATGAGAGTGAGAACTTTCCCAGTCCCGAGCCCCAGACCGTCTGGCTTCCGGAAAACCCCGAGGAGGTGGAGGGGATAGATAAGGTATGATGAGTATCCTTACCCAGCCTGTCTTGACAGGAAAGCAATGCCATGGGTGGTCATCAATCCACCGTGATGACATCTGCATGGGTCGGGGAGAGCAGTCCTGCTCATGCAGACGTGGCTGGGGGCTGTCCCGCTAGTGTGCTCCAGTTTTCTAAAAAGCCAGAGCTTCTACAGATAGAAAAGACTGAGCAGGGGACCTCCTCTTGCCTGGCCTGGGTGACTGGGCCAGTAAGGCCGGGCCATTATCCTGGGATCCCTGAGCCATTCTCTTTGAAGAGCAGGAGGGGAGTGAGGGAGCACCTGCATGCTCTCTGCTCACCTTCCCTCACTGGGCCATGCTGGTAGCTGGTCCAGGGTCCTTAGACCAGGGACCCTTGCTAGCCTGTGTAGGTGAACTACCAGGGGCTGGTACTGGTACACTGAGGTCTAGAGAACTCCAGGTAGCGGTTGCAACCATGCACTTAGTAAAAGGAGCAGCAGCATGTGTGGCATTGCTAGCAAGAGAATTGTCAGCCCTCTCTGAAGAGGAGGGCTAACCACTGGAAGCTCTACGAGACTTCCCGTGGAAGGGCAAGGCAATCTTCTTCCTCTGCTTGTTAGCTTTGGAAAAAAAGGGGGAAGAGGTGACAGCACTCATTGACAAAGAAAAATATGAAGATGACAATGATGACTTCTTTCTCCTCTTCTTGGGCTTCTTCTTGCCAAGTGTGGCCTTTGACAACAGCGTGGAGAAGGACATCACCCAGAGATGATGTACAGTAGATGGCTGCATCCAGGACACATCACCAATGCTGCATGTGGGGTCACCAAGAAAGTAGGGGCAGTTCTAGAGCCGATGGATACCGTGACTGTTGAAGTTGTCACTGTCATGGTCGAAGCAGTTACCAGAAGGCCCTTCATAAGCTGCGAGTGATCAATCAGTCCAAAGACACTCAGCTCCCCAAGAGGCCCTAGGTCCCTTGGCCTCCTCTTCCTCTCTCTCTTCCTCCCCCCAGCAAACTTCACCCACTGTCCAGAAGGCCAAGCCTGGCACTCTGAGCATGGGCTGTTTTGGTTGCGTTCATGGTTATGGCATGAAACACATAATGAGTGAGGGTCAACCTCAATAAAAGAGAGAAACCAGTAACATGGCCTGTCCTTTCCTGGACAGTGCCTAAACACCTGCAGTTTCCTCTCCAAAGAAGGTTTATGTGATTGAGGGGTTTGCATGGTACATCAAACAACAATCACACAAAATATATTTATAGCAAAAAAGTCATAAACAGAAAGCAAACAGCAGTCGGGCAGATAAGCGCAGAGATATTGTCACACAAAGGCAGCCAAAAGCAAAGTGGAGTGCAGTGTGATGGGTGAGCAGGGCTTTCCCATACACATCGGTAGTTAACAACCCTGTCTGAAAGTTAAATGGCCATTCTAGCTCATGTTCACAAGCTAAACTTATGAAAACTTGACAAACAAGAAACCATCCATTGAGGGTCCATGTCATTATTGCTAATGTAAGGAAACCTGGCACCACGAACCTTTCTGTCTAAAAGAGATAAATTTCTGGCAGAGGCTGATATCCACACCAGAGAACAGTATTCTAGTAAAGGATGGACAAATTACCTAAAACAAGTTGCACAAATCTTATCTGTTAAAAAATATTTCAGGCCTTCCATATAATACCTAATTTCTGTGTGGCATTTGCTGACACATTCATTAGATGTTTCTTAAAAGCAATATATGACTCAAAAGTTACAACAAGTATAGTTAAAGCTTCAGGCTCATTTAGCAGAGTCCCATACACCAGAAGGGGAGGATGGGGTGGAAAATCAGTTTGAGATTTACTAATCAATAGTGTTTCTGTTTTACTGGATTTCAGCCTCATACCCCACTGACTACACCATTCACTAATCTGCACCATGTCACGATTGAGACTAAAGGCAGCTTCATTTCTCATAGGTGGAAACTTTAATAAAACCACAAGTCTTGTATCATCGGCATGCTGAACACTTGTTTCCCACGCCAACAACCATATCACTTGTATACACTAAAAATAAGTGGACCAAGAACACTACCCTGTAGAACTCCAGACACAATAGGTCTTGGTTCACTGAAGATCCCAATAACAGCAACTTGCTGATGAGTACCTAAAAGGAAATCTTAAAGTAATCCTAAAAACAATTTTCTAAAGTTTGTATATAACTGCCTTATGATTTTTCTAAATTTAAAGCATCACTAAAATCTTATGTCACTCACCCATTTCTCCTGAAGATCATACTATTCATTGCAAATTTACTTGACTATACCCATCAACATTACCTTTACATTCACTTTATTCATGCAAAATAAAGTTTATATATACCACGTATTGTGTACACATGAATTTTATCTTTTAAAAGTTCATAAATTGAAAGTTTGTACATAAGGGACTGCCTGTACTTATTTTCAGCAGATTGATATACATTCTTAATGTTAAAAGCAGTCACCAACTGTCTGTTCCTCCCAACATAAGGATTCAAGACCTACAAATCTATTTCAAACTTCAGTTGCTGAAGCCTCTCAAAGTTCGTCCTCAAGGAACTTAATACCTGTACAGTATATCAAACCTAGGAACTCAAGTCAACTTTTTAGTTAGGTGCTTTCCATTTCAGCTTTAATGTGGCAATGTCAAGCTGACGATCATTGCTCACATCTACTCTTCTATAGTTGCTAACATTTCTGTGTTCTTTTCTCTCTCTCTCTCTCTCTCTCTCTCTCTCTCTCTCTCTCTCTCTCTCTCTCTCTCTCTCTCTCTCGATTAATAGGTATGTGATCTATTTAATTTTTATGACCTAAGTAGCAGGGAATAAATGAATAAAAAGAATACATATTAGAGCTCTGCAAGTCTGAATGTTTTACATTCCCCAAGAAAATGCAAGGGTGAAAATATTAAGCAACACAAGCCACCAAGTTAACAACATTTTTAACAGTATGCTCAATTTATCCATAATCACCCAGATTGTTTATGAGCAACAAATCATTATTACACTACAGTTTAACCATATGAAGTTATGAGACCTAACTCTCTTTGGACTGTATGAGCATCATAAACCAACTGTTAATTCTTCTTATCAGGACTCGTTGAACAATATGATTACATAAACTGTATAATGTAAAGAAAAAAATACTCACTGAAAATGACTCATCAGAGGGGTTTGTAAGGCACGAATATAATAGACAATTTTTATTCCTTTCAACTAATTCTGTCATCTTTGCTGACTTCATAGGAATAATTAGTTCTGCCTTACAAATATGGCCAGAATTACCTGAAAGATACAAATGACATGAACAAAGATGCTTTCTTTTAGGTAGTATTTTTCACTGGGAGTTATAAAACCTGTCAAAATATAATAGCACTTCACAAAGGAGAAAAATCAGAAGTGAAAATTGAACGCACTTATACTGTACTATATTACAGTCTACCTGATCTACAAAATCAAGGTAAGAATTCCCTAAGGTTGTGTGTTGAAACCATATCTCCACAAGCGCTTTCCTAACTGAGAACTGATCATTTTATTTCCTGAACTTGATTACTTGATATCTCTTTCTTTCTGTTAAATCTGTCCCCTTGCTTACACTATTCTTTGAAACAATACAATACATTGTAATGTTTCAAAATGTGAACCATTTATGGCACAATCATGCATTATATCTTATTTGCTTGAGGACTGAGAGGATATCATAGGGGGAAATTTCCATTATTTTTGTTTTTTAAAAGAATAAATGAGATGTGTTGTCTTCAGGCAAACTGGCAATTTAAAATGATTTGACTAAGACTTTAGAGCTGATATGATGAGAAAAAAGCTAGAAAAAATACTACTACTTTATCAAAATTTTTTTACCCTGAACTAAATGGACAATTTTCACATCTTAAAAATTGTCAAATAATCTTCAACAACAAACATCATAAAAAATTCTTCAAGCACACTGAGCACGTCTTTAAGGAAAATCAATTTGGTATTACAGGCTCAAACTCAAGTTTATCCCTCTGACAAGATACTAGAATAGTGTATCTGTAAACTGATACTAGACTGTATCTGTAAACTAAGTCCTAAAACCTGTATTTCGCATTGCACAATAACTTTTTTCATGAAAAGAATAAAGAAGCAGATGGCAATTGTCAAGTCACTGTACAGTATATGCAAACACCTGTTCATATACAGTACTGAATTATAATGATTTTCACAATAAAATCAATATTTTAGGTACTTACCCTTTATCATTAGCTTTATCTACAGCTATCATTAGCTTTATCTCAAACACTGAGGGCTGGAGCAGAGTAAGAGATTTCCCTATACAGTAACCAAATCATCAGATAGAAATATCCTTATCTCCGCTTACCCGATGCATACGATCCCATGGCAAGTTCTTGTCATATGAGGATCTTTGTCAGGTCAGGTCCACTATTGCAAGGAGGTGGAACGAGGACCCTGAATATAGCCATTCGTTGAGACTGTGCAATGCAGAATAGCAAGTTTGACCCCTGTGCCTCAGGCCTGCAGAGCTGATGGGCGCTAAAACCACAAGTAAACACTTCACACCCAAAACAATAACACCTAAGTCCAACATTATTTACTCTATAATGAACTTTGTCCCTACCTAAGAGAAACAAAGCTAAGCTAATACAACTAACCATAATAGTACTGCAATCAAAACAGTACAAACTCTAATATATAAGGTTCCTCACTTATCCAGGATGGGGTTGATAGTGAAAACCTAAACATACCTGTTTGTAACACATAAGGGGAAGACTTGGAGAAATCTCCCCTGCTACAATTATAGGTGGCAGTGTATGGCAGTCCTCCTACTGGATATAAACGGCCCTCCAGTAGTTAGAAGTGAACACACAGTCACATCTCCACTGTGCCACCAAGACTTGACAGTCTGGAGAGGGGTGCTGATGAAAACTAACTGATGAAGCTGTTACTCTGACATCATGCAGTTTCCCCTTCAAAAGGGGACAATCCTCTGGAGACAATGCATGGTGTGCTTCCAAGATCAAGGATTAATAAAGAAAGCTATGGCATCTAAGCCCTAGGAACCTAAGGATTCATACAGGCAGTCCCCGGTTATCAGCGGGGGTTCTGTTCTGAGGGTGTGATGATAACCAAAAATCGCCACTACCCGAAAATCAGTGATTTTCGGGGCTTATCGGAGCCAAGGTGCCAATTTTTGGTTAGCATCGCTTCTGTTAGGTATGTATCAGCGGCGACAAGCGGCAATTGGCAATTTTCGGCGCAGAAAATTGCAGATTTTTGTCACTAGACAAGCGCCCGTAAAACTGGATTGCCGTTAACCGGGGACTGCCTGTACTCCTAACAGGGCATCAAAGAAGGCCATCTTCCTCAGGAGTCAGAGTCTCTAAAGCGAGGATAGAGAAAGCTCTTGGAAGAGCTTTGGTCTTAACATCATCTTAGCATGAAAGGATTCAATAAAAAGTTCTGCTTTGGTATATGAACACATTAGTAACGAATATATCGCATGTAACCCACTAGAATGTGCTTTCTATAAAAGAGCCTTGAGAGAAGCCTTTCTCTGGGGTAGAAAGGAAGGCCACTAAGGAGTCTTAAGCTAATGACTAGGCTCTCTCTCTCTCTCTCTCTAGTTCCTCTTTGGAGGAGTGGTAGAGCTTTCGACTGGCACGCTGTTGGCCCAGCGTTCGACTCTCCGAGCCGCCAAAGAAGAATTAGAGGAATTTATTTCTGGTGGTAGAAATTCATTTCTCGTCATAATGTGGTTCGGATTCCACAATAAGCTGTAGGTCCCGTTGCTAGGTAACCAGTAGGTTCTCAGCCACGTAAAAATAAGTCTAATCCTTCGGGCCAGCCCTAGGAGAGCTGTTAACCAGCTCAGTGGTCTGGTTAAACTAAGATATACTTAACTTTTCTCTCTCTCTCTCTCTCTCTCTCTCTCTCTCTCTCTCTCTCTCTCTCTCTCTCTCTCTCTCTCTCTCTCTCTCTCTCTCTCTCCAGTTAGTACTCACACATTTTTACAACTAAGTATTTCTCTGTACGTCTTTGCCTGTACAGCAGTTTAAATTGATCTAATTTTACCTGTACTGTCTACGAACTGTAAATGTGCTAGTGTGGCAAATACATTCTAAAACATAATAAAAAACACTGTTTGTTCATGAAAAAGCTTTTCAGGACAAAGAGAGAGAGACGCAGAATAGTGAAGTTCTTAAAAACGAGGTTGAGAAGACTTCTAAAAATTGATCCGTTGGAAGGTGAGAGAGAAATTCTCTTCCAACTCTCTATTTTTGTCAACCATTTACTTCTTTTTTTAAGGGTAATGTATTTAGCTAACTTTTAAATGAAATTACAGTAACTTCAATTTTATTTAAAAGTTAGCTTAATACTTTGGGAGCATGATTAGAGCCATATTCTGTGTTTAAACTCTAGAAATAAGCATTTATTAACATGTTTAGAAATCGGGCGAAACTTACATGAAAATTCACCTTGCGCGAGGGGTTCTGGAACCTAACCTCGCATAAGTTCGGTGTATGACTGTGTTGCCTAATCCAGATAATTTAGACCACTCTTAAATATATAGGCTATATAAAACAGTAACTCACTAATGTGTAACCTTATAGCTAAGCTATCACTTAAAGGTTCTTACTTACTCTAATCTAGGCTACTGCCTAATCCAGGTTACTTAATTCACACTTAAGGGTATGTTTACATGAAATACAATTACCTTAATATGTAGTCTTAAAGCTAGGCTACCATCTCATCTGGCACAGATTACTATTTCATCTAGTCCTAGGTTACTTGTTCAAAGCTCAAGCTTAGACCAATAATGGGATGTTTCGTAACAGGTTATCACTTAACCTAATATACAGTGTCGCCTAGTCTGGAATATTTAGATCACTCTCAAGTGTATATAGGCTATATAAAAGAGAGAATTTTACTAATATGTAGCCTTATAGCTAAGCTACCGTTTTATCTTGCCCAGATTGTTGCTATTATCTAATACTAGGGTCCTTGGTCTGGCTAGGCTACTTCCAGAGAGGGGTCCTCTTACTTACCTTACTTTAGGTTACTACCTAATCCAGGTTATTTAGTTCACACTTAAGGATATGTAATCCTACGTTATAGGCTACAGACAACATCCACTATTAATCTAGTCTGAATTATTCTCACTTAACCTGATGTAGGCTACTGCCTAGATTATTGTAGACATCATATAATCTGAAAGGATCTTTTTTATATTAATGATAAATTGTGCAACATTCCTTCTAGTTAAAACAAGTGACAACACTATAAAAAATATATGGTACCCAAAAGCTTTAATGATTAACAGGAGGTCAATACTTTGAATGGAATCTTGTTGGCATGTTCATGGCTGTGCCTTTTGACCTGCTGTTACTACACAGGCAACTGATAGATCAATAAGAGATTAATGGATCAGAGCATAGACCATATCAGAGGATGATGACAATTTTTCAAAGGACATTTCTTAAGAAATGAATTTACAATAATGATGTTTGTTAAAGCCAGAAGATGAAACAGCCTGAGCTTTACTTGGTCTTCAGGTATTACTGTTACCCAATATATCAAGTTTCTGGCCTGAAAGAACATACAGTACTCCTTTATCTTCATCCAGTAGACAAAGACAAAGAGAACCGTCTTTAAAATGTTCTTCCTCCTAAAACAGCTACTAAAACTTCTGATTAAACACAAGAAAAGATTTTCCTCCCGCTATGCTTCACATTCTGAAAAAGGAGTGATATTGGAGCTTGTGGCTGAGATGGAATAGACAGTGTCCTGATAATAAAACTTAGGGAGCATGAAATAAATTAATGAATGAAAGTAGGGCCATATGACCCTTCCCAGTTCTGGTTAAAAAATATAAATACTTAAGATTTATTTTTAAATATTTACCTCTCCATTATATTTTAATACTTCCATGCCAGTGGTAGTTCCACCGATTGAAACAAAAAACGAGAACACTTGTTTTCTATGAATATCCATCTTCTATCCATCTACTTCCCCCACCCCCCACCAGGGGACTGATAAGTAAAAACACTCATAGCCAGTCAGTCTACTTCTGTCTACTTTGAATGTTGGGGGGTAGGAAGGGCAATTAAGTATTTACATTTTTTAAATGAACCTTACCTCTGAATTATATAGCTGATTCCCACATTTGAAAAAGGAGGTGGGCAATGTGGAAATCAGCCAACCCATTATAGGCTACTTAGTAACAAAATATTTTTGTACAAAACAAGTATTTGTTTATGCAGTGGACTCAATCCATTGGCCATTACTGCTGCCTTAGGAGGACTGTCACTCGGGTACGAGATTCCCATCATGAAGATAATTAAGGTCTCTTTGGAGGGTGCCCCCTTCACCAGAAGGTGTAGGGCTACTGTGCCAAAACCCTAACAAGTACAGACATAAAAAAAAATTATACCTCTAATACTCAACACCGAGTACCTCCAAGCTTCCCAAAAACCACAACCAGGTTTAAAAAGCAGTACGCCAAAAAAGGCTACCTATCAATTCAGGACATATCCTCAGCACAAACCAGAGGAGTTAATGCTCTGCAATAATTGTATTTAATCTCTGCAATATGAAGATAAACCATAGCAAATACAAGACTACCATGCCACTGAGTGACTTCAATGTCTTATCCAAGGTAAGTTCTTTCCAAATTTAAAAGTTGAGCCACTTTCACATGTCAAGTGGCTTACCTTCCATTAAAGATAGAAATTAGCATGAAAGTCCTTAACCAAAGATCTAATGAAAAGGACATTACATTCCTATTTTTTGGAAGCTCTGGCTTCCAAATAACTATACACAGAACCTTTACATCAGGTTTAATCCTTTTATTGTAACTCCAGCCATTCTTAGTCAGTACTCTAGGCTAGGTAAAGATACTGTTGTAATTAAGGGCCTAGTCGAAAACTGTGCTTAGCCCAAAATAAGGCAAAAATAATTGCCTTGTCTATAGCAAAGCCTACCTCATCTGACTAAGATTGTGGCTCTCTCATTCTTTAGCTGTGTCTAAGGCTACTGTGAAGTTTCCATAGAAACTTCTTTACAAGGAGCTTGTTCTAAACCATTCAAAGGGAGACAAAATAATGAACTGAAGAACTGCATGCAAATTCCAAGGTAAAGTACATAACAGAGACCTGGGAAACTCCACCTAAACACCTTGAAAAACATCTACAGTAGACCCTGGTATTTGAGGGGGCTAGGGACCACAACTGCCCTCGAATACCTGAAATTCGCTAATAATTCAGACCTGTTCTAAAAACGCTTATAACTGCCTATTTTAATAGTTCAAACACCAAATACTGGCAGTCTCTGGTTATCAGCAGGGTTCCGTTCCAACAGTGTGACAATAAGCAAAAATCGCCGATAACTGAAAATCGGCAATTTTCGGCACTTATTGGCACCGATAACCGGATATCAGCACCGATAACCTGAGATCAGCACCTCTGTTAGGTATGTACTGGCGCCAATACCCAATTATCCGTGCCAATAACCAGAAATCGGCACCAAAAATCGCCAATTTTCATCACAAGCCCTGTAAAACTGGATAGCCGATAACTGGGGACTGCCTGCATACCTTAAAGTACCATCCTAAAAATGCTTAAAACTGCCTATTTTAATAGTTCAAACACCAAATATACCTTTAACTATCATCTTACAACACTACCTCTAAAATTATATGGCTTACAGCGGCACGTGAACACTCCCACAACTGTTCCTCTTACCAAGAAGAAAACTAATCATGTTATCCCTATATTCAGGCACGTACATTTTCTTTCATACAGTATTCAAGCTTTACCCTATTTCTTTTAATGTAGATAGGGGTGACATTGGTACATTGTTTGGCAAATGTTTTTTAAGAAAAATGACATTTTTATAATAGAATAAGGTTTTATATACACTTACCAAGTTATTACATAGCTATAGTTCCTACTTTAAACAGCAGCAGCAGCTTACGAACTGAAAATTCACTGTAGTGCTCTTTTGTTTTGGTGCAGGTAAGTGGTCTCCCCATTTTTGGGGAGAATAGGCACAACATAGCTGAAGAGCTTGGTTCGTTTATGCTCTATGTCCATGTGTGGGGAGGAGGGATGGCTCTGTTCATGTAATTACTTGGTAAGTATGTATAAAAGTATAAAACCTTATTTTATTATAAATATGTCATTTTTATATATGAAACTCACCAAGTAATTACACAGCTGAATCCCACATTGATAGGAGGTGGGAAGAATGGACAAGTGCTACTCAAAAAACATTATAAAGTACTGCATTTGAAATATAAAAGAAAAGCTAGCATTGTGGTAATGCTTGTTGTAACCTTACCTGGGGAGAGAGCAAGAGCAGGAAGATACTGCCTCTTGGTCATTGCTCATCTTGACTAGTAGGGCCATCACCAGTGGTGTCAGGATTGCCCCTGCTTCAGTGGGAGCTCTGTGGTCAGGGAGTGCTTCTATGACTCGACAAAGCTTAAACAAAAAAATTGCCCTGGGCCTGGGCAACAAATAAACACCAACTAACACATGACCATAAAATTATATTACCTGTACACCATTTAAAAAACATATATTACTCAGCCATTAAAAACGAAGATAGGAGGGTACTCCAGGTACTAAGTAACCCCCTGCTTCCCAAAAACTCAACAACCTTAATCAAGGCTAGGAGATAGAGAAATAGGAGGATCGCTCCTACCCCTCATTCCCTAGTTCTCAAAAGAAGAGAGAGTATTCTAGGAGAGAAGACCTGATGGGTTCTTGGCAGAACACCAAAAGTTATGAGAATCCCCTCTGATATTCTTGGTTCTCTTGGTGTAAATTCTTAATGCTCTCACTGGGCATAATATTCTCTCTTGTTCCGAAGGTCCTACCAGTTCTGCAAGGCTGGACAAAAAAAGAATGAGACCAAGGGTTAGATGGGTACTAATTTTTGGCTAAGAAGCCCAAAATATATGAGCAAGTAGCTGTCTCCTGCAAAAAACCAACATGTCTATCCAGGCCTTGCAACTCGCTGACTCATTTTGTTGTGGCTAAAGTGATTAAGGAAAGTGTCTTTCTAGAAAGATCACTAAAGGAGAATGTCTGCATAGGTTCAAAAGAGGGCCTGACAACCAATGTAGGACTATGTCTAGGTTCCAAGACACTGGCTGCTGAGACTTCCATTTCCTGGTGTAAAAAAAACTTGACTAAGTCTGAAATGTCCGGGTCTGTGGAAATGTTCATACCTCTACGCTTGAATACTGAGTTCAGCATGGATCTGTAACCCTTTATCGTAGATGTCGAAAGGCCTCTCAAAGATCTTAGGTAGAGTAAAATTTGGCTAGTTGGACTACAAAGGCAGAAGAAGAAGAGATGTTACATTCTTTACACCATCTCCTAAAAACTGCCCACTTAGCCTGGTAGAGCTTTGAAGAAGAGTCGCAACTTCTCTTGAAAATCCTTTTGGTCTGACAAGCTTCCTGACAGTTTGATGATATCTGTTGAAATGAGGTTGTCTGAGATCTTTCCTCTGTGGGAGGAGCCGCAGAAAGTCCGACAGAAGTTCCAGAAGGTCTGGATCTGGAAACCACTCCTTTTGAGGCCAAAAAGGAGCTACCAGGATCATCAATGCGTGATGAGAAGTCCTGAATTTTTTTATCACGTCTTACTAGACTGAACGGAGGGAAAGCATACATTTCCAAGTGTGACCAATCCAGAAGTATCGCATCCGTTGCCCAAGCCTGAGCGTCTGGCGCCAGAGAGCAATACAGGGGGAGGCGATGGTTCCTGGACATTGCAAACAAGTCTACTCAAAAGAATGAACATCTCTATGGAGGAGAGAGTCCCTAGCAGGCTCATCCAGTCGTTGGCCAAGCAGGTCTGAAGACTCAGAAAATGACGGAATTTTTGGTGTATGATAGTATTCTCTTCTCTGACGGAAAAACCTGAAAAAGCTGAGTCTATCTTCATCCCCCAAATAGACTTCTGTCTGAGAAGGGACTAGTTGGGACTTTTCCTGGCTGATTAACC
Organism: Macrobrachium rosenbergii; assembly: GCF_040412425.1. NCBI lineage: Eukaryota > Metazoa > Arthropoda > Malacostraca > Decapoda > Palaemonidae > Macrobrachium > Macrobrachium rosenbergii. The sequence goes on along the minus strand of NC_089742.1, from coordinate 86,787,504 downwards.
CTTAAACGCCGAGCCTCTATTTACAAAAGTGTCTCCCGTATGCCGGCGGGGTTTGGGAGTTTGCGCCGAAGCGGAAAGAAAGTTTTTTTAAAAAAATCACAGCACGCTTGTTTTTAAGATTAAGAGGTCATTTTTGGTTCCTTTTTTCTCATTACCTAAAGTTTAGTATGCAACCATCAGAAATGAAAAAAATATTATCATATATAAATACTAGCATATATGACAGCACGGAAAAAAATTTCATATATAATTGTATACAAATCGCGCTGTGAGCAAAACGGTTAAAACTAATGAGCTATTTTTTTTTCATTGTATTGTACACTAAATTGCGGTGATTTTGATATATAACAAATTGTAAAACGATCAAAGCAACACAGAAAATATTATCACAAAATGATTCATGAATTCGTAATGTGTGGACATAAGTTTTTTTTTAAAATTTACCATAAATGGAAATATTGTGCTAGAGACTTCCCGTTTGTTGCAAAATGAAGGTAAATGATTGAATATTACTAGAATATAAGAGTTTTAGCTTACAATTGCATTTTTCGACCACTTCGGTCGAGTCAAAGTTGACCGAAGGTTGAAATTTTGGCACATCGTGATTTATATGAAGACATTTCAAAACTGATAAAAGCTACAACCAGGAGTTATTTTTTGTTGCATTCTACATGAAATTGCACACATTTTCATATAAAAAACTTTATGCAACGGCTAATATAAAACAGTGCAAAAATTATGACAAAGTGATGAAAGAAATTCTGAGATTTTCAGTGGTTAGCGTGCGCAGAGGTAAGGAAAAAGTTTTTTTCAAAAATTCACCATAAATCGAAATATTGTGCTAGAGACTTCTCGTTTGTTGCAAAATGAAGGTAAATGATTGAATATTACTAGCATGTAAGAGTTTTAGCTTACAATTGCATCTTTCGACATTTTCGGTCTAGTCAAAGTTGACCGAAGGTTGAAATTTTGGCACTTACCGTGATTTATATGAAAATATTCGTGATTTATATGAAAATATTTCAAAACTGATAAAAGCTACAACCATGAGTTATTTTCTGTTGTATTCTACATGAAATTGCACACATTTTCATATATAAAATGTTATGTAACGGCTAATATAAAACAGTGCAAAAATTACGACAAAGTGACTAAAGAAATTCTGAGATTTTCAGCAGAGTTAGCGCAGGCGGACGTAAGGAAAAAGTTTTTTTCAAAAATTCACCATAAATCGAAATATTGTGCTAGAGACTTCTTGTCTGTTACAAAATGAAGGTAAATGATTGAATATTACTAGAATATAAGAGTTTTAGCTTACAATTGCATTTTTCGACCATTTTGGTCGAGTCAAATTTGACCGAAGGTTGAAATTTTGGTACTTACCGTGATTTATATGAAAATATTTCAAAACTGATAAAAGCTACAACCATGAATTATTTTTTGTTGTATTCTACATGAAATTGCGCACATTTTCATATATAAAACATTATGTAATGGCTAATATAAAACAGTGCAAAAATTACGACAAAGTGACTAAAGAATTTCTGAGATTTTCAGCAGAGTTAGTGCGTGCGGACGTAAGGAAAAAGTTTTTAAAAAATTCACCATAAATCGAAATATTGTGCTAGAGACTTCCAATTTGTTGCAAAATGAAGGTAAATGATTGAATGTTACTAGAATGTAAGAGTTTTAGCTTACAATTGCATTTTTCGACCATTTCGGTTGAGTCAAAGTTAACCAAAGGTTGAAATTTTGGCACTTATCGTGATATGAAAATATTTCAAAACTGATAAAAGCTACAACCATGAGTTATTTTTTGTTGTATTCTACATGAAATTGCACACATTTTCATATATAAAACTTTATATAACGGCTAATATAAAACTGTGCAAAAATTACGACAAAGTGACTAAAGAATTTCTGAGATTGTAAGAGTCTGACGCCGTCTCTTCCAAACACGTGTGTGTTCGTGTGTTCGTCGTCCATCGGAGTGGTGAGACGTTTGGCGTCTTCACAAACAGAAACATACACACAGTTTGATACAGAAGATTTGTTGGATCATTATGAGTACATGATTAGAATGCTTGCATGGCAATGCAAGTAGTGGTGATTGTACATACATCAAGACAACAATGGTTAGGGAGAAACAGATGGAAATATTGTATCGTTGAAATCGCGTTCCTTTAAAGAAAGAAAATGAGATGCTCTTGTTGTCTTGTCCACTCCGATGGACGATGAATACACGAACACACACGTGTTTGGAAGAGACGGCGTCAGGCTCTTACAAGATTTTCAGCAGAGTTAGCGCAGACGTAAGAAAAAAGTTATTTTCAAAAATTCACCATAAATCGAAATATTGTGCGAGAGACTTCTCGTTTGTTGCAAAATGAAGGTAAATGATTGAATATTACTAGAATGTAAGAGTTTTAGCATACAATTGCATTTTTCTACCATTTCGGTTGAGTCAAAGTTGACCGACGGTTGAAATTTTGGCACTTATCGTGATTTATATGAAAATATGTCAAAATCCATAAAAGCTACAACCATGAGTTATTTTTTGTTGTATTCTACATGAAATTGCGCACATTTTCATATATAAAACTTTATGTAAAGGCTAATAGAAAATGGTACAAAAATTATGACAAAGTGACTAAAGAATTTCTGAGATTTTCAGCAGAGTTAGCTGATGCTTTCTTTTGGGATAAGAAAGAAATTCGCGCATGCGCAGCTGGGTCACGCTTGTAAAAAAAACAACAGCATGATCCGTGAACTCCCAGCATCCCTCAAGGCGCGTGATTTAAAATTTTTCGCAAACAAGGTCTATAAGTATTTTTCCGTGAATATTTAAAAAACTTTTTGTAGTCGACGTATTTTACATCCACTTGGCACCCGACAGACAACTTTTGTTGACCTAAAATACATCCAGTCGGCGTTAAAGGGTTAAAATAACAATTTTTAAAGTAAATTGTATTTTTCTTAACTATACAAACCCGAGGTCCTTTACATTAGGAATTACTTTCAGGCGTAGGCTGGAAACGGCCGTTAAACTCTTGAGCAAGGTGGTTAGGCAGTAACTACTGCCAGGTAGGCAGGGATACCCCCCTGCCTGGATGTAAACATTTCAGTTTGCCTTTCGGTCCAGGTTCAGATTGAGGGGTGGCATGAGGTGGGCATAAAGTGTAAAGGACCTCCGGTTTGTATAGTTAGGAAAAATACAATTTACTTTAAAAATTGTTATTTGTTCTGACACAATATACAAACCCTCGGTCCTTTACATTAGGAAGACTCACTGGTTGGAGGGAGGAATCTGAGTGAGTCTCCTGAACTGACTGGAGTTCTACACACCTGGGTTACTCCTCCTGGTCAAAAGAGAAAGGAAGAGTACCGTGCCTCTGACATATTGATCGGAGTGTAGGAACTGCAAGATCAAATGTCAGATACTGGACCTTTTTGCATGAGTGAGGAAACATAACTCCTAAGAAATAGGCTGGAAGGATCTAGAATCGGAGGCAGTAAGGAAAAGCCGAGATAGGGTTCCCTTATTGCCAGTGTCTCCTTCCTCCCCTTGCTAGAGGAAGGAGCGGAATTGCTCCTATGATTCTATAAGAAAAATAGAACGGGTGCTCGATGTGTAGTCTTACCGCATTAGTGCCAGTTCCAGCAGCTATTGGTTCGAGTCCTATTCTCATCCCTAAGGAGGAGAAGTTGGAGGACGGGGAAGGAGGAGGAAGAGAGGCCAGTCACTCTCGGAATCCTTCTCACTTCCAGAACCAACGCCTTAGGCGAGATGCTACTCGTCCTCTTGAAGGAGCCGGGTAAGACAACACAACTTGTTGAGCAGCCACAACAGACCCAAGGAAAAAGGGTTCTAAGGGCCTGTGGGCAAGACCGAAGGAAGAAGACAAGAGTGTGGTCTAAGAGACCACGTCTTGCTTCCAGACCGACAGAAACTTCTGGAATGCGAGGGATGGACCAAGCCATCGACTTTGTGTGCTCTCGGGTGAAAGGTACCGGTATCGTCATCGTCAGCTGCCAAGTACCTCCTTTGATCGCTTCACGAAGTCAGAAGGAAGATGTGTCCTTAGACACTTGTTCCTTGGGAGAGACAGTACTAGCGAAAACGTTGACGACATCCAGGTTAGGAATGTCGAGCCTTTCGGAAAGTACCACAGCTCCCAATAGGACAAAGTAACGAATGATCTGGATCATCGATACCAAGTCCAAGGAGGAGGGGAAGAGGAAGGACTCGAACCCGACAGTTGATGCCAATGGATTCGGAGTCCACCTATGACATCCGAGACGGACTCGAGGTGTGATCCCCATCCCTGTTCTTCCATCTTCTATGCCAAGGCCAGGGTAAGATGAGAGATGGTCCTAAGAGGACATATCTCTATCCGATGACTCTCGTAGGGCGCGTGCAGAGCACGGACAGGAACCCTAACGAGAGTCGCATGCCACCCAGGAAACAGTTCCCTGGGAGAGCACGACTGAAGAAGCTTCTTGCCCGTAGCTAACTCTCGACTGAGGAGACAAAGGCTACTTCAGACAGAAGACTAGGTCGCAAGGGCCTACGTTCTTCACAAATGAAAGGGAGAGAAGCAACCCTCGGCGGAGAAGACGAGGAAGTCCAGACTTGACGAGCGGCTCTGACCCGAGAAGAAGTTCCGACGACGACACCACCAGTGAAGATGGATCCAGTCCCTGGGACAGTGTTGCAGAGGACTTCAAGGGATATCCAGCTATATCCGTTGCTGCTCGGTGAGAAAGCCTGTGCTTGCAAGGAAAGCTGGAAAGTCTCCCCAGTCCTGAACACACAGGGATGTACTGCCTCAAGAACCGTTTCTTGTGTAGCTGCACAGGAGGTTGGGTCAAGGGGAATTCTTCTCGATGCCTTGGCAATCAGGTCGGATGAAGGCGAAGTCTTCAAGTATTTGTCTGTAACTCGGGGTGAGCAATGTTTGTGAACCCCTTAGCGAAACGGACAAATATGGAGGGGAAAAACGTCGATTTCGAGTTTTCACCAAAAGACAGCATGCCTCAACAGAGCGGCCCCTGGTCTGGTATGAAGGAGCGAGAAAAAACTACTGACTTGTGTGCAGGAAGGCAACAGAAGGACGGTAGGGATTTCTCAGTCGAGCAGTCTGCATGAATCTTCGTGAAGAAAGAGTGAGCAACATGTTCCGTCCCGATCACTCAAACCCAAGGCCAGGCTTGCCTACCAATACATCCCCACCAGGATGCATCTGGTTAATTGAACTGCCGAGTGTGCAACAGAACAACACTCGAGTACCTGCAAATGTTGAGATCAAACAGGAGGAAAAAACGATTGCCTCTTGTTTGTCGACAAATGCCACTACTGTGGTTTTGTTGTTCAACGAAACCAGTGAGTGCCACAAAATCCATCCTGAATTCTCGGACGGCCAAAAGGCTGCCCTGAGCCCAGGACGGTGATGAGAAGGTACTAACTGTCTCGGTCACACAAAATCAAGACAAGGTCTTACCAGTGTGCGCCTATTCCTCAATCTGTGAATCCGTAAGTAGACAAGATGTGAGGGGAATATGCAAGCATATTAGGTTCCTTCAATCAAGCATTAGCCTAACTCTTTCCTCATACATCGAAGAGGAAAGAACTGGGGAAAGGAAGCAGACTTCCATTCTCCACCATGGGGAAGCTTCTGCAAGATGACAGGGTACCGAGGCAATTAGCTCTAGCTGGCTGGCATTTCCTGAATTGGGAGCACGGGAGGGGTGGCGGGATGGAAGCTCGATGGAAAGAATTGCTGAGACCTAAGGGAAATAGATACTTCTCCTGAAGGAATCCATTCCCAGGTCTCAGCAATGTCGCTGCCAGTTCCGGAGACTCGATAAGTATCATTTCGTCCAGGCATCAGCAGTTGCAACCTTCTTCTGAAGCCTAGGACTTCTTAGCTAAGGAGTTGAGGGGGCCTGGCTTGAACTCAAGGTCGAGTTGAGATGACTAAGACCCAAAGTTCTTGGCCATTGTCCAAAGGACAAGTCAGTGCCCTGGTGGAAACCTTGATTACCGGGGTATTTGGCAAATCTCTGAAAGAGAAAGGCAGAACCAAGTAAGGGTTCATTCCCAAGGGTCGAGCCAACTTGGGACTTACGAAACCAGAGATCCGAATTGGGACAAAGTCCTTCTTCTTAGCACCAGAATTGCCCAAAAAACTGCAGTCGGCAAGACCGTCCGAGGCAAGAAGAATTCATATTCTGTCGAGGCAGGGGTGGAAGCTTGGTGTCTCGACCTGAATTAACTCCTTCGAAGAAAAGAATTCATCAGGTCGAGAACACTCTCGGAAGCCAGGACCGCGGCAGTCCACGACACTCTCGGTCCAACGGGAACTGCAAGGGTTGTGAGTGATGAAGGTTATTCATTGGGGGAGCTGCGGTCCTGTCCCGGGGATTCTCGCGCCGATGAATCGGCGCAAAGTTCTCCGAGAACACAGGGGCGATCGTAACTTGAAGAGGAAGACCCTCGCTGTTTCCAATGCGTGAAACTCCTGTACCTCTCCCCTTGGAGGGAGGCCTTGACAGATCCCATGAAACCCTCCTCGGCTACCTGGTTATAATACGAGAGAATCGGGGGACCGATACCCAAAGCATGCCAGGCAGTCAAACTCCGAAAGAAAATTTCGTCAGAGCTCTCTCTGTCCGTCTCGCACCTCTCGGAACAACCGAGGGGAGAAGAGAACAGGTGAGGAGAAAAGAGTATCCCTACCTGTCCTGTCAGTAAGATAAGCAGGAGAGGCGGACCGTGAGCAATAATCAACCGAAGGAGATTACTGTTACACAGGGAAAGAAGAGCACTTGTGCCGTGGCAAAGCGCTTTCCTGGGAAGAGCAAAAAGTTCACTCGAACATAGCCGAGGACCCGAATCGGAAAAAACCGAGTAGGGCCGAGCCGAGCCGATCACGCGAACGCGATCCAGCTGGTTGGTATGCGGCGGACTGGGAGGCAGGCGGGGCGAGCTGAGCCGAGCTGGTCTGGCAGGCTGAGTCGAGCCGAGCCAGTCTCTTAAGTGTGACCGGGGGCCCAGCTGAGCCAATTGCACGAACACAATTGTAACTGGGCAGGCCGGACTCGTCTGCTGTGAACAATTGCTAGTTTCCCGAACTCTAAACTCCTTCGAGGCCGAGGCCCCTCGAGAAGAAGGTTTAAAGGGGAATTCTGTGTCTGCTATCCTGCATGCTCGAACCCTAAAGTTCGAGACACAAGATTGAAGCCCGCCCGAGCAACCAAAGCAGCTGGCGGGCAGTATCGAGACACCGCGTCTCGGCACCCAGACACCCAGGCGTCTCGGCACCCAGACACCTGGGTGTCCCGGCAACCAGACACCTGGGTGTCTCGGCACTTTCTCTCGTTCTGTGCCTCTCGTAAGGAGAGCGCTCGTGATTCATAGAATTCGAGCTACCCACGAGACTTCCGAAAATCGGGAGCGGCTGCTTTGTTTCCTAATAGATCGAAAGAGCCAAGCACAGAACCAGTCTTAGACGCAGACTTCCAAGACTGGCAACGAGGATGTGGCCTCAAGAGGCCGCACTCTCGCGGCCCCTGAAATGCAAGATCCCACAGGAGAATGCAAATCGGTTCCCTCCCGAGGGCGGAAAGAGCCAACGAGAGAAACTTGTCTCCCGGAAAAGAGTCAGTCCCTTAGAAGTCCTGCAGGACTCCCAAAGTGAGTCTCTTCCCTGCTTCTTCTGATGTTCGAACCGACAGGATCGAGACACCAAGCTGGGAACCCGACCGAGCACTGGCAAACACTCGGGGAGTGCTTGCGGTGCTGGCAGGAAGAGGAGCCGAGACACCTGGGTGCCTCGGCCCTTTCTCTTGCACTGCTCCCGAACTGGGCCCAGGAAAATCTCTCCAGACCAGATTGGGATACTCGATATTCCATAAAATCTCGAGCACTCGGAGCGGCTCGCGAACAAGCGCCCGAAGCAGCCCCCATCACAGAGGCGGAACCTTTAAGACTCGGGAACGGGATCGCAAACTGAGGTCTGCCGCCCACGGCTTCCGAAACACAAAACCCAGGGATATGCCAATCGCTTTCCTAACCCGAAGGTCGGGAAGAGCCAAAGAGAGACCCACTGCCTCCTCGGAAGGAGGCAGTCCCTAGACGTCCAAGGGCATCAAGGGGAAGAAGCAGCATTCCTCTCCTTCGGCTGACGGAGGTCTGTCCGATTCTTGGGACCCCCTTGGACCTCGGGAGAGAAAGGGAAGACGCTGCAGAAGACGAAATCGAAGATAAGATGAAGAAGACGGCGGCTACTTCCACAGGGCGGCTTCCTTCACCTCCACTCCGACATCTTCTACAGGATACAGGATGGTGGACACGAAACATCGTAACCTCCAGGGTAGTCTGGCAGGAACACAACGGACGCAGCCAGGACACCACCCCCAGGAGAAGCAGCAGGCATGATCAGGACAGCCGATGCAGGAGCTATGGCAGCGGTTCCAAAGGCAGGAGTCACTGCAACTGCCTGGAACATCACCTCAACAGGGCTGATATATCCAGCCAACTACTGCTGTGTCTGTGATGCTCACTGTCAACCTGAAAGAAAAGCAAAGATGATTAGTAGAGGGAGGCTCCTCCCGCTACAAGGGGAACTGCCCTATGCAGCGGGAGGAGGTACTCTAGACGAGGTTGCCCGATCGCTCTTCCCCCCCCGCCGTCTTCGCCCGACGAGCGAGTGAAGAGGGCGAAGGAGAGAGATCTACTAAAGGGGGGAAGGAAGAACCTACGGGAAGAGAAAAATGGACGGAGGGGAGGCCACCAAGGGCGCTGTGGAAGCGGAACTTATCGACAACGCCCGCAACCCCCGACTTGGCCCGCAATTCTCTAAGCGCAGGCGGCGAGCAACACTCAGCATAAGTAGGAAGAAATTAGTGATGCCCCTTATACATGGAGGGCGGAAGCCCAAGAAGGGAACTAACTCTTATGTCCCAATGAATATAGGGGAGTGAAGATATTGCGTCCCAAACTATATCTCCGAAAGTACAGGGGCGTCTTCAGTATTTACGTAAAGGGCTGCTGGAAGAGAAGCATTACCACTTGGTTACGCTACTCAGTTACGCCCTTGGCCGTCAAACCCAAGACACAGGCAGGGAACGACGGCTTATACAAGGTTATCACAAATCGTGGGTTTGTATTAATAAATATCAAACACACGTATATATAAACAAAAAAACAGAAAGATCCCACCGGGATAATAAGAGCTTAATGACAGTCAGGCAGAGAGAGAGAACGAAAACACGTCACCAACGCATGACGGTCGAAAGCAAACTGGAATGTTTACATCCGGGCAGGCGGGTATCCCCACCTACCTGGCGGTAGTTACTGCCTAACCACCTTGCTCAAGAGTTTAACGGCCATTTCCAGCCTACGCCTGAAAGTAATTCCTAATGTAAAGGACCGAGGGTTTGTATATTGTGTCGGAACAAATGCCCAACTCCTTGGCTAACTGTAGGATTTTGAGAAGGTCCTCTGTGCACTTCTTCTGGGATGATGATCATTGGAGCCAGTCATCCAGATATAGACAAACTTTCATGCCCATTAGATGAAGCCATTGAGATACAGGAGCAAGAACCCTGGTGAAGACTTGAAGGTGCTGTTGACAACCCGAAGCATACAGCCCGAAATTGGAAAACTTTGTCCTGAAAGACGAATCTCAGGAATTTCCTGGAATCCTGGTGTATTGGGATGTGAAAGTAAACGTCTCTCATGTCTATCGAGACCATCCAATCTTCTTGGGAAATTGCAGCAAGAACTGAGCTGTTCGTCTGCATTCTGAACTTCGTGGTTTGGATGAAGACGTTCAGAGCGCTTACATCCGGGACTGGCTTCCAACCCCCAGAGGTTTTGGGGGTTACAAAAAGGCGGTTGCAAAACCCCTCTGATGACAAGTCTTCTACCTCCTCTATAGCTCTCTTGTGGAGAAGAGCTGCGACTTCCTTTGAGAGGGCCGAAAACCTCTTGGAGCCTACCAAGTAAGCCTTTAAGGTGATGGGCACAGGCAACAAGGTGGACACTTTAAAGGGGATTGCACATCCTTCCTTGAAAACCCGTTGTACCCATGGTTCTATCAATCTGGCTTCCCACTGTCTCCAGAAGTGTAGGAATCTGGTGCCCACAGGTAGACGGAGGACCAAAGTCTCACTAGCTAGAGACTGGTCTAGAGGAGGACTTCTTGCTGATAGGGCAAACTGACCTGGGATTTGTGCATGGGCGAGAGGAAGCTCTTCCTCTGTTACCTTGAAAGGGCTGTGGCTGGAAAGGAGAAAAAGGCCGAGGATTAAATGTAACCACAGATGTCTGGTTAGACTCCATCGTTTGCTTGGAAAACTGTGCAAGTAAGCCATGAGTAGCCTTTTTTGGAATTCCACAGCTATCCGCTCTAATGTCGTTCACGGAAAAAGGCTGGTACTGTTCAGAGGAGCAAACAGAAGAGCAGATCCCTGGGACGGTGTCACTCCTTTAATGGTGAAAGAACACCACGTCTCTTTTCTTCAGCATACAAGACAAAAAAAGAGCAGCTAACTCCTGTGCCCCATCTCGAATCGCCTTGTCTGCACATGACAGGACCCCGAGCCAGTCTGCTGCAACGTTCTCTTGGATGGAAGAGCAATCCTCAGTTTTCTTGGTTAACGTGCCCACCATCCAGTCGCAGAAACTGAAGATCTCGAATACTTTAAAAATATCCTTAACTAGGCAGTCAAGCTCAGAAGACGAAAACATAATTTTCGCTGTATCGAAGGCCGAACGATGAGCAGGGTCAATCAGACTGGAGAAGTCCCCTTGAGAGGAGGCAGAGGCTTCCAAGGAAGGAGCTTCCACAGTTGTATAGATACATGCCTCCTTTCGGAAAGCTGAGAAAGAACAACATACAGCTTTGCCCAATTCCCTCTTCTCAGACAGCCAATAGTCAATCCCCAACAACGCTTTCTTGGAGTCTAGTGGTACTTGAGGACTGACGTAACAAGAATGCTGATCCTGAGGAAGAAGGGGTCACGGTGGAGAAATATGTCCAGAAGCAAAACAGAAAATAATTCAATAATGAGGAGTAAGCTGATGAAGGCTGTTCTGGTTCAGGTTCCTCCTCTGCTAAAGATGCAGCGGAAAGTGCCAAATCTTGTTGTGGTTCTTCTGGTTTCAAAGACGAGGGTTTCTTCAACGGTTCCAGGATGTTGTCCAAACACTGGTGAGTGGGAAGTAAAGAAGAGTCTTGGGATGCTGATGTACTTGCAGACTTTGGGCGATCAGCGACAGGTGAAGAGGATAAGGCCTTGGGGATCTGTGACACAGAAGGCGCCGAAACAGGTTGACCTCCAGCAGTAAGGACGTCTGAATCTGAAGCCTCAGACTCGTATTCCAATGCTGGAGAGCTGGGAGCCAAAGAGATGTCTGGAGCTACATCGCGAACTGAACCTGCAGCAGGCTTATAGGCCACTGGGAGCTCGGATCTAATGGGAGAGGGAGATCCCAAAGAGCACTTATGAGCCAATGGGAGCTCGGTGTCCAAAGGAGGCTCTCTGTCATCCCAATAGCTGCAAGAGGGCTCTTGATCCTTATAGCGCTTGCGAGGTACTGCTGGACGCATGTCTGCAACATGCCTCTTCAAAGGCAGAGAAGACTCCTGAAAACGTCGACCGTGTCTTTTGGGTTCAGAATCGTAACCACTGGAAGATAAGGTGTGATCCAATTGGATATCTTTCCAGCATTTGGTTGCCGAAACCTGGAAAATAGCAACAGGTTCGGCTGAGGAAGCAACTACTCGTGGGCAAACCCCACCGACCTCCCTTGGACTTACGGTGTGCCTCCTGCCAGGTGCAGGGGAGTCTGATGGGACTGAGTTTAGGAGATCCGTAAGACCTTTTTCCAGTGGCTGTCTGTCGATACCTGGGACTGGCAACAGGCTTGACTGAGGAAGCAACTACTCGTGGGCAAACCCCACTGACCTCCCTTGGACTCACGGTTTGCCTCCTCCCAGGTGCAGGGAAGTTAAGCAGGGACCTCCATCTAGGAGCATCGGTGGGACAAGTAGCTACCCCCTCCACAACACTAACACTAGCACTTGCACCGACATTTGCACTATGATCCTCATTTGCTTTGTCCAAAAGAACTCTTACAGAAGTTCCTACCTGAGCGACAGTACTTACTAAAGCGTCGAATTTCTTATCCATCCGAGCTTCGAGACTGGCAATGGCACAGGTTCAGAAGGAAGGGAGCCAGGTAACGGAATTGTAGTGAGAGCCAGAGAAGTAGGAAACGGGGAACGGGTGTTGTAAAAGCCGGTTTAGGGGTAGAGGACACAGAAGCTCTAGCCTCGGCTCTAGCAGCCGCTTTCCTAAGCCTAGCTTTCTCTTATTTATACAAATGAATGGTTGACATTTTCCATTTACTTACATCCCAATCCATACATTCCTCGCAAGTCAAGTCGGGGAACATACTTGTCCATGGCAGTGAAAATAAATAGAATGTTCGTCATATTTAAATGAAGTCCACCTAGTATTGCAGCCTTTGCTGCATTACCGGTTACTGGTCACACTCGTGTCTGACATAATAATCCAAATCAGTCCAAAAATTGAAAAAAGCTAAGCTAAGCTTAACTAAGCTTTGAAAATATAGCTCGGAGGCTACCAAATGAAAGAATACTTCACCAAATCCTTCGATAGACAACCAAACCATCCGGTGAAACTACTCCAGACAAAACAAAGCTGCTGAACGACTGATGTTTGGTCATCAAGAGGCAGAAATGAACTGAGCTCTTCAGCTACATTGTACCTATTCTTCCCTGAAAGTGGGCAGGGCACTTACCTGCACCAAAACAAAAGAGTGTTACAGCGAATTTTTCATTCTTAAGCTGCCGTTTAAAGTAGAAACTAAAGCTATGTAATTACTTGGTAGGTAATTACATAGCTGTATTTATATCAATATTAATATCTGAAAATTACTGAATCATATTTTCATCACAAAAAATGTAGTCATGAAAATAAGAAAATTAAAATAATTAGCAAATATTTTAGACATACTCTTTTTATAATTTATTTTTTCTTTTTTAAGAAAAGCAAACATCTTGCTGCCTTCCTTCACTATTTATCATACCTTTTCCACAGCGAGGAAGGCCATGCAGCACACTTCCAGCAAGGCATTTGAGCAGTAACCCCTAACCTTGCAGAAGAACAGAACTGGTTCCACTAACAGAGAGGACATAAAGCAGCCACACACCAATTTACATCCTTCATTGTTCGCACTCTTTTGTTTTCCTCCACTGCAAAAACAAACAAATGCATAGTCAGGCAGTGTGTGCACAAACATCCACACCCAGTGATGGAGAGAAAGAGCAAGTGCTGGTATATGGCATGTGAGATGGAGATTCTCCCACTCACCTGCCTACCATCAATTTACCGCCTCATTAGCAAGCTTCAGTGACTGTCTCCAGCTCATGTTGAGGAATACTCCTATATAAAAGGTGATGGTCTGTATTCCTATAGTAACTGAACTACACAAGAGCAAGGGTTGGTCTTCCTCTTACCAGAAGGATGTGTAGTAGAAGGGGAGCAGCCAGGGTTGCACACCAGGGACCATGCATGAGCAGACCCATGCAATGGAGACTGGTCACAAGTGAGCTTGTGCACCAATTCATTTGCAGTACCCACAATTGCTTGCCTCTGCAAATGGGTGCTGATATCACTGTCACTCCCAACAGAAGAGCAACAGCCATGAGGACACTTAGCCTCCTCGCCAAGGGAACTTACTGGGCCTTCTTCCTATACTTCTGCTAATTTTGAGATTGGGAAAATTTGAAGGAAGGTGAGGAGGAGGAGGAATTCAACAAGTAAGAGGGGAAGGCAAAGCATGAAGGTACTTCTGCCTCCTATGACCACAGGTCTCTCAGTCTTCTCCCAATTCTTCCAAGGACAAAGTCAAGGCAGACATCTCTGGAAGGACAAGAGCAGAAGCTGCATGAGCAGCTACAGAAAGAGCAGCAAAAATGGCAGTAATGTCTAAAAGTGCAGAACACTGTCTTGGAGGGGGAAACCCGAGCCAAAGAGATCAGGTCCACTGAGACTGGTGTGGGCAGAGAATTTTTTGGCCAAATTCACATGTTCTTGAAAAACATCAAGGGAAAGTTCCCTCAGAATGTTGAGAGAAGGGCAAAATGCCTTCAGCAGCTCCTCTTCTCCTGGGGATGTCTTGGAGTCAATTTACTCGAAGAAGGAGATCCAGGGACTGAAGTGGGAGTGGTTGCAGTAGCAGGAACCAACATCACATCAGCAACAACAACAGCCAAGAGAGTCCACTGATCACCTTTGGTCTGCATGTACCCACCCTGTACCAAGCAAGGGGAGAATGGGCAGACATCATCCTAGTACAAGCAGCAGAGGTCAAGGCACATTACCATGAGAGATGGTGTAGGCTCCAGAAAGAGAATCTACAATGATTTTTCAAGATGATCTTTCAAGAAGATCATCTGGCACCATTATTCTTACAAAGTCAAGACTAAGGTCACATACAAACAGGCTACAGTCATTAACCATTCACCCAAATAAGTACTATGAAGAGCTTCAACAACAGCCATGATGAGCGAAGCACAAAACATCTGATCAGCAAGGCAGTCAAAGACAAAAGAGAAGCTGTTTACTAATTGAACACGATGTATCCTCAATCCCCTCACTCATCCACCGCTAGTTAACTACCTTGTTGCCAAGCTTCTCCAACTGGACCAGCTTTTGATAAAGGTATTTCCATATACTGTAAAAGACTTTAGGTCTGTATTCTCACAGGATCATATACATATTTTAAATAAGTGGCAGTGGATTCCTCTCAAGAGTGAGACTGCAGTTATGGCTAACTACCATTTATCTGTTTGAAGCAATTATTAATAATTGTAAGGTTTTAACAATAAATAAATGTAATGTTTTAATAATAATTAAATACTGTGCGTACCAACTCAAACAAAACATCCCAACCCTGGAGGAAGCAATGTCCAAATTATAACGTGTATAACAAGGGATAAAGGCGGATAGGCCCGAGAGGGAAACTCGAAGCCTAAACGACAATAATAGAGACTTCCCCCAGAGAAGGGTGATAAATTATATAAAACCCAATTGAATATATATATAAATAATAAACAAAAGGGTACAAAAGGAAAAAAGGACGGGGAATAAGCCCCGACCTAGTCCCGAGCCGACATAAGGTCACATGGCGTCGGGCGATGGGGATGAGACTGGCAATAAATCCTCCTAATTATTTAACTAGGGGAAATAAAACACCTCAACCACAAAAGTAATACACAGAGATGGTACTCAACTTAAGTAAGAATCCAATGAAGATGCCATTGCTTGAGAATACAACAAAAGCGCGCACGAAGAAGCACAACAATAGCGACGCGTGCTAAAAGTGGAATGTGGGTGACTTGTTTACAGTCCGCGAGTGGTGCGGGGTATGTAACGCACCTCACTCTGTAGGACTTTTGACATTGGGAAGGTTTACAGGGCGGAGGCCTGTGATTGTGACAATCTCACCCTTTCTCATACACGACTCCATACCATGGAGCTCGCACGGGGTAAGTAACTCGGCTTAGCTTTTTTAGCTTTTCTCTGGTATATTTAGCAAAGCTTTACCTTGAAATAAGTGCTGAAAGGTTATTTCACCGGCTGACACAGGTCGAGAAACCCAGAAATAATTAAATACTGTGACCTAAAATATAACAGAAAATTCTATCTCATCACTAAATAACTAAAATCAAACAAAAGACATTAAGGTAAAGTAAATTTCAAATCTGCTTATAAGCAGATTATGATAGTGACACTGACCTCGTATAACAATGCTGTGTATGGAGTTGGCAAAATCAGTACTTCTGGAACTTTCATCAGAACTTACAAATAAAGACAAAACAAATTCCTTCATAAAAGACTCCATTACCCCCAACCTAGAAAGAAAGAAGATAGAGTACAATATATTTAAACAGAAACAGTTTGTTCTATCACAAGCTCATCAACTTACATAAGCCTATCTATGCATCAGCACAACCCTCAGATGTACTATAAAAAGAATGCCGCTTCCACATGGTGGGATGCATATAGTCCTCTCTGCACCTCTGGTGGCAGTGAACTTCTGTCTGTTTTATCATAAACAACTTTTATTTATGCTCACCAGAGTCTTTGATTTCAATAATTATTCCCTTCATCATGAATTATTTTTTATCCATAATTTGTAACTAGCTTTCTTTATTCATGCTTTTGGTGAATACGACAGTTTGAATCTCCTCTTGAGCATAGGTACATCAACAGAGATTGAGAGGGCCACACTCTTCAAAGGAAAGATCTGGGAAAAGGCTGAGCTTAGCCCTTTACCTCCAAGTTAGAGAGGAGCTTGTCTCAATGAAGGTAATGAGGAAATCTGAGACCTGTCAAGCAGAACATGGACCAATTTCCCTGGTACACATTTGCAGAGGACCGCTAAATGGTACCTGACATCTGTAAAGTTCTATTGAAGCAAGTGGGGGAGGCCATGAAAACATCTCTCTCAATGCCTCAACAAGAAGGTTCAACAGATTCAGATACCACTCAGCTTGTGGACAAGGAGCCAGCAGGATCATCTTGAGGCCTACGGTAGTCAACACTTGGTTGATCATTGAATGAATTAGGCTGAATGAAGGGGCAGGGAAGGCATGGACATCAGAGTACTCAAATGGGTGCTAAAAGATGTCATCCAGTGCAGCTCTCCAGGATAGGTTCTATAAACCTTGAACAAACTTACCAATGCATGGAAGTGTTCCTACAACCTTCCCCTGATGACTGAAACAGTCTGCCACCACATTTTTATGACCAGGATATACCTAACACCCAAGCAAACTGCACAATCATAGGTTTGTATTTTAACAGGAACAAAGATTGATGAACACTCTTCTCTAAACTCCAAACAAACTTCCTGCCACATGCAGGTGTACGTGTAGGGACCACTCTATCCAAGACCTGTGCCTGGTGACTGAGCTGGTCTGCCATCACATTCATTCCAGAATGTTTTAAGCTGGCATCTCAACAGCATGGCAAACTCCCCACTTGTACATATGTCTTGCCAACTTGCAGAGAGAAACACCACCCCTCTTTGCTTGTTGACTTATGCCACCATTTTCATGTTGTTACTCATCAGCACTATCAGTGGCACATCAACTGATCCTGAAATGCCAGCAAAACCAGAAGTACAACTTGCATTTTCAGAAGACTGATTTATAGGTGAGAGTCCCCTTTTGTCTACAGATCTGAAAAAAAAGACAATCAAGGTGTGTACCCCATTTCTCCATTGATGTGTATAAGAACAGAAGCAATTCTAGAGTTGGGAGTTCAATATTACTCCCTTATGGAGGTTTCCGTTGTTAACCTACCACATAAGACAAGATTGTCCTTCATCTCCTTGTCAAGAAATACATGGAGTGTTGGAGGATAAGAAACGGGTGACAAGTGACACTTTAGAACAACAACAAAGCAACTGAATGTTTAGTCACCTGAGAGGGAAGAGCCTATCCAAGAATGACCTACTAAGCAGAGTTGGCTGTTCTTGTTGAGAGAGGAACTGTGCTGATCCAAGAATGACCTACTAAGCTGAGTTGGCTGTTCTTGTTGAGAGAGGAACTGTGCTGACACTTCCCTGAACTTGCTGATCCACAAGTGTGCAGGGATGGTTCTTCTCGATTAGCACGTGCAAATACTATATCTGCTGATTGGGCTGAAGTTCCAACTTCTCCTAGTTTACTACAATCTCCAGATTCTGACAAAATAACAGATTTTTATAGTAATTTGTCTTTTTCCTAATTTTACAACTCAGAACCATTCATGCAGGAGTATTCCCTTAGCAAAAGCTGGAATTAGCCACAAACTTGATAACATGGTACAGTGAACCCCCCGTATTCGCGGGGGATGCGTCCCACAACCCCCCGCGAATGGGTCAAATCCGCGAATGCTTAAAACCCATCTAAAAACACTTAGAGCTGCCCATTTTGATAGCTTAAACACAGAAAAACCCTGTAAAAATGCTTATACCTGAATATTTTAAGTGTTTTATCATAAAAAGTGCATTTATTCATGAAAATTATATGAAAATACAGTAATTAGTGAATATTTCTCAGTGAAAAATACAGCGAATCGGCAAATTTTCCGCAAATGATGGCTAGATATGTTCCACAGAGAAACCCACGAATGCGTGAGTCCGCGAACATTGACAACACGAATACGGGGGTTCACTGTAGTTAGCTGGTGGTTATGGCAGGGTAAATGGGTGAGTACCTCCATTGAATGGCAGCAAACCCTCTGATCCACAGATCAGACTGTTATCCTCGTCCACGAAGCCACAAACAAGCAGAAACTACAGTAGGTGGAACAGCTGCCTCACTTCCTGAGTGAACCCTAAAGTACACTCTGTCAAAAATTGCAAACAAACACACCATGAAAAGACAGCTTTAGCTTCCAGGAAGGTCCGAGCAGAGAGCCAAGAAAACACGTCCGCATCAGACAAGGCTAGAAAGTAAAGTGGATGCGTGATGCTGGGCAGGGGGTAGCGTGGGTCCCCCACTGCAACCACCCAACTACCCGGCCGGTAGTTATACTACTGCATCGCCTTGTTAAGTCTTTAGCGGCTAGTTCAGCTTTCGCCAAAAGTAACCCCATATAAGTAAAGGACCAAGGGTTTGTATTTGTGTAGGAACAAAGAAGGGTTCAACTAAGGGGTAGCATTTACTTCCCTCAGATTATTGAGCTCACAAAGAGCTTAACGTCCACTATCTAGGGCTCCGTTCTGCGTCACTGCCACGTTGCCCACTGGCTCGACAGGTACCCCTCTGCTTCCGGCAGCTGGTGGGGAGGAACACCGCCCTTGGCATCCTCCTCTCTTCTTACCCTTGCCACTTTTCCTAGAACGGACATGGGGCTGAAAGGAATGTGGCTTCATGCCCTTCCCTGCAGGGGCACAAGATGTCTGGGAAGATCAATGAGGGGCAGAGGAAGTTGGGGCCTTCCTTAACCCTTAAGTTGAAGGATCAGCTGAACTCAAAGGTTTGGCTGCAGTGCCTTGCAAAGACCAAGAAATTTTATGGGACACTACCTGACAAACAAGAGCATGACTATTGTCAGCACACATCCTATCAACCGCAGTCTCTAACTCACTCAGATGAAAGAGAGACGTAGGACCCAGAACTGGTCATAAGTACGAGTACCGACTCTGGTTCAAGGTTACTATAAATCCAAGGTTACTATAACTTGTCCCACCCCTTCTGAAGGAATCCACCCTCATCAGGGAAATGACCCCCTGATGAGAGGGACGTAAAAGGTACGGCAAAGGTCCAGCTATGAGACTGCCGACTCCAATGCCATAGCCTCCAAATGAGGGAGAGAGACACACTCTCAAGGCAGAGACAATCTATCGAGACACCATGTGCCATGCACATCAGGTTCGGGTCCACTTGCTGGGTGGGTCTCGCACTCAAGTCTGGGAAATATTTCCTATGATAAGTTAGAGGTGGGGGAAGTAGATTACTGGACCAGTTAGACCAAAGAGAATTGTCTAGCCCCGAGACAAGAGAATTCATCTGGTCAAGCACCCCAGCAGCAAGCTTGGACCATGGCACACCAACTGAGGGCTGAAGGTATTTTTGCAGAACCCATTCGGCCTCGATGGCAACCCCTAGTTCAAAAAGGCAGAAGACTTTTCATGTGTATGTTGGGGTATGAAGAACTGGTTATGCATTGAAAATACAATATATATATATATATATATATATATATATATATATATATATATATATATATATATATATATATATACATACAATAAACCCCAGATATGCAAAGCGTTCTCATGGTTAATGGACTCACACATTCATGGTTTCTCTGTGGAATATATCTAGCCATCATTCGCGGGAAAATTTGCCCATTTGTATTTTTCACTGAAAAATATTCACTAATTACTGTATTTTCATATAATTTTCATGAATAAATGCACTTTTTGTGATAAAACTATTAAAATACTCAGGTATAAGCATTTTTACAGGGTTTTTCTTGGTTTAAGCTATCAAAATGGGCAGGCTAAGTGTTCTATGGGTTTTGCATTTTTTAGATGGGCAAAGGAACTTTCATGTTTACATTTATATATATGACCTCTATCATCATGTGTGGGATATATCATCTGGGCA
The DNA here is from genome assembly GCF_040412425.1 of Macrobrachium rosenbergii. Lineage (NCBI taxonomy): Eukaryota > Metazoa > Arthropoda > Malacostraca > Decapoda > Palaemonidae > Macrobrachium > Macrobrachium rosenbergii. The sequence goes on along the minus strand of NC_089742.1, from coordinate 86,767,297 downwards.
TGATAATACAAGATATATCACTGTATATATATATATATAAAATATATATATATATATGACAGGCAGTCCCCGGTTATTGGCAGGGTTCCGTGTCTGAGGGTGTGATGATAACTGAAAATGCGCTAACCGAAAATCAAGCGATTTCGGGCGCTTTTTGGCAATTTCCAAGGGTTATTGGCGCTGATTTTCGGTTATCATCCGGATCTGTTAGGTATGTATCATGTGCAGGAACAGGCACCAATACCCAATTATCGCCACCGATAAGTGGAAGTTGGCGATTCTTTAACATTGTACTTGCTGCATTAAAATTGCCGATTTTCGTCACTAGACAAGCCCCATAAAATGAATCGCTGTTACTCTGAAGCTCATTAACTGGGGACTACCTGTATATATATATATATATATATATATATATATATATATATATATATATATATATATATATATACACATATATACACTGTATATATATAGTTGACCCTGCTATTCACAGACTTATGATTCAGGGACTTACTGATTTGTGGATTTTCTGTAAACCTATCTACAAATCATTCACGGGAAACTCGCCCATTTGCAGATTTTTCTGTGGAACTTATCTATACATTATTCACGGGAAACTCACTACAGTATTCGTGGATTTTTCATATTTTCTTAGAGCAATATTCTATATTTTCATATTATTTACTATATAATAATATTAAATAGTAATGTACAGTAATAATAATACTACAGTACAGTAGCGCATTGAGATAATGGACCATGGTATATCGTGCTTCCGGATATATCAGTGCGAAATGGAAATATCAATTTGAAGGTTTTTGCCTCCGGATTGAGTCCCGAACTGTTTTTTCAAATTGAGCGCCAAAAGGAATGCTGGGAGTTTGAGTGAGGGAGGAAGTGCATCACCCACACATGAATACATGTTTATGCTCACAGTACACTGTAATTTCACTGTACAATACTGTACTATATACTGTTCTGCAGTTTATATTAACCTGTTAAGTGTCCTTTCTGAGACATCGCTGCTCCCGTATCGTCACATTTTCTAGCTCGCAGAGCGGTCATTTAGTCTATACTAATTTTTATGCTTTTTTGATGTTCTTTTTTACATTGATATTGATTTTTGTATAAAGATATTAGGATAATAAATAATATAGAATAAGAAAAGATGAAGAATTTATTTTGGATTTTTATATCCTAAAGATTATAAGTATGAAACATAAAAGGAAAAAAAAAATATTTTCATGATAAAATAAAGTTTGTAGAATAATTAACTGGCAGATATATATTAGCTTTATTCTCACAAATTTTAGTGCACAGAAATTCAAAAACTTTTATATATTCATCTAGAAACTGGGTGGAAAGTACCCATACCAACTATGGGAGCTCCATGACTTTGTCATTCAAAATTTTCTATTCAGATTTTTCTTAGAAACTAAACTACTGTCTTTGAGGGGACAAAGGGTAAAGGGAACACCATGATTTCCCTTATTGTGAACAAAAGTCTTGAACAAACTTTATTTTATCATAAAAATATCATTTTGTTCATGACACTTACCTGACAGAGATATAGATAGCTGAATCCCACCATTGGAGGTGGGAAGAGACAGAATAGGATTTTTAAACAAAATTATGAAAAAGGCGCCATTATTTTTTCACCAATAGTCATATCATTGCTGCAACAATTACTGTCACCCAAAGCCTGCTTCTGCTTTACTAGAAAATCCAAACAAAAGGTAGATTTTCATAATAAGCTGGTGGAATACTGAAGAGCAGTAGATGATCCACCCAAATCAACGTAACAGCTAGAACCACAATGTGACAGCAAACCAAAAACAATACTTTGAGGGTAGGAGACAAACTAACAACCACTGGTGACAGCCAGGAGCCTAGTTAACAGAAAAAAAGATTAACATAAACTAAGGATTCATGAGATTTCACACAAAGGATGAGGACCACCACTGGTGGAGACCCAACGAACATAAAAACAACACATAAAATATTTTAAAAACAAAAAACAAAACTAAAGGAGAGGATGAGAGAAAAGCTTTCTGTTCCCAAGATTCGTACACTAAAGGAAAGGTGGGTCCCAGAATAGAGAGAAGACAATTTCATTTGGGCGTCTTCACTTCTGTGAGATAAATGAAAAGCAAAGATGGTTTTTACCTGCCAAAAGTGGCAACCCAGAATGTCATTAAGACTGGTTTTTCTTAACCACTGAGGTAAGCAAGGGCTCCATGGGAGCCTTAACCTTCAAAGTTCTCAAATTTCCTTAGCACACTGGTAGGGCATCTTGATGGTGCATGGAGGATGAGAAGGCAAATGGCATTTTTCAGAGAGGTATATCAAACCAAAAATTAAAGCACCAAAGATTGCTAGAAGGATCTACAATCCTGGGTCCTCTGCAAAATCAAATTTTAAAGCCCTGACAGGACACAGGGTTCTCTAAAAGGTTCTTGCACCAGTGATGAGAAACCCAGCAGCCCTTAATTTCGAAGGACCTGGGACAAGGGGGAATGATGTTCTCATTCTTTAGCAAGAAAAATAGGGCTCAGAAAAGACAGCATCATAATGGCCTCCTGAAACCTCATAATCTTGCTGAGGCAAAAACTGAAGTTCACTAACAAAAGGTCACTGTATAAGAGCAGTTAGACAAATAGCTTTCTTGGTTACATCTTTGGTGTAAGCAGAATTTAATTTGTTTCAAACACTCTTCGCCCCATCAAATTTTAGAACTACATCTAAATTACACCCGAATAACTGTAGAAGGCTACCTTAGCGTCTCAAAAAGACCTAAGAAGATCATGAAGGTCTTTATTGTCACCAAAGTTGGCCTCTATGCCTGAAGATTTCTAATAAGCATACTCCTATAGCCTTTGATGGTAGGGACTGCCAGGTTCAAATCCTTTCTCAGATAATCTGTAAGATTATGAATCCCAAAACAACTACCAAGGCCTGGATGGAATTTTCATTCTAAGTTTTAAAACCCATACAGTATCCTGAAAATGATCCACTTGGTACCCTGCAAACACACATTTTTGGAAGAGGCTGCACTGGCATTAGCGATCGCTGTAGCCACTGGTCTAAAAAAACCTCTTCCCTCTAGAGCCAGGTACCTGGAAGTCTAATCTATGCACTCATAACTCACTTCAGAAGATTTCCAAGTTCCAACCTATTAATCTGGGGTTGTTTGAGAAGATCTGTTCTCAAAGGCGTTCTTGGAAAGTCCACCAAAATGACATATTTTATAATAAAATACCATTTTAAACATGAAGGCCAACTTACCTGGTAGTTATATATATAGCTTATTGTCCCTGACGTGGAGGGTCAGAACTTTCAAAGACTTCCAACAGAATCTTGAATGGGGAAAGGGTTAATAAACCAGACCCTTCCAGTCCCAGAGAAAGGCAACTATTCCTCAGGGCTTCCGGGTTGAGAACTGCCCCAAGTCTCTAAAGGGGCAGCCTTGTGGTCCTTGATAACTGCCAGGTAAGTGTGTTCAAAAATTTATTTTAATGCTTTCAAACATCATTTTTAAACACTTGTTACCAGAGTCCATTCTGTTGGCAAAAATGATGTTGACTAACCTTTGGTGGAGACTGCATTCAGAGACAGCACAAACACCGTTGGAAAATTTCAAGGGTTAATAAACCATGGTATTGGATCTACTTGGATTAAGAAGCTGACTTCAATGAACTCCCCCTCATTATGTCTGTTTCTTAAGAGGTCCAGCGATCCACTCAGGGGCTGAAGACCTCTAGGAGCTGCCAACCTGTACCAACCTGAAGAACTGTGACAGACAACCTATAATTCTTTTGTTCCGGGCGTCACCAGGAACAAAATGATCATCTGACTAAAATCAATGATTGTGAAGACTGCGTTCAATCTTCACAAACAACCATCAAATTTCAACCATTCCAAGGCAAGAACAAAGGGTATTGTTTTATGGGATTGGATTAAGGAAGGCTGACTTCAGATGAACTCCCCCTCATTATGTCTGCATTCCTAAAGAGATCCAGCGATCCACCCATGGGGCTGAAAATCTCTAGGGGCTGTCAACCGGTGTATAACCTCTATGTGACTAGACCTCCTCTCAATACCCTTGTTCGGGGTCTACCAATGGAACTTTCATCCCAATGAACAAGACTGCGTCCAGTCTTCACAAACAACCATAAAAATTCTCAATTCCAAGGTAAGAAAAAGGCATATTGGTTTATGGGATTGTAGGGTATTCCCTTCTCCCATTACTGAATTAGATGCTATAAACGGATCCATCAGCATATAGCCCCAGATAAATAATGGACTTGTTTTAGATAATGAGAGGCAAATACTAACTTGCTTCTCCAGAAGGTTGTTCAAGATACTCTGCAGGGACCTGTTCTGTTTAAGAGCTACAGAGGTTGCTACTGCCCTGACCTTTGTTCGTCTTTACTTTCAGAATCTTGAGTCTATCTCTCTACATTCCATATTTGCTTCTTTTATCAACTGTCTGAAAAAATAAAAAACAGAGCATTCTCATCAGGACATCTATACAGAGAGAGTTTTGACTGAGCACCAAAGCCCTTCTGAACTGGTAAGTCCTTTGTCCTATCCAGGTAGAGCCTCAAAGAGCCCTTACTGAGGATGAATGGGGACATCTCTCTCTCCTCCCCTGTTATGTCCGTTAGATTTGGAGAGACCATCCAACGTTCTGGGCCAGGGTTGTGATGCAGTATTCATTTTTTTGCAAGGAAGCCTAGTTGCAGTGAGCAGATTGCCTTGCCTTGTCTAAAATCTATATTCTTGCTGAGAGCATGTAGGACTCACTAACTGACTGTTTGGAACCAGGAAGAGCGATTGCCCAAACTGACCAAGAAAAGAGGTTTTCATGGTAAGGTCCTTTAAAGATGTCCTCTCCAGGGATCTAAAAGGATCTGTTCCTCCTGAGGAACCTCAGGACCACAGATCTCTAGGTTCCATGTTGGTGAGTTCTCTATATACAAATTTGGGTTACAGAGACATTGGAAGAGGACACATGGTTGTCCTTGCACCATCCTCTAAATACCTCCCAGAAGCCAATCTCTTGTGGTGTCTCCTTGGTGGCCACAAGGTCACTTCTGCCCCTTGTGAGGAAGAAGGGACACAAATTTTTTGAGTACCCTTGTGTATTATCTTGAAAGGGTTAAAAACATAGGCTACCCAAATTGGACCCAGTCCATCTTTGGGGAAGTCCTTGTCGTTTATGTAATGCCACAAGGGAAGGGTCTCATGTGGAATCTGATTATCTTGGGAGAGCAGTAAGTTTCCAGTCCAGTCTCTATGTTATAGGCTGGATCTGGTAAGAGATCCATGACTGACATCCCTTTGTTTCGCTGGGAACATGATGGCTGAAGATGTCAAAAAGTAAGCGTCCATTCTGTTGAGAGGACTTGAATTTTCCTGCTCAGAATGTCCACCCTCAAATTTTTTCTCCCCTTGGATAAAGTGGGTTACTAGTTTGACATTCTTCTCCTTTGCCCAAAGAAGAAGTTCTCTTGTCTGTCTCATACAGAGACCTGGGTGAGTGCCCCCTTGTTTGCTGATGGAGAGGCAACGCTGTCGTGTTGTCGGCGTTGACCTGCACCTCCTGTTCTCCACTGTGTTAAAAACTCCCTGAGAGCTTAGAAAAGGCCTTTCTCCAGATGTTGCTCCCAATCCGGTCTCGGAGAACAATCCAGGTCTGGGTTCCTCTGATATAGAGAAAAAGAGACCTCCTGGAGCTTGACGGGTCATTCCACCACTCTAAAATCACCTTATTGGAAGAAGGAACTCTTGCACTTGGTCTCCAGTTCACATTTCCTTGTCCCAGTTCTGATTTAAAAGAAAACTGTAACGGGCATAGAATCAATCTTCCAGAGGAAAACAAACTGTTCTAGCGAGGAAAGGGTTCAGCAGACTCATCCATTCTTCATTTGTAGGAAGCATGTCTGTCTCTTTAGAAAGTCCTAAAACTTTCTTAAGAAGCTAATCTTGTTCTTGCAAAAGAAGCAAAAGGCTGAAATTTATCTGAAAAATCTTTATCCTAAGGCATGCTAGCCAAAACCTCTTGGGATGAAAGTTGAGGGGGGCTGTTTGTTTATCAGAAGAGTCCTAATTCTTGAGACATGAATCAGTGGTGTGACAGATCCTCCAGGCAGAGTCTGGGGGGCTCTGAGAGCCAGACAAAGACCTTTCTATCTGTTTAGTCAGAAGAAAACCTCTGCTTCTTTGGGAATCATCCTTGTGAAAATCTGAACTGCCAGACGCTTGTTGCCAGTGCATCTTGCGTCCTGAGCTACCTCCACGTCTTGGCTTCCAATATCTTGAAGCCTGACGTCCTGGCGTCCAATGCCTTGACGATTGGCGTCTTGAGTTCATTGACGCTTGTCATCATGGTGTTTCATTCCTAGATGCTTGACGCCCGAGCATCCAGCGTCTAGAGTTTCATTTACTACGTTCAGCGTCTTAAACTCCTGGACGTCTAGAAGCTTTAGTTGGACGTCTATTATCCTTCTTCTCTTTGCCTGGTTGCCATGCTTGCACCAGAAGACAAAGTCTGCTGCATATTTTGTAGTAAAGCTAGGCAAGCGGGCTTCCTGCTGTTGGGGACAGGCTGGGAAGCATCAACTGCAAGGGAATTATTTCCTTCTCCTCAACGTCAATAATGGATCAAGGGAGAGGGTTCAGCAGACGAGTACCAATCTGAAGGAGGAAAAGGAGGATGTACGGAAGGCAGCACAGCGTCCAGACGCTCTTGCAGCCTGGTATCCTGATTGAACAGAACTGTCACGTTTGTTCTTAGTAGGAGAGCTACCCTTGGGGCTGGAAGGAAGAGCTCCGGGCTGCTGCATATCTTGGCTACAACCTGGAGTCTATGAAGTCTTATCATGACGTCCTCAATATTGGGTAACTTGCTCTTGAGAGGTCTCGACTCCTTCAGAGCCAGAGCGTCAGGGGCCACGTCTGTTTAGGCGAAACAGAGAGACCGAAACTGGAAAAAACTTTTCCGTGGACGAACTTCAGAAAATTCTTGGAGATCGGGTGCATGGGAAGTGAAAATACGCATCCTGGAGGTCCAGTGAGGCCATCCAGTCATGCTGTCTGACTGCAGCTAGAACCGATTTTGTCGTTTCCATAGCGTGACCTTTGTTTGCAATCACGTCTAAGCACCGGTCTCTAACCCCCAAGCATTTGGGGATCAGGAATAAGCCGAATGTAGAATCCTGGGAATTCGGATCTTGAACTCTCTGTCTGGTCTCCTTTTGCAACATCATAGACACTTGTTGCTGTAGAGCCTTTGCCTTGGTTCTGTCGTTGCATTTTGAGGCAGAAAGGACTATTGGTCTTGTTCTAGAGGGGCTTCCTCCACAAAACTGGGGATCTTGTACCCCTCTTAGAAGAACACCTTTGCTGGCTGAACCGGATGAGTTCAGACTGTCATTTGTTGGGCTGAGTTCAATTCGTGGTCGGCTGATGAAGAGTTAGAGGGATTTATTTCTAGTTAAAACTAAGGTATTTATATCATTACCCCTCTTAGAGTAACTGAATGGACAATGGTCCACTCTCCTTCCTCCCACACTTGCTAGAAACTGGACAGTCTGGCTCTTACTAGCTGTCTGCAAGAGAAGAAAGCCATGTCCTCAGAATCCTGTGTAGAGGGTTGTAGTTCATCCAACATCCAGACATGAACCTCTACATCGGACGATACTGAAAGAGCTGAGACACCTGAAACACAGGAGCCTCAGCCTTACTCTTTTTAGTGATGAAAGTCGTTGGTAGGACTTTTAGCTGTTTTAGATATTAGATCTTACATCTTTTTCAGGGCCAAGGATGAAAAAACCTCTTTACCAAATCTTGAGAGAAGAGGTGAGAGGAAAAAAAGGCATAAATCAGTTCTGATTTTGACTGGACGTGACCCCATTAGCCAGGAGAGATCAAAGATGGGCATTTTTCTTCAGGAGAAAATCTGAAAAGGTGCAGCTGATTCATTGGCACCACCTCCCGAGTCCTTTATCCATACTAACGACATCAGATATATGAGTTCTTGGTGTCAGTCGTTTTGAATAATTCCATCTTTCTTCCTTCCGAGGGTCCAGTCCAGAAAATACAGACCTCAAAGGTCCTAAGTGTCTTTTGAGGGGTGGTCAAATTCTGATGTTGACCAACAAAACCGTTTTCCCCATGGCCACTTGACTAGAAGAGTCAACAAGATTCAGAAGTCTCCTGGGAAGAGGCATTTTAGTCCTTGGTATTGGCCAAACGATTCTCCAGTTTGATAGAAACTGGATCTTGAAAAGCCAGTTTGGCTGGAGGAATGTGCTCCAAAGGCTTTTTTATTGTTCCTTCTTCAAAGTATCCATTCATTCAAACTTTAAATTTCGCTCTCTTTGGGGGAAAAAAACCACCTTTGTAAATACTGGGCCCTCTTATTGTTCCCAAAAGTAAATTCTGAAGAGAGAGAGAGGATTCTCTGGAAAAATTTCCGAAAATAGCTTCATAAGTCTTTTAAAGTCTGATGAAAGCTGATGGCCTTTTATATAGTCATCAGAAATTCTCTGCAATAGGATTCACAGGAGAATTCGGGATATATCATTCTCTTTTTTTCCGATTGTCAAGACGGGGAAAATGAGATCAAACAAAATATTATCATGACATTTTCATAATAAAATAAAGTTTCAGTCTCTTGACGCCAGTAGTTACATTGCTGTCCATTTTTTAAAGCTTAACATCTTGGCAGCCAGAATTCATGAAATGGCGTCCTGGAGTCCAAAACAAAAAACAATATGGCGTCCTGGCGTCCAGCTTCTCGTCCACTGACGTCCTGGCGAACTAGCTTTAACAGAAAAATTCCGGCGTCTGGCGTCCACATTCTCGAGGGCTTGATGGCCTTTGATCCAGTAACGCCTGGCGTCCTGGCGTCCAGCTTTATTTTGGCTTCCAGCATTTTTCGATGCCTGGCTAACTTCCTGGCGTCCGTACTTGTAACGTTTGCTGATCCCCGCCAAACCTAGAGGTGGGACCATGAGAACTGGCGCCAGTGCGATTTAATTCGGTCAAAAGTCTTCTTTTTCCTCAGGTAAACGAAATGTTGCTGCATCTGAGCTGTTGAGAGCTTTTGTTGTATTCCGTTTTTGGACGCTCTTCTTAACATCCGTGCCAATGGAGTTACCTGGGGATGGGGACAAATGCCTGCTCAGGGCGAAAGAAACCAAAATATAAAACCTTTCAATGGCGGTATCACCACTAGCCTACACGTCAAAATCAAACCCTTCTAATGACCTCGCCTCTCCTAAAAGCACTGTCGACTTTCCTTCTCACAGGGGTTGGTGAGCTTGGAAGAGGTCAAGGACTAGGAGCACGACAGGAGGATGCACTTCGGTCACCTTCACCACTGCACTTGCACTAACAACATATTAACACTTGCAATTATTTTTTTTTTTTTAGATTTCTTATAGATCGATCACAATTACCCCTGTCTTCTGAGAGGGATTTTACCTGTTGGGCCAGGGACTGAATGAAGGCCAACAAATCTTTAAGTGTTGGGTCCTTACCTGTTTCAGTAGGGGTTCAGAGACTACCACTCCGGGAGAAGGATCAATAGGATAGTTACAAGGGGAAAAGAATTAACTATTCCTGGTTATATTAGAAGAGCAGAGACTTAACAGTACTCTTAGATTCTTCTGAGTTACCGGTCTTTCAAGACTTTCGCTTCACATATAGAACATAGAGCTCTAAAGGGGAGTTCTTCTCATTCTCTGAGTGGGTCAAGGAGACTTTATCAAGCCGCTTGCATCCCCAACACACATTCTCACACTGGATGAAGTTTCAGGTATGTTATAAGAAATTCTAAACAACAGTATTAAAGCCAAAAAGTGTACTTCACCAAAATAAGTTTTGAAAATTTAAGGCATGCACGAAATTCCATCGATGTTACCCTCGACACTGCGGCAGGGAAGATCTGAGGAATAGTTGGAATGGTTCCAGGTACCTGGGTAGAGGGCTGTACTGGGTGGTTCACCTGACTCACCGATAAGCGATTCAGAACCAGTTTTGAAATTCTGCCGTGACGTCAGGGACTTAAGCTATATATATAACTACCAGGTAAGTTAGATGTTTAAAACTTTGTCGCCAGACAAATCTAGACCACGGTGTCGGAACACCGAGCCCAACATAGCCCTGTACCCCTTAATGGTAGAGGTAGATAATAGTCTCGTCTGCTTCAAATACAAGAAGAAATCGGCCACTTGCACTAAAGATGTCTTAGAAGAAGAGACTCCCTCTCCTGCACCAGTCTCTAAAAACATTCCACTTGGCCTGGTATACGTCCGAAGAAGATCTTCTGCATTCTGCGATAGCTTCTGAAGCTTGTTGAGAAAATCCTTTGTCTCTGAAGAGACGGTTGATAGTCTGAATGTGGTTAGCGCTAGACCTGACAGACCTTCGTGGGACTTTCTTACGTGAGGCTGCCTGATAAGATCCCTCCTTTGAGGTAGAAGCCTTGGATAATCTATCAGAAATTCCAGCAGATCCGGGAACCATTCCCTCGATGGCCAAAATGGGGCGATCAGAGTCATTCTGATGTTCTTGTAAGTCCTAAGTTTGTTCAATACTGGCCTGACTATCTTGAGTGGCGGGAAGGTGTACACGTCCAGATTCTCCCAATTGAACCATGGCATCCGTAGCCCAAGCCTGATGGTCTGGAATTGGAGAACAATAAATTGGAAGTCTGTTGTTCTTGGCTGTGGCAAATAGGTCTACCAGCGGAGTCCCCCAACACTTCCATATTTGTCGACATACCATGGGGTGCAAAGTCCATTCTGTCGAGATCACTTGCTTCTTGCGACTGAGCAAGTCTGCCCTTATGTTTAGTTTCCCTTGAACAAACCTTGTCAATACTTGTGTCTGATTTTGCTTCAGCCACAATAAGAGAATCCTCGTCGCCTTGTAAAGGGAGAATGAGTGAGTGCCTCGTTTCCGAATACAATATATGACAGTGCTGTTACATTGTCCTAATGGACTATTACCACCTTCCCTCTGATCTGTTCTGCAAATTTTGTCAACACTAGATGGACAGCTACCAATTCTTTCATGTTGATATGCCACTTCTGCTGGCTTTTGCTCCAAACTCCCGACGTCTCCAAGTCCCCTAGAACCGCACCCCATCCCTGGTCGGATGCGTCTGAAAAGAATGTTAGGTCGCGGTTCAGCGGAGCTAGAGACTTTCCTTCCGTCAATCTTTCTCTTGACAGCCACCAAAGTAGATCCTTCTTGATTTCTTCGGAAACCTCGAAAACGAAGGAGTCTCGGAATTCCTTCCTCCACCACTTTGCTTTCAGATAAAATTGTAATGGTCTCATGTGGAGGCGACCCAGATCCATGAACATCTCTAGGGACGATAACGTCCCCAGAAGGCTCATCCATTCGTTCACAGAGCAAGTTCTGAGAGTAAGAAATTTCAAAACTTTCTGAATGCAAGAATCGACTCTTTGAGTCGACGGAGAAGCCCGAAAACTCACTGCATCTATCTGAATTCCCAGATATACTGTCTTCTGAGAAGGGGTCAGACACGACTTCTGATGGCTGATTAAAAGACCCAACTCCTCTGCCAATCTTAAAGTCACTTGAAGATCCTCTGTGCACTTTGCTAGAGTTCCCGACTGCAGACGCCAGTCGTCGAGATAAAAGAGACATCCTGATCCCCTGTTGATGAAGGCATTTCGAAAATGGGGTTAGAATCCTGGTAAAAACTTGAGGTGCTGTCAAAAGGCCGAAACAGAGAGCCCAAAACTGGAAAACTTGGTTCCCAAATACAAAACGTAGGTACTTCCGAGACTCTTGGTGGATTGGGACATGGAAATATGCATTCCTGCATATCCACCATTACCATCCAATCTCCCTGTCTGATGGATGATAGAACCGTGTTGTTGGTTTCCATGCAGAATTTTGTCCATTTTACGAACTTCTTTAAAGCGCTGACATCCAACACGGGTCTCCAACCCCCTGAAGCTTTTGGAGCTAAAATCAGGCGATTGTAGAAGCCCGGACAGCTCTGATCTTCCACTGCTGCTACCACTCTCTTGTCTAACAGGGCCGACACCTCCTCGGAAAGTGCCATGTATTTCTTTGAATCGCCTAAGTAAGCCGTCAAAGCTATCAGTGCTCTTGAAAGGGGGGGCTGAACCATAAAAGGAATATGGTAGCCCCTTCTCAGAGTCTCCACAACCCAGCTCTCTGCTCCTATCTCTTTCCAACACCTCCAAAACTGTAGAAGTCTTGCTCCCACCGGTGCACAGAGGATGTGTTTCTCACTTCTTGTTGGCAGACTGGGGAACTCTCTTAATTGATCTAAGAGGGACCCTTGTTCTTTCCTCTAGAATTTGCCCATCCTCTATAACCTCCTTTACCTCGAAAGGGCATTCCACGCAAAGATGAAGAAGCAGAAGAAGAAGACGAAGTCGGGCGTACAACTGGTGAAGCAACAGTAGCCTCTCTTGGTCTTTTGGAGGACTGAGCCAGTAAATCCTGCGTAGATTTCTTCTGAAGAGCTGCAGAAATCTCCACCAACAGCTGCTCTGGAAACAAGTTCTTCTTATTAAGAAGTGCAAACAACAATGCCGACCTCTGAATTCTTGACACACCCTTCATAAGGAAAGAACACCATAATTCTCTCTTTTTAAGAACTCCTAAGGAAAACATAGCAGTCAGTCTCGAAGCAGCGTCGATAACTCCTTGATCTAACACGTTAAGGACTTCCGATAAATCCGTAAATGTCTCCTCATCTGAAGAAGACATACAGAAATCTTATGGCCCAACGCTCCAATGGACCAGTCCAAAAAACTGACCACCTCAAAAATATGAAAGATGTACCTTGGCCGAATTAAAAGCTGAACGTCTCGAAGCTTTGATAAGCCCTGAGAAGTCCCCTGGGAGGAGGCAGAAACTCCTAAAGAGAAGGCTTCCCCGGTCTCGTAGCAGAGTCGTCTCCGAGATGTCAATCTGGAAGGAGGAAAACAGAAGATAGTCTTGCCCTGCTCCCTCTTCTTAAGGAGCCAAGCATCGATTCCCTTTAGTGCTTCCCGTGCCGAAAAAGACAAAACAATCTTCGTAACTTGTGAAGCACTCTACTTCCAATCCCTCGAAAGAGAAGAGTTTGGAGAGGAAGGCGCCACATGAGAGAACGAATCTGGAAAACTCTCAACGAAGAATTTCAAAAGTTTCTTGAAGGCGGTGGAATTGTGACTCTCCTGTTCTATTTCCTCATCACCTGCTTCGTCTGCTTCCTCCTCCGAATGTATAGGCGAAATGACGACAAGAGAACGAGTCTTGTTCTGAGTGGGTTGCACAAAACCCAAAATCTTATCCAACTTCGCCTGAATGGCATTCGTCGAAAGGTCCTCAATTTACTGCTCGGAAATCCGTGTTGAAGAAGTTGAATGTCTGGCAGATGAGTGGTGAGTTGGCGCCAACAAACTAGTCGGAGTTTTGGACACAAGAGTGCGCTTCTCCTGATACTGGCGCTCACGCACTATTCCTTCATCATGCAGTCGAAACGACTGCTTTTGCGCCTCCACATCAAGCGAAATCCTCTTACTCTTCTTATCAGAGGATAATCAGCGCCTTGGAGCCAGTGTCTGTGCTCTCTCAACTTCTTGGGAAGGCAAAAAAACCTCCGAAGCCTCCCACCAGCTACAACCAGGGGAAATAGATGCATGAATAAGCGTTCGCTTCTTAGGTACCGCTTCAGGCGAGACACAGCGAGACCTCTTAAGCGGGCGAGACTTGCCCAAAGAAGACCATTGGCGTCTGAGCAAAGATTCTCCCGAACTTGATAGGTTCGCAAACTCTTCTCTGGAGACGCCTTTCCAATGGTGCTCCCTAGCGGTCTGGGAGTCGACATCAGATCCGCCTGAGGGGGCGACTACCCGGGAGCAGACCCCGCTCGCCTCCCTTGGGCCTCCAGTATGCTGCCTCTCAGGGGATGGGGAGTCTAGCAGGGACCTTTGCCTAAGAGCACGAGCGGACCGAGTAGCCACCTCCTCCACTTCACAAACACTAACATTCATCACTTTATCCTCCAAGGATTTTACAGAGGCTCCCAACTTCTCAACAGCCTGGAGCATTAACGAGAATTTCACGTTCATACGGGCTTCGAGGCTGGTCACGGCATCGGTTTTGGGTGAAAGGAAATCAAGTGAAGGAACAGGTTGATTAACAGGAGGGGTGTTAACGGGAGAAATGGAAAGTTCATGATCCTGATTATCTACTTCCTTTGAGGAAGCCCTAACTGCAGCTTTCCGCTTCCTACCAGAATCTATTTTTTTCATCCTAGTAGAATAAATCTTCTACTTTCCTTCATCTCAATCTCTACATTCATCACATGTTAAATCAGGTTACAGTCCTGACCTGTACAAGTAGCGCAAACGGTATGTGGATCATAAATTTCTTTAGTTAACCTACTTTTGCACCCTTTGCTGTAAACTCTAATTGCCCTGTTCTTACCTGAGCTCGAGTCTGACATACTGCAAAGAAAAGAGGGTAGCTAAAATAACACAAGCTGGAAAGGATATAACTGCTTGTCCTAACTAATTCTTGAAGACAAAACACTTAGTACATCACCAAATTCCAATAACACAATAGTCCTGAATAGTAGCAGCTGCTGCAAACAAGTGTGAACAGCATAAGCTGGCAGAAATGACTGAATTTTTGTGTTAAAGTAGTTCCTCATTCCTCCACCAGTAGACAGAGGGGGTATCTTCCTAGCCGCCATATTTTTTTTTGTTTTGCTGGTGCAAATTTTGAATTCTAGCTGCTGTTTGCTGCGAAACAATAGCAGTAATGTAACTACTGGGTAAGTTACATACTTAAAACAGTTGTTTACCAATGGATGGCAGGAGCATAGTGGGAAGTGGAGGTCATTGTTCTCTTGTCAGACTGTCTTTCCCCTACAAAAAAAAGTTGCCATTTACCACTAAAGTATAGTAATTTAGATCATAGTGTTACCAACTGACATTCCTACAATTTGTATAAGAGGGAAAAGCATTTCCCCTCTGATACAGTTGCGCACCATCCTTGAAAGTGGTAGGATGTGTTACTCCGTTGAAGGCGCTGTGATATGGGGTGTGGCCAACCGAGATATGACATCGGTGACCCTTAACAAATTAATGATAAGGCTTTTATCTTACTGTATGGGTACTGTTTGTTTATATAAATATACTTTATAGCAAAATAGAAAACAGAACGACTTCAATACTATAAGAAAAAAATACTTTACAGCAAAAAAGAAAACAGAAGGACTTCAATACTATAAGAAAAAAAGACTAACTCGATTAGTTGTCATACCTCTGTAGGACATTTATTTAATTTGTATTAAACATTTTATAGATATTTTGCTGTGTTTACATTTAATATTATTTTAAAATTAGTAAATCATTGTTATAAGTGCCTTAGGGTGTATATACTTAAGAGTAGCAGTTTTAGGAGGGTAATCTAAGGTGAATTTGGGTCTTATAGGATGATGGTTGGGGGTGTATTTTTGTTTGAACTGATATTAATTTGTTTTAGTATGATAATTTAAGCTATATTTTTGTTTGAACAATTACATTAGGCAGTTAACTGTTTAAATAAGCAGTTATAAGCATTTTACAGTAGTTTAAGGGGTACAGGGTATAAATATACCTGTACTTTATGGCAAAAACATGCATTCAAGTATTTATACAACAATGTACCAGAGTTTCTTTTATAGCGGGGCAGGCTCGGATGCTTTAATCCGTTACCTCGGTGAGCTACTGTACATAATAATAATAAGATTAAATAATAATAATAGTACCATAATATCAAATACTGTAATAAGATTACAGTAAATAATAATACATAATACTGTACTGTACACTGGGTACTACCTGTAATAATAATACAGTACATAATAATAATAATAAGATTAATTCATATGGGTACTCATTGGTGATGAATGTTGATTACAGATGAGGATGATGAATCAGCTGGGCAGTTCAATGAATGACGATGAAGATATGACTGCACAGCAAAGGAGAGGAGTTACATCTCCTCTGAGGGCACCTCTTCACCTTCTTCAGGAGGTGCTTCATCAGGGGTTTTGGGAGGCGCTGTCATGTTAAGGTATTTGAACATATTAACGAAGGTGGTATGGTAGGGCTGCATGAGCTCATTAATGGTACTGGAAACATTTTCTGCCCTTTCTTCATTACCATCCAATACCTTTACCATTGTCTGCAGCTGCCTGACTTTCTTAATAAATTTGTACAGACCATGAAATTGTTCAAAATCCTGGTCTGTTGGTGGGATAAAGAAAGCAATGAGTTCTTCTCCAACAATGGCCTTCCAAGTATTCTACCCTGTTCATACTCGTTCTCAATGAAGGCGACTGCGCTTTCAGTTACACCATGACAAGCTGCTACTTCTCTGTTACTTCTGCCCTTCTGTAACATAATAATCATGTCTACTTTCTCCTCATTGGTCATTGAATGTAACTTCCTCTGGTGCTTAGGCTCTTTGCCAGAAGCCTTACAAGAAGCAGAGCGTTTAGAGGACATTTTAGTGTATGATTTCAAAAAATATGCTTAGTCCATACTAGTACTACCGTAATACAAAAATCATGCAGAACCGAGAGATAGAAGTGAACTGAGATGTTAGGTCACTTGCATGTACAGTACACATGGTATTATTGTGCATACATACAGTATAACATTGATATTCTGTGCATACTGTACATTTTATTAGATGTTTTGTAACATGATTTTTAAATATTATGTACATAAAGTGTTTCATAAAGTATGTACAGCATATCTAAAATACGCAGGACAACAGGACTAGCAGGGAACATGTCTGCGGAGTACTTTCATGTTAAGTACTAAGTATATTTTCGTGACTACTGTAAATACATTGTTTATGATGAAAAAAGATTTATTAATTTTCAAATATTACAGTACTGTAATATATTAATGTAAACAGCAAAATTTCAGTTTAATAAACACAGTAAAATTTCAATAATATATATTTATTTTTCTTAAAAGGTGCTTTACCCAAGCCAACTCTCTGCAGAGAAAGAACACAGGATTCCCTGATGCTATATACCCAGGACCAATGATACTCGACACGCTATTGGTTGCCACCTGCAAAGCAGCCAATCCAGGAGCGCCATTCATTGTCCTTGGTGCTCAATGGCTGTACACTTGGTGTTGAATGGCTGAACACACTCACATCTCACACAGATGGAATTCTAATCGTGCCCTAAAATACCTCCTAAAAAACGCCCTGTTCCTTCTAAGGCTTCTGGCAAAGAGCCTACAGGAAAGAAGGCAGCCATGAAGCTCGAGGAGAAGGTAAAACTTCTAGGTATGTTGAAGGAGGGCAATGCTGTGGTTGGCCACCATTTTAGCTTGAATGAAATCACTGTGAGGTACATTAAGAAGAAAGAGGCGGAGATACAGAAGGCTGTAAGCATGAGTTTCTTCAGTAATAAAAAAACAATTTCAACAGTGCGGGATAAAACAAACGTTAAGATGGAGTCTGCACTGGCATTTTGGTTGGATAAAGAAGAAGAAGAAGAAGAACCATATAATAATAATAATAATAATAATAATAATAATAATAATAATAATAATAATAATAATAATAATCTTTATTGCGGCTCACGGCCATATACATGGAAGATACAAATACAATACACACAATCTAGATACATAAGGTAACATGACAAAAATAATTATTGGCAGTATTCACACAGCAGCTGAAGAAGTATAAAAAACAGAGTTAATAACAATGGTAATGATAGTAATTATATGGGAAATAATAGAAACAAATTAAAAACGATAACAATAAAAAATACAGTTTGCAGACGATTAACTTCCATCTGGGGTCCTTAGGTGGTCAGGTCCAGAAGGCTAAATATGAATATTGAAAATTGCAAAACTCTATAATAATATTAAACAAAGTAATAACAGGAAATAAGAATACCAAAAATAGCAAGGAACTTAGAAATATAATAATAATAATAATAATAATAAAATATAATAATAATAATAATAAATAATAATAATAATAATAATAATAATAATAATAATAATAATAATGACAGATTCTGGGGATGACACTTCATAATTGCAAAAACAGAGAATACAGCATTTAAGGAACAAATGCCTTATTATTCCATCTTTCCCACAATTTAGATCTTCTTGCCTCACTGCTTAGGATGCTTTATGAGCGAATTGCCGCTGTTTCTCAGCCGGGTGATCAGACTGGACATTGTTCTCCTCACAATGATTTTCAAGTTATCCAGGCAGTTTTCTATGAACATGTACGTGGCGGAGTGATAGCGAGGTGTGTTTGTGAGGCGTTCAGAATGTCATTGCGAACAACAGTGATACGTCTCATGGTCTCTCGGGTATAGTGCGTCCAAAGGGAACACCCATATGTACTGTAGCAGTACGAGCAGAAGAGCAGCAGTTTCATTTCTCGGTGACAGAAGGCAAACCTCCTTGCAGTCCTGTTGCCAGTTGCACATAGTTTACAATGCTTCTGTTCTATGTCTGCCGTATCTTTTAGGTTGTCCGAGATAATGTGTCCCAAATACAGAAATTCAGGCATGAATTCCAGACGATGATTTCCGAGGAAAATTAATGGTTCTGCAATATACTTAAGCAATCTTGGGAGCAGCGACATACACTGGGCCTTGGTTTCATTGAATAGGATATCAAGTTCCTCTGCATATTGGCGGCAGGTGTTGATGAGTTGCTGGAGACCTTGCACTGATGGGGAGATCAGAACCATATCATCAGCGTAACAGAGGTCGTTTATTGTTGTTTCGTTGACAGTGCATCCGACTGGGAGTGAGTTCAGTTTGACATTCAGGGCATCTGTGTAGGTGTTAAACAGGTATGGAGAGAGAATGCCCCCTTGCCGGAGCCTGTTTAGGGAGCCGAAGGTGTATGACAGTACATTACCCCATTTGACACAGAATTGCTGTGTGGAAAACCAACAACATAAAATGCCAATTAGATATAAAGGTGTGCCTCGTTTGTGCAGCTCCAGGTAGTTAACTCTGTCAAATGCTTTTCTCACATCTAGAAAACATAGGAAAACAGGAGAGGCTGATGATAGGTAATAGTTCAGCAATTCTTTCAGGATGTAGATGCAGGTGTCAGTTGAGTGGTTTGCTTTAAAGCCGAACTGGTTGTCAGTAGTGTGTAAAAAGGGGAAAAGTCTCACTAGAAGAATGGACTCAAGTATCTTCGACACAATTGTAGTAATTGCAATTGGGTGATAATTTCCAGGGTCAGCTGCATCCTTTAGCTATTTTTTTATTAATGGTATTAAGTGAGCTAAGAGTAGGGAGTCTGGGAAAATCTGGTGAATTATGCACGCATTGAACAGGGCAGCTAGCAAAATGTAAATTACTGGATGGCAGAATTTGAAAGCTTCAGCAGGCAGACCATCACAGCTGGGCGATTTATTATTAGGCAGGTTGTTTATGGCCTCGCTGATGTTACCGGGCGTAATACGATTGGCAAAATGAAACTGAATATTATCAGTAAGGAGGTTATTTACATCCCTGTGGGAGTCTTGATCATTTATGCAATTCAGGATAGTGCTGAAGTGATAGCTCATATTCTTGCGATAGCCTCGTCATCGATGGCTTCTCCTATTCTCTGTGATAGCTTTTTAGTTTTGGGATTTAGGGATTGAAAGTCCTTCCAAAGACAGGGGCAATCGCCAGATTCTAATTTCCTAGACATTGCATCAGCTCTTAGTTGCTTTTCATTCCATCTGCAATGCTTAACCCTTAAACGCCTACTGGACGTATCATACGTCGACTAAAATTGTCTGTTGGGTGCCAAGTGGACGCATCGCACGTCGACTACAAAAATTTCAACCTTCGGTCAACTTTGACTTGACCGAAATGGTCGAAAAAAACACAATTGTAAGCTAAAACTCTTACATTCTAGTAATATTCAATCATGCACCTTCATTTTGCAACCAATTGAAGTCTCTAGCACAATATTTCGATTTATGGTGAATTTTTGAAAAAACTTTTTCTTAAGCCCGCTGCGTAACTCGGCCGAAAAATTTCAGAAATTCTTTCGTCATTTTGTCGTCATTTTTGCACTGTTCTATATTAGCCGTTACATAAAGTTTTATATATGAAAATGTGCGCAATTTCATGTAGAATACAACAGAAAATAACTCATGGTTGTAGCTTTTACCAGTTTTGAAATATTTTCATATAAATCACAATAACTGCCAAAATTTCAACCCTCGGTCAACTTTGACTTGACCGAAATGGTAAAACAAACGCAATTATAAGCTAAAACTTTTACATTCTAGTAATATTCAATCATTTACCTTCATTTTGCAACCAATTGGAAGTCTCTAGCACAATATTTCGATTTATGGTGAATTTTTGAAAAAACTTTTTCCTTACGTCCGCACCAGAAATTCTTTTGTCACGTTGTCGTAATGTTTGCACTGTTTTATATTAGTCGTTACATAAAGTTTTATATATGGAAATGTGTGCAATTTCATGTAGAATACAACAGAAAATAACTCATGGTTGTAGCTTTTATCAGTTTTGAAATATTTTCATATAAATCACGATAACTGCCAAAATTTCAACCTTGGTCAACTTTAACTCGACTGAAATGGTAAAAATGCAATTATAAGCTAAAACTCTTACATTCTAGTAATATTCAATCATGTACCTTCATTTTGCAACAAACTGGAAGTCTCTAGCACAATATTTTGATTTATGGTGAATTTCTGAAAAAAAATTTTTTCCATATGTCTGCACGCGGTAACTCGGCCGAACATCTCAGAAATTCTTTTGTCATGTTGTCGTAATGTTTGCATCATTTTACATTAGTCGTTACATAAACTTTTATATATGAAAATGTGTGCAATTTCATGTAGAATACAACAGAAATTAGCTCATGGTTGTAGCTTTTATCAGTTTTGAAATATTTTCACATAAATCACGATAACTGCCAAAATTTCAACCTTCAGTCAACTTTAACTCGACCAAAATGGTAAAAAAACGCAATTGTAAGCTAAAACTCTTACATTCTAGTAATATTCAATCGTTTACCTTCATTTTGCAATAAATTGAAAGTCTCTAGCACAATATTTCGATTTATGGTGAATTTTTTAAAAAAACATTTTCCTTATGTCTGCGTGGTAACTCGGCCGAACATCTCAGAAATTCTTTTGTCTCGTTGTCATAATATTTGCACCGTTTTATATTAGTCGTTACATAAAGTTTTATATATGAAAATGTGCACAATTTCATGTACAATACAACAGAAAATAACTCATGGTTGTAGCTTTTATCAGTTTTGAAATATTTTCATATAAATCACGATAAATAGAAAAAATTCGACTTTCGGTCAACTTTAACTCAACCGAAATGGTCGAAAACTGCAATTGTAACCTAAAACACTTACAGTCTAGTAATATTCAATCAATTAGCTTCATTTTTCAACAAACGGGAAGTCTCTAGCACAATATTTCGATTTATGGTGAATTTTTTTAAAAACATTTTTTTACGTCAATGCTATTTAATTCATGCATCATTTTTGATAATATTTTCTCTGTGTTGCTTTGATCGTTTTACAATTTGTTATATACCAAAATCATCGCAATTTTAGTGTACAATACAACTAAAAAAATTAACTCATTAGCTTTAACCGTTGTGCTTACAGCGATTTGTATACAATTATATGAGTTTTTTCACTGTCATATATTCCAATATTTATATATGATAATGATATTTTTTAATTTCTGATGGTTGCATACTAAACTTCAGGCAATGACAAAAAAAGGAGCCAAAAATGAACTCTTAATCTTAAAAACTAAGCGTGCTGTGATTTTTTGAAAAAAACTTTTTTTCCGCTTCGGCGCTAACTCACAGAACGCCGCCGGCATACGGGAGATGTTTTTGTAAATAGAGGCTCAGCATTTAAGGGTTAAGGGCAAGTTTGAACTGCGCTCTCACCTTCCTCATTAGCAGTGCAAAGTGTCCTTCCCTCGGGCTACCATTTTGCCTCCACAGTAAAAACATTTCTTGTGAATGTGTATAAAGATCTTTAACCAATTCATTCCATCCAGGTACATTACAGGAGTTGCCTTGACGAGTTCTAAAGGTATCCCTGCTGGAAGCGAGCATAGTGGAAATTATATTCGAATAGAATTCTTTCAGATCTCTCCTGTGATGATCGTTTCTACATTTTGGGTTAGTGCACAGTAAGGCATCTGCCGGTTGGGCTATTGACTGCAGCCTGGTGGTTTCCCTGAAGGATCTGGTTTTCTGTTGGTTCTTTAAATCCCAGTTAACAGCAGGTGGGTGATCAGTTAGGGGGTTCACGGTAGGGAGGGGGATGACACCTGTGTCTGTTCTGTTCTGTTGCAGGGCACATAGGTATAGGAGGAGTGGTCCAGCCAGGAGGTTGTAATTGTGTCTGTTCATTACATCACTAAGGAAAGAGGAGGAAGCATTGATTTTGACATGATTTTGACAGAAGTGAGTAAGTTCATTATAAAACTGTTTTGTGGGGTGAGAATTAAGGTCCCCAATTATACAAATATGATTAGCAGTAGAGTCGTGAATAATGCTGTGTAACTTACCTAGGATCATGCAGTACTGATCAAAATTATCGTTCTTTTCCCAGGGTATATGAACATTAATTATTAGGATCTTAGAGTCCCCTACTGTCACTTGAAGCCCCAGCAACCTATTACTCCTATAGATCAACACAATCACCATATTGTCTAGCGATTTGTGCCACAGGAAAAAAAGGCCCCCTTTCAGGCGACTGGCTACAATGTGATCTGTAACTTGCATTGATGAGGTTGAGAAAGCTCTGAAGTCTTCATGCACTGAATCGCAGATGACAAGGTCATGAGGTCAGAGGAGCATTTCTTGCAATGCAATGATGCCTTTACAGTTTTTGCAGAACATGTTAAAGGGAGGAATGTTCCACTTGAGGCCAAAAATATTCCAAGAGATTATATTTGGTGTATTCATGGCAGCTCACAAAGATGGGAAACGAATGAGTTGATCATTTGGGTGGATGGGGGATTGGCCCATGGGGTGGGCATTCACTCGGCTTGGGAGATGGCTGGCACTTGTGGTAGAAGGCAAGTCTGAGCCTGAACCCCTACTTGGGGTGTCAGTAATTTCCCCTGGGGTAGGTTGGTCCCAGATTAGCTTGTATCCTGAGACTTTTATGTTAGGACCGAAATTCTAGCCTTTAAGAACATCGAGATGGTGAAATAGGCAGGTTATCCTGTAGGCCACTTTATGTTTAATTTTGCATGGGAGTTCGTGGGAGATAAGAGGGTCGGAGCCCGTGAGAAACTTGACTTCCCCTACTATGATGTCTAACTTCACCGATGTCCATAAATTGTGAATCACAACATGACATCTCCTCTCAGGTTTTGGGCGAGGTGATTCATGAATGCTAGGCTTCGGTTCAGCAGACACTCGAGATGTTCTTTTCTTTTTTCTACTTGTTTGTGTTTGCCAGCCCCCAGCCCCCTCATGATCAATCACATCTTCATCCACGACGGGGGGTTGGGGGGGAGAGATAGGGTCGGAAGACTCACAAGGGCTGGTGATCGTCGGTGAAGATCTATCTTCCATGGGAGCCACTGGGGAGGGGGAGGAGGTTGGGGGTTCGTCGGTCCTCTCAGACAGGTCTACAGGTGATGTGGGCGCTTCATCCGAGGGGGAGAGGGCAGTTTCCTCATATGAGGGTATGGCCACCTTGACTTCGCATCGCACCCTCACTTCTCTCGTGTTGTTGGGAGGCGAGGAAATAATAGATGCCTCATTCAAAGGAGTCTTGTGGCCTGCTGTGCGATTGTCTAATGATTCCTGTACTCCTTTGATCGCATCCCAGATCCGTCAAAATTGTTATTTGTTTCCACAGTTTTAAGACTGAGTGATTCCTGTAATCCTTTCATCACGTCCCAGATCTGTGAAAATTTGTTTTGTGCTTCCTCAATTTTTCTGAGGTTTTGTCAATTTTTTCTGACAGGAATTTTGCTTTTAGAAAGGCATTTTCTGCAGTATGGTACACTGCAGGTAGGCTTAGATCAGCAGGCCCCTTTGGAGGCAGACCGTAAGGGTCATCGGCGTAGATTTCCACCAAGCAGGTCTTAGCCGCTTAGTGATATATGATACTTTCTTATGAGAGGATAGGCTTTTTGCAGGTCGCTCCTGGAGAATGGTATCTGGTATCAGGTCTTTGCATTTTGTATATGCAGAGTTAATTTCCTCAAGGTTTTCAGGCCAGCAAGGGATGGTTCCACTGGTTCCAGAAGCAGTTCCACCTAAAGCCTGTTTCTCTGCATGGGGAAACAGCTTCTGCAGACAAGGAAGCAGCCGTGAAATATCAAGAGACTTTCAAGAAGATCATCCAGGAGAAGGGCTGCCATCCAGAACAGGTGTTCAATATGGATGAGATTGGCTTGTTCTGGAAGAAAATGCTGTCTCTGACATACCTCATGAAGGACAAAGCTAAAGCCTCTGGATTCAAGGCCCAGAAGGTTAGGGTTACCCTCATAATGTGTGAGAATGAAGCTGGCTTCATGTTGAAACCAGGCTTCACTTATAGGCTGCAAATCCCAGGGCCCTCAAGAATAAGAACAGGGCATTGCTGCCTGTGTTCTGGATGTATAACCCCAAGGCCTGGATCATCAAAGTCCTTACAGATTACTGGTTCCATCAGAATTTCATCCCCCAAGTTAGGCAATACCTCAACAACTTGGGCATGGAGTTCCAGGTGTTGCTGATTATGGATAATGCTGGTGGCCACCCGCTCGATCTTTGTTACCAGGGAGTCCAGCTTGAGTTCCTCCCTGCCAACACCACCTCTCTCCTCCAGCCTATGGACCAGGGCGTGATCCGTGCCTTCAAGGCATTCTACACCCGGAACTCCCTCGAGCACCTTGTGAATGAAATGGACACTGACAGAGAATTTACGCTGAAAGATTATTGCCGTAAATTCACAATTGTCCCATCTGTCCGTCATCAACTGAACGTTGAAGGACAAGAAGGAGACCCTGAACAAGTGCTGGAGTAAGTTGTGGCTGGAGTCTGTTCATGATTATAAGGGCTTCTCTCCTGAAGAATTCAACATTCGGCCATTGGTAAGGCAGTCCAGCTGGAAAGGATTCTAGGTGGAGAAGGCTTTGAGGACATCACCGAGGATGAAGTCGGCACCCTCATCGATGCCCACTCTGACCCCATGACAGACCAGGATTTGGAAGAGCTGATGAAGTCTGCCAGTGAGGAAGAAGACACGCCAGGGAGGAGGAGGAGGAGGAGGAGGAGGAGGAGGAGGAGGAGGAGCATCTATTCCAAATTAAGAGGATGATTAAGGAGCCGAAGGTCCGGGTCAAACTGCTTAGTCGGGAAAGACCCCTTTGAGGGTGTGTAGAACCGCTTCTGTTGAGGGAGAGGAGCGGGAAGGAGCTTGTCCGAGCGGTTCAACCAAAGTGAATTCTCTGGCCCAGAGACAAGGTTATTCACCTGGTCAAGTACCCCTTTGGCAAGCATGGACCAAGGTAGCCCCACCGAAGCTTGGGTTCCTTCTTGGGACCCCAAAAGGATTCAAGGCATGAAAGACGATCCACAGAAGAGGCTGTGGCCCTTTCCTCGAGATCACTGTGCTTACGTGATGATCTCTACAAAGGTCCTCTGTATCTCGGGGGTGTCTGTATCCTGAGGAAGAGGACCCTCGAGTCCTTCCAAGGTGTGGTCCTCCGGAACTACTCTCCCTGCAGGAGGAAGAACCTTGACAAACCTCTGGGATCCCTACTCAACTACTAGGGCGTATGACCAAGCCAGTCCGAGAATCAACCCGGGGCATAGGCCCTCGCAGCAGAGCCCCAAGAAGAAGCACTCTCACTAGAGTCCCTCCTGTCCGACTTGTGCTTCCTGGTAAAACCACGGGAGGTTGAGGGGACAGGTGAGGGGGATCGAGCACTCCTACCTGTCCTGCCAGCAGAACTAGCAGGAGAGGCAGGCCGTGGGCAGTTACCAACATGCGGTGGTGATGGTAGCATGGGTCTAAGAGAGCACTTACACCTTGGCAAAGCGCTGTCTGGAGGAGAGCAGGAAGGTCAACCGAGTACCCTTCTCCAGCAAGTGAGGCTGATCCTGTGAACATGATCAGGGGCTGGCCAGAGTTGAGTGCTCAGGAGCTGCCTGACGTGAACTTGTGCCATCCTCACAATGTGCCCCAGTCTTCTTCAAGGCCGAACCTCCTGAGAAGAAGACTGAATAGGGGACCTCTTCTCTGCATCCCCGGGTGCTCAGGCCCTCGCGTCCAAGACACTGGGTTGGGAACCTGGCAAAGCACTCGAATTGGTGCTGGCAAGAAGTGACGAAACACCTGCATGTTTTGGCACTTTCGCTCAACCTGTACCTGAACCAGACCAGGGAGCAAGCTTGCCAATCCTGGTTTGGGGTACCCGAGATTTAGCACAGTCCGGAGAACTCGGAGTGACTTGGCTCAGCTGAGCACCCGATACTCCTGTATCTCGTACAGAACAATCGTTGGGATCAGTCTCCTCTCGAGTGTCCAGAGAAACTCAGGAAGAGACAGGCATAGTACCAGTCCTAGAAGTGGACTTCTTTGAACTGGTATCGGGAGAGCGGGCCTGGGAGACCCATACGCCCGAGGCTCCCAAGACCCGTGACCTGGAACCCGTGTCTGAGGGCCAGGAAGAGTCAACGAGAGATCTCATTGCTTCCCCTGTGGAGGGAGGCAGCCCCTTCGAAGTCCCGAGGTGGGACCTCTTAGGGGAGGGAGAGGCAGTCTTCTTCTTAGGCCGACGAGCCTCGGAATGGGAGGAGGAAGCAGACGACGAAGACGAAAAAGAAGACAACGATGACACCTTACAGGACCTCTTCTTCAATTTCTTCCTCTACATATTCTTCAGGATGGCGGTCAGGTACCCCATCCAAGAGGGAGCAGCAGAAACCACAGGAACAGCTGGGGCAGCCAGGACAGCAGGACCATCAGGAACAACAAGAGCAGCAACAGAAGCAACCAGGGCAGCTGGGGGAGGAGGCACAGCAAAAGCGGCCCAGTCAACAGGGACTGCATGAACAGCTTGGGCAGCAAGAGCAATCAGCACAGGAGGCACAGCAGGAACAGGAGCAGTCTGGACCAAAGGCAGAGCCGGGGGCAGGGACACGGCATACTGGGGTGCCGCAGCATGCACCGCCATCCGATCCACCACCGTCGGAGACATCATGGTTGGAAAGTGAGTTGATACCGTGGCAGGAACCTTGGCAAAAGCTGTCATCGTCACCCTGGTCGTAGTCGAGGTGGAAGCAGCATGCGTAACCACCGGGTAATGCCTCAGGTGGTCCAAGATACCTTGCACTGGAGGGGCCGAGAGCCCCAAGGAGATCCAGGCTTCCTGAAGCTCCGCTACCTCCTGGCAATCGGTTGTTTCATGCTGCTCAATTGTCAAACCTGAAGAAGCAAAAGTTGGGTGAGTGGAAGTAAACTCCTCTTGCTCCGAGGGAAAAGTTCCCCCCCTCGGAGAGAGCGGAGGCCCCTGACGATCTTCCCCCGACAAAGCAAGCGGTGAAGACGAAGGAGAGACAGCCACAAGGAAGAAAGGTTAGCTATCAAGGGTGTATATCCTTCTGACACCACCTTGGCAGCCTTCCTCCTATACTGCTTCCTCCCAGCAAACCTCACCCACTGCACAGGCGACCAAGAGCAACACTCAGCACAAGTCAAAGTAGGCTTACAGTCATGCCCCCTGCAAGTGGTACAGAGGGCATGAGGGTCAACATCATAAGGAGAACGGAAGCAGGTACAACCAATGCCCCCAGCCCCAGGACACAGATGCTGGGAGGATGGCCTTCTGTACAGGATTATATGATTCATAGGTTTGCATTGGTAAAACAATATCAAGCACGCACAAATATACACACAACCCAAAAAACAAGAAAGATCCCATCAGAAAAAACAGTGCAACGGCAATCAAGGCAGAGAGCGAACACACACGTCTGCATAGCACAACGGCTGAAAGCAAATTGGAATGTTTACATCCAGGCGGGTGAAACTCCTGCTTACCGGACGGTAGTTAACTGCCTGACGACCTTGTTTGAAAGTTTAATGGCCGTTTCCAGCTTCACTGAAAGTAATTCCTAATGTAAAGGACCAAGGGTTTGTATATTGCGTGGGAACAAATGACGAACTTGAATCAGATCTTAATAATAACAAAACCATAAAATCTGATCCTGAAAACTATAAGCTTGAAGGCTACTCGAAATCAGCGATACTACTTCACTGAAATCTGGTTATACAACCAGCAAATAATGAACAAAGCTGCTGCAAACACCCGATGTTTACATTGAGCACGGCAGAAAAAGAATGAGGCTGTCTGCTAAGTCATTCCTGATATTCCCACTAGTTGGCAGCACTAGTCATCTACACTAAACAACTGAAGTGCTACCACGAATTTTGAATTTAAGCTGTCACGCAAGTTAGAAACTATAGCAATGGAATTATTTGGTAAGTTACTTATATAAAAAGTGGAGCCCCTTGCTAAGTAACACAGCCTGTTAGGTTAGGTTAGGTTAGGGTATGTTAGGTTAGTATAGTTTCTTTCATAATGGGCTTCCTTAGCCAAACCCTTCTTAAACATATGGCTCCCTAATGACTTGCGCTTGCGTGTACCCATTCCATAACAACGTTTTCCCCCAGCCAAAACCCAACGTTCCCAAAGGGTTACCGGTAGAACTATGGGGTTACTCCGCATTGGGTATTACCTTGGAAAATCACAATTTTTAAAAGTAAATTGTATTTTTTCTAACCATACAAACCTGAGGTCCTTTACATTTGGAATTACTTATGGTGAAGCTGGAAATGGTTGTTAAAGTCTTGAACAAGGTGGTTAGGCAGTAACTACCAACAGGTAGGTGGGAATACCCGCCTGCCCGGATGTATACATTTCAGTTTGCCTCTCGGCCCAGGTTTCAGATTGAGGGGTGGCATGAGGCAGGCATAAAAATATAATGTAAAGGATCTCAGGTTTGTATAGTTAAGAAAAATACAATTTACTTTTAAAAATTATGATTTATTCCTAAATGATATACAAACCATCGGTCTTTATATTAGGAAGACTCACTGGTTGGAGGGAGGAATTTGAGTGAATTTCTTGAACTAACTGGAGTTCTGCACACCTGGGCTACTCCTCCTGGA
This sequence comes from Macrobrachium rosenbergii, assembly GCF_040412425.1. Lineage (NCBI taxonomy): Eukaryota > Metazoa > Arthropoda > Malacostraca > Decapoda > Palaemonidae > Macrobrachium > Macrobrachium rosenbergii. Next base: position 86,738,039 of record NC_089742.1, on the reverse strand, counting down.
TGAAAAGAGCAAGGAGGAGTACCGTGCTTCAGACATATTGATCAGTGTAAGAACTGCAAGATCCAGATATCTGGACCTTTTCGAATGAGGAACCGTAACTCAAACGATAAAGGCTGGGAATAATCTAAAGCGTCGGAGGCAGCAAGGAAAAGACCCGAAACAGGGTTTCCTTATATCCAGGGTCTCCTTCCTCCCCTTGCTAGAGGAAGGAGTGGGACTGCTTCTATGATTCTAGAAAGAAAAGCAGAACAGGTGCTTGATATGTAGTCTTACCACATCTGACACCAGTTCCAGCAGGTGTTGGTTTTGAGTCCCATTCCCATCCTGAAGGAAGAGAAGAAGGAGGATGAGGAAGGAGGAGGAGGAGAGACCAGTCACTCTCGGAATCAACACCTTAGGTGAGATGCTACCTGTCCTCTTGAAGGAGCTGCGTAAGAAAACACAACCGACAGAAACTTCCGGAATGCGAGGGATGGACCAAGCCAATAACTTCGTGAGCTCTCGGGTGGATTGTACAGGTATCGTCATTGCCAGCTGCAGAGTACAACCTTCGATCTCTTATGAAGCCAAGAGAAAGATATGTTCTTAGACACTTCTTTCTTGGGAGAGATAGTACTATCGAAAACGTTGACGACATCCAGGTTAGGAATGTCGAGCCTTTTTGGAAAGTACTGCAGCTCCCTAACAGGACAAAATAACGATTGATCTGGATCATCGATACAAAGTCCAAGGAGGAGGGGATCAAGATGGACTCAGACCTGGCAAAAGATGCTGACGGATTCGGAGTCCACTATGACATCCGAGGAGTCAAGTTATTCATCTACTTCCTCTGTTCGTCCATCTTCTACGTCAAGGCTGGAGTGAGATAAGAGATGGTTCTAAGAAGGCAGATCTCTGTCCAACGACTCTAGCAAGGGCGCGTGCAGAGCATGAGACAGGAACCTTAAACGAGAGCCACATGCCACCCAGGGACCTCAGTTCCTTGGGACAGCAAGAGTGAAAGACACTTCTCATCAGTAGCTAAATCTCAACTGAGGAAAAAAAGGCTACTTTCAGATGGAAGACTAGGTCGCAAGGGCCTACGTTCTTCACAAGTGAATCGGAGAGAAGCACCCCTCGGCAGAGATGACGAGGAAGTCCATGACCTGCTGAAGGGTACTTTGACCCGAGAAGAAGTTCTGTCGACGACACCACCCAGTGAAGACTAATCCAGTCCCTGGAACAGAGCTTCAGAGGACCTCAAGAGATATCCAGATATATCCGTTGCTGCTCAGCAAGAAAGCCTATGCTTGCAAGGGAAGCTGGAAAGTCTCTTAGTCCTGAAAAACATAGGGATGTACTGCCTGATGAACCACTTTTTGTGTAGCTGCCACAGGCAGCTGGGTCAGGGAGAACTCTTCTCGATGCCTCGGAAGCAGAGCTATCAGGTTGGGCGAAAGGTGAGATCTTCCAATACCCGCCTGTAACTCAGGGTGAGCAATGCTTGTTGAACCCCTAGCAAAACAGATAAATATGGAGGGCAGACATAGTGTTTCCCATAAAGACAGCATGCCTCATCGTAGTGGCCATGGGTCAGGTACGAAGGAGCGGGAAAACTACAGACTTTTGTTGTGCTGGGAGGCAAACAGAAAGATAATAGGGATCCCTTAGTCGAGCAATCTCTTCGTGAAGAAAAGAGTGACGATCTCATGTATCTGGCTACCAGAACTATCGAGTGTGCTATAGGACACTCGAATACCTGCAATGTCAACACATGAAACAGGAGGAAAAAAAGATCCCCTTGTCTGTTGACTTATGCCACTAGTGTGGTGTTCAACAAAACCACTGAGTGTCACAAACCCCATCCTGAAATTCTTGGAAAGTCAAAAGGCTGCCTTGAGTTTCAGGATGTTGATGAGAAGGTATTTATCGTGTCGGTCACACACCTTACAGACAACAGTCTTACGGGTGTGCGCCTATTCCTCAATTGGTGTATCCGTGAGTAGACGCATGATGCGAGGAGAATATGGAATCACATTTGAAGGCTCCCTGTCAGTCAAGCATTAGCCTAAATCTTTCCCCATCCTTCGAAGGAGAAAGAAGGATGGAGGACTGGAAGCAGATTTCCTTTATTCTCCATGATGAGAATTGGTCCCTTCGGGAACTGGAAGGGTTACAAGTGATGAAGATTATTCGTAAGGGGAGCCACGGTCCTGTCCCAGAGATCCTTGTGCTGGCGAATCGGCACAAAGTTCTCTGAGAAATGAGGGTGATCGCAACTTGAAGAGGAAGACCCTCGATGCTTCTGCAGCGTAAAACTCCCGTACCTCTCTCCCTGGAGGGAGACCTTGACAGATCCCAAGAAACCCTCCTCGGCAACCTTGTGCTGTACTACAAGATGATCCGGAACCGATCCCGAAAGTACATTCTGGCAGCCAAACTCTGAAGAAAGACAAATTCATAGGAGTTCTCTCTGTCTGTCTCGCACCTCTTGGAACAACCGAGAGGAAAAGAGAACAGGTGAGGAGAAAGAGCACCCCTACTATCCTGCCTGGAAGACCAACAGGACAGGCAGACCGTGAGCGATAATCAACCGAAGGTGATGACTGCAGCACAGGGGAAGAAGAGTGCTGTTGCCATGGCAGAGTGCTTTTCTGGGAAGAGGAGAAAGTTCACTTGAACAGTGTCAAGAACTCAATTTGGAAGAACCTAGGGGGCTGAGCCGCGCCATGCTGATCTGAGCAGACCACACGAACGCGATCTGGACTGGGTGGAAGCAGTGGACTGTGAGGCAAGCAAGGCGAGCCGAGCCAGTCACACGAAAGCAATCAGGGGCTGGGTGGGGCAAGCAAGCCAAGCCAAAAATGAGCCTGACTTCTTCTTTTAACATACTTGTTTTCCCATTTGTATGGGGTAAGCACGAAGCACTGACTTCCCGAACTCTAAGCTCCTTTAAACTAAAGGGGGATTCTGTGTCTGCTGTTTTGCGTGTTCGAACCCTAAGATCCAAGACAGGAGGATGGGACCCAGCCAAGCAACCGAAGCAACTGGCAGGTAGTGTCGAGACACCTCGGGACCTTCTCTTGTCTTGTGCCTCTCACCAGGTGAGTGCTCGTGATTCATAGAATTCGAGTACCCTATGAGACTCCCAAATCATGAAAGAATAATCATTGGGAGTGGCTCCTTTTGGCTTCCTAAAAAATCAAAAAGGGCAAGACACAGAACCAGTCTTAGATGCAGACTTCTAAGGACTGGCAACGAGGGCACGGCTTCAAGAGGTTGTGCGCCTGCAGCCCCCGAAACACTAGACCCCAGAGGAGAATGCGAATCGGTTCCTGCCAAAGGGCGGGAAGAGCCAACAAGAGAAAAATGCCTCCCTGGAGAGAGGCAATCCCTAAGAAGTCCCACAGGACTCCCGAAGGGAACCTCTTCCCTGCTTCTTCGGGCATTCCAACCATTGGGATCAAGACACCAGGCTGGGAACCTGATAGAGCACTGGTAAGCGCTCGAGAGGCACTTGTAGTGTTGGCAGAAACAGCCGAGACATCTGGGTGCCTCGGCCCTTTCTCTCGCGCTATTCCTGAACTGGAAAGGGGAGAGTACTCTCCAGTACCAGTTCGGGATACTTGAGGTTCCACAGAATCTCGAGTACTCACAGTAGCTCGTGAACAAGCACCCAAAGTAGCACCTGTCTTAGAGGCGGAACCTCTAGGACTGGTGACGGGAGAGCAAATCAAGGTATGCACGTCTACGGCTCCCGAAACACAAAACCCAGGGGTATGAGAATCGGTTCCCGAACCCGAAGGTCGGGAAGAGCCGACAAGAGACCCACTGCCTCCTTGGAAGGAGGCAGTCCCTAGACGCCCAATAAAGGACATCAAATGGGGAAGAAGAAGCAGCCTTCCTCTCCTTCGGCCGACGGGGGTCTATCCGGTTTCCCGGGACCCTCTCAAACCTCAGAAGAGGAAGGGAAGAGGCAGCAGAAGACGAAGTCGAAGATAAAGCACAAAAAGACGGGGGCTACCTCCCACCGGATGACTCCCTTAGCTTCCATTCCGACACCTACAAAATGGTGGACATGAAACATCAAAACATCCAGGGCAGTTAGGCAGGAGCACAACAGAAGTGGCCCAGAACGTGAACACCAAAAGTAGCAACAGGCGTGATCAGGACAGCCGTGGCAGGAACTACAGGAGTGGTCTGGACAGCTGAAGCTACACCAACAGCCAGGAGTAGTCACAGGTGCGATCAGGGCAGCTGAGACAGTGGCCATGAGAGCGGTCCGACGGCAGAGGCTACAGGAATGTCATTAGCAGCGACAGGAATGATCAGGGCAGCCACGGCAGGAGACCAGGAGGAGCTGCCCAGTGACTGGTCGCCAAGGAAACAGGAGCAATCAAAACAGGAGGCACAGCAGGAGTAGATGGAACCACAGATACACCACAGGCGGTGCCACAACATACATGAGAGCCAGCGAATGATAGTGATCGATTCACATCGATGTGGCACAGTGTTGCAATGTGGACCTACGCCATCCCAACAGGGTAATGTGGTCGATGACGAAGCAATCACTGTATAAGCATCGGGAACTCCTGCAGGCTAAGATATTCAAGACTGAGAAATCTAGCCAACTACTGCAGCGCCTACAATGCTCACTGTCAACCTGAAAGAAAAAAGCAGAGATGATTAGTAGAGGGAGACTCCTCTCACTCTCAGGGGAACTGCCCTACGAAGTGAGAGGAGGCCCCTGAGAAGAGGTCGCCTGAACCCCACCCCCTCCGTGATCTTCGCACAACAAGCAAACAAGGAGGGCGAAGGAGTAAGATCTCTCCCAAAGGATAGACAGAAGAAGCTAAAGGGAGAGGGACAAGGAAGAAAGAGAGGTTACTAAGGGCACCGTGGTAGTGATACTCACTGATGAAACCCAGCAACCCTCCTCCGAAGTTGCCTCCCCCATAGCACAGGCAGCAAAGAGCAACACTAAACACAAGTAGAAAAGGTAAGGAGTCACGCCCTCATAACGGAGAGCGTGAGCCCAATGAAGGGGGAGCGAACTTCTTATGGTCCAGTCAATGAAAGGGGAGCGAAATATTATGCCCCTGGTGACCGATCCCAAGACACAGACGCTGGGGAACAACGGCCTAGCAAGGATATCATGAATCATGGGATTGTATATTAATAAATATCAAACACACATAATATATGCACAAAAATACGGAAAGATCCTACCTGGCAAAGAGATCCGAAAAAGCATCTGCAACGCATGACGGTCGAAAGCAGAAAGGAATGTTTACATCTGGGCAGGCAGGTATTCCAGCCTACCTGTTGGTAGTTACTGCCTAACCACCATGTTCAAGAGTTAACAGCTGTTTTCAGCTTCGTATAGGAACAACTGACTTTTCCTGTAGCAGTCTGGTGCTTATGAACAATTGTTCCGTTACTTTTTTGGCGGTTGATTATAATTGTAATTAACATCAGAACTAATGTGTTTTTGTATGCTGGCTATCCTGGAATGGTATCGCACATGTGCAGTGTTATAGGTGAGGTTTTGGTAAAAAGTGGCGATTCCTTCACTGGGAGGTTGGGGGGGGGGCAGCAATCCCCACGTAAGTAACAAGGGCTGCTAGATTTGGTTAGGTGAGGGTACGTTAGGTTAGTATAGTTCCTTTCCTGTAGGTTTCCTTAGCCAATCTCTTCTTGAATATATGGCTCCCTAATGACTTGCGCATGCGCGGAACCATTCCATAGCAACAACATGGCAGTCCGAGCCGAGTTATCCTGTAGTTTTACCGGGTCCCAAACCATGTTGGGTATATGAGGTAAATGATAACTGACCGACAATAAACATCATCTCCATCAGCAACACTAAAAGTACAGGAAAAACCAATTTCCCAGATAGTATCCTAGCCTAGTCAGCGCGGAGGTTTTGCTTAGATTTACCTTATTCTCAAATGCGCCTCGCACCGAAAAGCAAGATTCCCACTCGGAACCAACATTATCGCTGGACAGACTGGGGGATATTTTATGGGTTACCTTTGCATGTCTTATGAAAATAAATAGGATAAATTATTTTTAAAGATCGCATATCTATAACGAAAAATTTCAACTTTAGCCTATAGTATTACCCAAAAACAGCTTGATAAAAATTAGTTGACGCTGATTTGAAATTGTTGACAGGAGTCACGGAAGTTAGCAGTAGTATTGGTAGTAATAGTAGTAGCAATAAACGGGTGACGTCTCTGAAACGGTTACCCCGCATATTCTAAGTAGCTGATGCGCTGTGACTATTGATTGTTTAAATTTAGTTTCTCTGTGCTACTGCAAGTTCTTTAAATATGTGCAATCCTATTTTCAGCTTCCTCTTTAGACATATCTGTGCATATTAAAATATTAGCTGTTTAATTCTTCTTTATCTTCTTAGTGTGGCTGCTGCATAAGCTAGAATTGCTTCTAATTTGTGCAGAGCAGTAAAGTAAGGCACGCTCTGATTTTTTACTTGCTGTTTCAGTTATAGATATTTGTTTCTTCATCCTTTCATCTTTTCACTTTGTTCGCTTTTTTGGTTTTATGTACAGCCCTCCACAGGGATAATTCCCTCTCTAGCGGGCCCTCGTACGTTTTCAAAATAAGGTGCTTCTTATGTTTTATAATTGTCTTTCAGCGTTTTCTCGTCAGTATCGTTGCTCCTGCAGAATAGGAGAGTCTTTAGTTCTTTTATAAATTTGCTTTCTTCTTGTATGCTCTTCACCTCAGGCGGTATTTTGTTTTATAGTCTTGGTGCACATTGTACAAATGCTCTCTCGCCTGACTTACAGTTTGTTCTAGGTTCAAATAGCCTACATGCTTCACTTGCATGTCTGATTACAATATTCAGTTTCTCAGATATGTTGATTCATCATATTTTAGGGCTTTAAAGACTATAAGTAGTATTTTATATTCTATTCTAGCTGTTACTGGGAACCAATGTAGCCCAATTAGTGCTGGGATTATTCTATCACGGGAACGTAGTCCTTTTTATTAACATGGCGTCTCAATTTTCTCAGTAGGTAGTTAGGAAGACCGTAGTATATAACGTTGCAATAGTTGTGGTGAAAAATTACGCATTTCTCCACCTTGTTGGGCCCCTGGGCGCCAAAAACCACATGTTGTCTTTCCCGATTGCACATAAAACCGGACGAACGTACTGTAGGCTACATCTCGAACTCGTCTGGTCAGCTCTGGTGCGCGACGGGACGTGTCCAGTTGGCGAGAAAGTAGCAATTACGCATCACTGAATGCTAATTAACGAAGCACCTGTGAGGGTGAATCTCATTTTTTCTAAGTAACGTCATCAGTAACCTGTAAGTATGTGAGATTTCGATTCAGACAATTGTCCTCACCACCACATTTACAAAACACAGAACAACTTAGTTGTGATGCAGCACAACTGCATCTTAATGTAGAGCAAGGTTGCTCAGAAGCACAAGAACAATGGATTAATTTTAGGAGTTCTGGTGGAGCTATTTCCATATCTTTTGAAATAGTGACTGCATGGAGACATATGAAGTGTTCATCTTTTGCCCGTCCATGGTTATAAACATCCACAATCCGTGTCTGAAAATGCGCTCTCTTCACATTCTCCTCAAAGGACTCTGAGTAGGAGGCAGACATCAATTTTGGCAGTACACATGATTTTTTCTTCCCAGGTTTTGACAGCCAAACCTGAAACCGAATATCACTCATCATTTCTTCTGGAGTATGCTTTACGCTATAACAAGGTGCAATGAATGCAGTTGCCTCCTTGATAACTTCTCCAATATCTGAATCTGAGTTACCAACACAAGTTAATTTGTGTCCAGACTGCAAGACCTTGATCACTTTTGCCTTGCCAGTACCATACTACGCTCCAACAGTATCACAACCTGTCACAGCATGTGCTGAAACCAAATATGGTATGATGTCACAGTGTTTTTTACTGGCCTCTCCAATATCTACAGATGCTTGGCCAGGAATGTTGCTTCCATCTGGACCTCTGATATTAGTTTTTCTTCGTGGTCGAAATGAAGTAATAACACAAAGACATCAGTGTCATCACAAACCACTTTGATAAACCTGCATCCCTTTGCTGCAAGGTTCATCACCTGTTGGAGAATTATGACATCTGCCTCTTCATGGGTAGTGGTAAGATCAAGACATTCATGAAGAGGCCGATCCTTGACTTCAGTTGGAACAGAGTCTTTTCCTGTTATGGGGAGGGGTGATGAAGTAGGATTCTGTTGAACTTTCTTAGCAAGTTCTGTACAGATAATATCTATAAGTTGCTCCTTGTTCTCAGGCATAGTCAGTATAACTGACTGAGGTGGCGGTGGAGTATCCAATGAGAGTTTATACTGACTTGTTGTTACTTTGCTGGATCGGGAAGAGCTAGCTCCATCTTTGATACTATAATCTCTATATCTGTCAAACACAAATGCACATTGGCACACTGAGATATCCCAGCAAGTATATAAGCCATGAACCCATCAACAAAGTCCTTAACTTGCCCTTTTACTGGCCAGTGAATCACCCAAAGGATAGCACAGCCATCAAGCACAATGGCCTTTGGTTTCTCAGATATTCTTGATGATACTTCAACTTTGAGATTCTTCTTCAAAGTGGCCTTCGCTTTGGCAATCCTGAGTCGATTCAGACCATTCTCCTCTTTAAATATGGATAATGGAATAAGGACCAGTTCATACTTCAACACCTCTTTCACAGAAATGTCCCGACCTGTTGCTAAAGCCATTGCTCTTGCAAAGATAAGACCTGTTATCAATATGTCCAGCCGGCACCTGTTTTAATTGCTTCTTGGTAGTGGCTGCTATTGTTGTAACTTGGCATGGTATACTCTTGTGGAAGTTGTCAGGTCAACCCATCTCAAACTCTTTCATCTGTTTTGTTCCAGGGTTGACAGCGTCATCTGGATTGACCTTCTCTCTATAGACCCCTCCAGTCACAATATTTACAAGTGCATCATCAGTAGAGCTGTCATTTATATTAAATGGTCAATGCACTGCTGAAGCTTCTCTCTTATTTTTTGTCTGTCCTTATCATAAGTCCTTATTCTGGAAGCATTGTGAGAGGTACGAAATAATGAGCAGGAAGACAAGTACTGCTGGTTTATTGATGAAGCGACCCACTTATAAAGTGGCGTGCGGATGTCTGCGTATAACGCAGAGGCCACAGGTACAAAGATTTACAGGTGACCTGAGGTCAAACTATTTCTCTATAAAAAACAGGACAGGTACATACAGAAAACATAATGATTAACAATGTCTGGTCTGATATAAAAATACTCTGTTACATATACATTGTTAGGACGAGCATAATTAAATACAGGGCCGTATACAAGGTTTATTGTGAATCCGTTACAACAACTTGCCGCCAAGGACCAGCAATTACATTTTCCTTCCCAGGTTTGTGAACTAATTCATAATCATACTGAGATAACAACAAAGCCCATCTTTGTATTCTAGAATTAGCATTACATGGAATCTGTTTCCCTCTTCCAAAAAGTCCCAGTAATGGTTTATGATCAGTTCTAGCAACAAAATTCCTGCCAAGCAAAAAATATCTAAAACGTTTCACAGCAAAAATAAGAGCTAATCCTTCTTTATCTAACTGAGAGTAGTTCCTTTCTGCTTTAGATAGTTTTTTACTTGCAAAATAAATTGTTTTTTCTTGGTCACCAACCTTTTGTAACAAAACACACCCCACACCTACAGGAGACGCATCCACTTCAATGATTAAAGGACTATCCCCATCAAAACTAGTCAGCACTTTGGACTCGGAAAAATCTCTTTTAACGCCTTCAAACGCCTTCTGCTGTACTGAAGTCCATCTAAGTTTTACATTTTTCTTCAACAAATCATACAAGGGAGCTAGCTTAGAAGAAAAATTCTTTACAACCTTGCAATAGTAAGTAATCATACCTAAAAAAGATTGAACTTCTTCAACAGAAGTAGGACATGGGCAATCTAAAATAGCTTTCAGTCCCTTTGAAGATGGCTTGACTCCTTCACCTGAGATGTGGTATCCTAAATATTCAATAGATTCAGCCTCCAAAACAGTCTTAGTCTTATTTATTTGTACAGTATGTGCTTGCAAAAGTTCCAAAACCTTTCTTAGTCGGTGATCATGCTCCTTTTTGGTAGCACCACTTACAATAATATCATCTAAATAAGCAGCTACACCCTCCACATTTGCCAACAGTTGAGAAATAAACCTTTGGAAAATACCAGGAGATGAGGACAAGCCAAAAGGTGAACGCTTATATTTAAACAATCCTTTATGAGTATTAATTACTAAGTACTCTTGACTTTTCTCATCAACAGGTATTTGAAGATAAGCATTCTTTAAATCAATTTTGGAAAAAAACTTTCCCTTACCAACAACAGATAACAATTCCTCTATCTTTGGTAACGGGTACCTGTCACAATGAATTTGTTTATTCAAAATTTTAAAATCTTCACAAATCCTCATTTCAACCTTATTTTCTTTCAATACAGGTACAATAGGAACTGCCCATTCACTATGTGATATGGGTTCCATCATTTCATCCGCTCCTAGCTTATCTAAGGCATCTTCAATCATTTTCTTGTAATAAAAGGAACTGTGCGTGCTTTCATAAACTTTGGGGTAGCATTACCTTTTAAATGAATCTTAGCCAAAACACCAGCAATAGGTTTACTTGAATCTACCAAGTAATTATCTAGCAGCTTTTCTGCACTCACATTAGCAACCTTTATTACTCTAGTACCTTCATCTATTCCAGCCAGATAAATACCTACTTGCTGCATTAAATCTTTACCACACAAATTTGTATTACAAGAATCAACAACATAAAATACCTGAGAAACCTTTGTGCTATTATAAAGTACAGGAGCTAACACTTTGCCCAAGACATCAATTTTCATATTATCATAACCTTTAGCTTTTTATTGCATTGTTCCATATTTAGTTTTAACCTATGTACCCACTCTTTGGTTATAGTAGACACAGCAGCGCCACTGTCAATCTCAAATGGAACTAAATTCTGATTAATACTGAAATAAAATTCATCAGAATTAAGAGCAAAAATCTTTCCTTTAACCATTAACAATCTATCATCACTGTTGTCTTCATAATCATCAATAGTTTTTACAGCCTTCTTACCTTCAGCCCTACTATTGGAAGCCTTATACCTAGGTTTAACACTACTAGGCCTATGAAGAGACAAATCTTTGTTTGCCTCTCTACACACCCTTTTTAGATGACCTTTCCTTTTACAAATGTTACAAGTCAGATCTTTAAACCAACAGTCTATACTCTCATGAGAAAAACCACAATGCTTACAAGATGACTTTTCTTTTCTCACTGAACTAACCTGTGGCTGTGATTCGTTCCTCTCACCCACAAAAGCTTTTTCCATGTTCAAAATTCTTTCTAAAACTGCACCAGAGGTCATAGCTTGGAGATCAATATTCAAAGCAACTAAATTGGGAAAATATACTTCATTGTCCACTGCCATAAACAACTGATCTCTGACTCTTGAATCGAAATGATTACCAAAATTGCAATCTTTTGCTAAAGCCTTGAGGTCAGCATACAAACTATTCACTGTCTCATCCCTCCTATTTTTTCTTTGTTGAAAAGCTATTAGGCTACGATGATAAGAAGGTTTCACAATGTAATGTGATTTCAATACAGCTACAAGGTCATCGTAAGTCTTTGTATGGGGTAAATCAGGAGCACACAAATTACCTAGTACACTAAAAACATCAGTTCCAATCGACACTAGCAAAACATCTTTCTTTTTGTTATCTTCCTCAATTCCAAGATTACTAAAATTAGCTTCTAATAAACTAAGCCAAAGATCCAGGGTTATCTAAGAAGAATTAAAAGGATCAATCTTAATCTGAGTAGTCGTCGCCATCGTGAACAAAACTGCAAGATGAAGCAAAACTGTAGGTAGCAGCCTATATGCCAGGTAAGGTAGGGCAAAAACACAATAAATCGAAGCATCACTAACCTCCGCACCATCGCCGTCAATCAACTGGCCTTACGGAAGTGTCCTCAGAGCCGGTAGGCTATGCTGAACTCATAAAAAATCCTGGAAAATCCTTACATCCACATGAAGTTCTTGTAGACCCTATGCTCCTCTGCATGGATTCTCGTCGCCATTTGTTAGGACGAGCATAATTAAATACAGGGCCGGATACAAGGTTTATTGTGAATCCGTTACAACAACTTGCCCCCAAGGACCAGCAATTACATTTTCCTTCCCAGGTTTGTGAACTAATTCATAATCATACTGAGATAACAACAAAGCCCATCTTTGTATTCTAGAATTAGCATTACATGGAATACATAATGCATGGTCAATTGAACAGACAATAGAATATACAATTCATAATAATGATAATAATATTGTGTTCGTCCGACCCTAGGTCGAATGTGAAGGCACTGCAGAGCAGGTATCTGCTGGGACGACGGAGGGGGCCCCGCTTTCTCGATGTCAACTGGAGGGGGTGGTCGCCTTCTCCAGTGCCCTCTGGAGTGGTGTGTTGGGGTGCCCTCCTGTCTGGGTTCGGGGTTTTCTGGGGATGCCCACGACGTTTTCCTGCGCATGGGGCAGGCTGGGGGGTTGCTATCTCCTGCGGGGGCTTTGGGAACCGCCCCGACGTCCTCCTCCAGGAATGCGGGCTTGAGGTGGTCTATCGATACCCACTCTTCCCTTCCGTGGACGGCTACCTGGAATGCCCTTTTGTTCCTCTCAAGCACAAGGAAAGGTCCTCTGTAGAGCCTGGTTAAGGATGGCCGCACAGAGTTGTCCCTCACAAAGATGTGGATGGCGGAGGATAGACGGGGGGGAGGGGTATGAAGGGGGATGTCCTGTCGGTGTATGTCCTCTGGCAGGGGGCAAACTTCCCAACCCTGTCGCGGAGCCTCTGCATTGCTATGTCGTCCCTGTCCTCTGCGATGAGTTCCCCTGGGATTACCAAGGTCTCCCCGTAGACTTTTTCTGCTGAGGACGGGTCGCTGTTGGCTCTGGGGGCGGTTCTCAACCCGAGGAGGACCCAGGCCAGCTGGTACTTCCAACTCTCGGAGGTGCAACGAGCCATGAGGGACGCCTTCAGGGACCTGTGGAACCTTTCTACCATTCTGTTGGCTGCAGGGTTGTAGGCGGTGGTGGTGTGGTGAGTGGTCCCCAGCAGGTGTTTCAGGGCGGTCCACAACTCAGACAGGAAAGCGGGACCTCTGTCTGTCGTTATATGGTCCAGGACACCGAACCAGCTGATCCAGCTGGAGAGGAGGGCTTCTGCGCACGCACTGGAGGTGGCTTCTTCCATGGGCGTAGCTTTGGGCCACCTGGTGGAGCAGTCAACGACTGTTAGAAGGTATCTTGCTCCTCCTGATGGGGGAAGAGGACCCATCATGTCGACGTGGATGTGCCTGAAACGTCTCCTTGGCTGGGGAAACTCGTCCACCCCAGGCTTGGTGTGCCGCCCTACTTTGCTGGCCTGACCCTGCATGCACTGCCTTGCCCAGGCCATCGTGTCCTTCCGTATGCCATGCCAGACAAACTTCTCTGCCAGTAGCCTGGCCATCGTCCTTCCGGAGGGGTGGGACAGTCCGTGGATGATGTCGAAGACCAGTCGATGACGAGCGGCGGGCACCAGTGGGCGGGGGGGCGGCCAGTGCTCACGTCGCTTGGCAGCGTTGACCCTCCAGGGCTGAGGGGCACGTCCTCCCACTTCAGCGACGTAACAGCTGTGCGGTAGGCTGGTGTCTCTGGGTCGGCGGCTTGTTCGCGGGCGAGGTCCTTGTAGTCGATCCCGAGCTGTACCGTGTCGATTTTGATTCTTGAGAGGGTGTCAGCTACTGGGTTCTTCCTGCCGGGGAGGTACTTGATGGTGCAGGTGAACTCCGCGACGGCTGCAAGGTGCCGCTGCTGCCTGGAGGACCATGCATCCCCCAGCTTTGTGAAGGCATGGACCAGCGGCTGGTGGTCAGTCCAAATCGTGAAGGGCTTACCCTCCAGGAGGAACTTGAAGTGGCATACCACCTGGTATACTGCGAAGAGTTCCCTGTCGAAGGTGCTGTAGCGGGACTCGGTGGGGCTGAGTTTCCTGCTGAAGAAGGCGATGTTCCAGGATGGCTCTGCAGACGACGTTACTGGCGTCCGTCGTCAGCTGGAGGGGAGCGCTGGGGTCCTGGTGGGCCAAAGCTGTTGCCTTGGTGAGGGCGGCCTTCGTCAGGGAGAAGGCTTTCTGCTGGTCGGGGCCCGACACTATGATCTTTGGACGACCCTTGAGGACCTCCGTCAGGGGGCCCATGGTGTGCCCGATCCCCGGGATGAATCACCTGTAGTAGTTGACCATTCCGAGGAATTCCTGTACGGCCCTGATGAAGGTAGGGGTGGGAAACCTCACGATGGCCTCGACCTTCGACGACATTGGGCGGACGCCCCCTGGGGATATCTCGTGGCCCAGGAATTCCACCTTCTCGACGCCAAGGTGCACTTGTCAAACCTGACGACAAGGCCACTCTCCTGCAGGCGCTGCAGGACCTTCCGGATGTGCCGTAGGTGTTCCTTCTGGGATCTGGAAAAAATTATGATATCATCGACGTAGCAGACGCAGAAGTCCAGGTCCTCCAGGATGTTGTCCATCAACCTCTGGAAGGTCGCGCCCGTGTTCCTCAGGCCGAAGGTGGAGAAGGCAAAGATGTAGGACCCGAAAGGCGTGGCGATGGTGGTTTTGGGGATGTCTTCTGGCGCTACTGGTACCTGAAAATATAATTTTAAGAGATCTAATTTTGAGAATATATTGGCCCCGTGGAAGGAGGCCGTTAGGTCCTGCATGTTTGGTAGAGGGTAGTGGTCGGGTTCTATGTGAGGTTGAGCTGCCTGTAGTCGCTGCAGGGCCTCCAGGTGCCGTCCGCTTTCTGCACCATGTGAAGGGGGGAGGCCCATGGGCTGGGAGCCTTCTTGCATATGCTCATCCTTTCCATCTCAGCAAAGGCCTTCTTGGCCTCCTGAAGGCGCTGTGGGGGAAGCCTCTGGAACTTCGTATGCGTCGGGGGTCCCCTTTGTTTTGATGTGATGATATATCCCGTGTTTGGCAGGGGCCCCGGGCGCCTGACGAAGCACGTGTTAGAAGACTTCTGGGAATTCCTTCAGGAGGGCACCATACAGGTGGGGTGCGACGGAACAGATTGCGGGCTCCCTGGGGCCCGGCGACAGGGGCAGGGACTGGCAGGACTCGGTGTCCAGCAGGTGTTTGTGGTCAACGTTAACTGCCAGTCTGAAGTGGGCAAGGAAGTCCGCACCCAGGAGCGGGGTCCTAACGTCCGCGACAATGAACTTCCACCTGTACCTCCGGCAAAGGATGGAGATCGACAGGAGCTTGGTGCCGTAGGAGAGGATGGGGAACCCGTTGGCGGCCGTCAGGGAGGCAGCCGGGTCCGGTGGACGTCTGCGGTCCTCTCTGGAAGGCAGGAGCACTGACCGCATGGCTCTGGTGTCAATCAACATCATCCTGCCGGAGATGGTGTCGCAGACGTAGAAGCCTACTGGTGCGGGACCCCCGGGTGTTTCAGTTGCTGCTGCCATGGCAGCCTGTGAGGGTGGCCACCACCTTCCCCGGTTTTTGGAGGGAAGAAAAGGCAGGGGGCTTCGCAATTCCGGGCAGCTTTCCCGAACCTCTGGTGGTAATAGCAAAGCCCCGGCCTCTCCCTCTTTTGCTGCTGGGGTGGCTTCCTCTGGGCGACGATGTTGATGCCCTCCGTGGTGGGGTCCTCTGGCTGGAGGCAGTTGATGGGGTGTGCGGGAGTGGACGCCCGCTTTGCCACCTTTGTGGAGTCCGTCAGCTGCTGCGCCACCCTGATCAGGTCCTCGACTGGCAGGGTGTATGCCTCTGTGATTTGCCCAAGGACCTCTGGTAGTAGCTGCCGCAAGAAGATCGCTCTCAACAGGCTGATCTCTTTGCGCCTGCCACTGCTGTCATTCTCGGGGAGGAGGAGGAGTTCCTGGAGGGCGTGCCACGTTTCCAGAAGTTTCCCTCCTGCCAGGGGTTGGGGGTGAGGTTGAGGGCGCGGGCGGCTCTCTCGGAGACCGGCAGGGAGCAGGTCTCAACGAGAGTGGCTTTTAACTCCTGGAAGGTGGCGGGGCTCGACGTTGTCATTAACCATGGGGCGATCTTCTTGTATATCTCCTCCGGGAGGGCATTGACGATGTCCGCCTTCAACACCTCGTCGGTTAGGCCTGCTACCCTGAATTGCCCCTTGACCCTGTAGAACCAGGACGCTGCATTTTGATAAGTAAATTGCGGCAGCCTTATGCTGAGGGCCGCCTTTGGTTGGTCTGTCAGGGGGGTCATCGTGCACTGAGCAGGTACCGGTGAGGAGGAGTGGGCGGGAGGGGGTTGCGCGAGGGAGACGTCTGCCTCCGAGAAGTTCAGGTAATTTGTATGTGGTTGGGAATGTCTGTGTCCATGCTCATTCCACGCTCTCACTTGGAGTGTGAGGAACACTTGCATCAATACATGCTTGGGAGTGTGCCATTTGGGTCCGCTAATGACGCCGGTGACTTGCCGACGAGGGTTGGTAATGCCCGAACACTTTGTTAGAGCACCGTAGTTAGTCCGTTAGGGGCGTGGGTTGGTTCATCGGGCCAAGACTAAGTCTCTGTTTGGGTCCATTAATGGCTTCTGGCAACCACTCCAGGGGGTCACCATTGTGAGAGAGGTACGAAAGAATGAGCAGGAAGACAAGTACTGCTGGTTTATTGATGAAGCGACTGCGGGTACAAAGATTTACAGGTGACTGAGGTCAAACTATTTCTCTACAAAAACAGGACAAGTACGTACAGAAAACATAATGATTAACAATGTCTGGTCTGATATAAAAATATTCTGTTAAATATACATAATGCTTGGTCAGTTGAACAGACAATAGAATATATAATTCATAATAATGATAATAATATTGTGTTCGTCCGACCCTAGGTCGAATGTGAAGGCACCGCAGAAAACGGGATGTTCATTACAGAGAACGCGTTGAGCGGGGACTTTACAGCTTTCTCTTCTTTGTGTTTGTCTTTAGATATCGGCTCCCCTTTTCCCAGGTCTGCAATATCTTTCATTAGTCTGCTATAAATGTGCAAACTCAATGCCCATCGTTTCATTGCTGCTTGGTTTAGGGTAATTCCAATCAAGCCACCAGGACCATGTCCAAAGCGCATTAATATAGTCTCTATCATCATGTCTGTCCATATCCCATTACATATACTAGCTTGATGTCGCTGAACATGTTGCCCTTTGAGGAATCTTTCTAATGTTTGTAAAAGATAAAGGAAACCTTATAACATAATTTATTTTACCTTACTAATCAGCCTACGCATGGGCTAGGTCTGTGTTTCTTAGATAAACATACAGTATGGCAGCCATCTTGAATTTCCGAAGGGATGGTTATCGTTCAAAATTATTCAGAGACCTCTAAAACTCTGAACAATATGCAGTTTTACTATTGGTTGCCGTGAAATCTTGAAGAAAAAAGTGATTTCATGGATCATCTTCAATGATGGCGGCCATCTTGGATTTTTAAACAATGATGTCAGTCACTGAATATGCATATCAGACAAATGTAATTCGTAAAAATATGAAGCAAGTAATATTTGCCCCTATTTTGCCAGTTAAACTGGCAGTTTTGAGAGACTTTCTGAACTGGTATATCTAATGGCGGCCATCTTGAATATTTCAGTTTCCACAAGGGTGCAAAGGTGGCCCCATCAGAATCTCCATCTGGGGCATCTAAAGAGTCAAAATCCACTCTAAACAACTATGCACCACATAATGCACACCTCGGCTAAAAATCGGGACTTGGCACCTGGACTATATAACAGAAATAAAGGAATACCACAAAAAAAAATGATCAAAGGAACTTTTCTCAAGAGATTTCATACAACAATGACATTATCACAGTGGAAAATCGATTTACTCTTTACCAGAAATAGATACGAATAGTAACATAGAGGAAGACGAAGAAGAAATAAAAATCACAAGAATGTGATAAAACAGGTAACCCAACTCGGAAGAGGTGGCTAGATAAGACCTCACCCAATTCCACCAAACCAAACTCTAAAAAGAAAAATAACCCGCCAACCTCACCAAAAGCTAAAATTCAGAAAGAGGATAACCTTAAAAAGTGACACTGAATCAAACACTGTCTCCCAAAGTAACAATAAAACCTCTAGGAGCAGAATCACACGATTCAGCTGAAATGGAAAACCAAAATATAGATAACTACAATGAAAGCAAAGAAATTCACCCATCACCAATTATAAAGGCGCCACAAGAAAAATCAACAAAAACCAGCAAACTGATGAACACGAAGATACTTGCGGTTGTAGTAAATGCTTTGTAGCAATGTGCCACAAAAATAAAACTATAGCTAAAGAAAGCCTAACCAACACTATAAGGGATTTCATGAGAAATAGGACTCAAGAAAAAACAAACATAAATCTCATGAAGAAGATTGCATGTGTATTGAACACTTATAATATTACAGAGAAAAACATATCAGTGTTGTAGATAATATTCTAAAAAAATAAAAATGGAAATGTTAAATCAAGATTATAAAAATGTAACAGTTAATGAAAGTCAGATTCAGACTACAACAAAAATTGAATCAAGACCTACACAAATACAAATTAACTTATAACGAACTTCAGTAAAATCAGCTTAAATAATTTTAGAGTAATTTGACCATCCCCCCTCATATTACACCATTCAGTCGGTATATAATTCAGTGGAATAGAAATGGATTATTAATGAGAATACATTTAAGAGAAGTCCAACGACTTATAAGTGAATACGAACCAACGGTTATATGTTTACAACACGTAGAAAAACTTGTTACAAATATGGGCAAATATTGACTAGCCACAGCATCAAAGGAAAATGAAAATAATTTAGGAACAGCAATATACTTTGTCCATAATAACATGATATACGACACCGGGGTCCAAGCGATGTCAGGCAGGGCAGCCGATCGAGACCACAGGTCTACCCCAAAGCCAAATCAAAAAGTCCTTCAAAAGAAGGCATCGTGCTTACCCCATACAAAAATGGGAATAAAAGCACGTTAAAAGAAAGAAGAAGAATAACATAATATACGACAAAGTAGATAGAGATTACACTGATTTACAAATTGCAGCAATAACAGTGAAAATGGAAAATAATATGTTTGACATTATCAACTTTGTGAGGTCAAAGAGACAGAACTGGGTACTGACTAATTTATTTGTTGTTGTTTTTGATTAAGCTGGCCTTATGCCAGCACGAGCTCTTGCTCATAGAGCAGCCCGTAAGTCATTTTTTGATGAGTAGGTGAGTTAAAGATATGGATATGAAACTCTTTATTATGATCTATGGATATGCCAGTGATATGGTGTGAGTGAAATGAAAGGTTAACAGGCGAGGTTGCAAACCCCTTTGAGCCCTAGGGCACCCGTCAGTAGGAGAGACATCACGATAGCAGCGAGAACTGGAGAGTCAGAGATAGCCAGTGATGAAAAAGGAAGTGTTTATCGTAGGAGAAAAAGACGAAAAATAGCAAAAGCCTACGGAGTTATCATGCCGCATTTCATTTACTCGACAGAAAATGAGCATCGATCATTAGAAGAGATCAATGGAAGAAGGGAGAAGTATTCACTAGGCGGGGGAGAAAGAGTTAGGAGTGTCGGGGGAAAGTATTGCGTGGGAGGAGAATGAAAACTGGTCATGAGGGGGATTTTACTTAGGGTGGGAAGGGAAAGAGTTCCTGAAAGCAAAAGGGTTGTTAGAGATAAAGCCTCTGTCCTTCCGGAGAAACACCGGAAAGAACTGTGAAGTCCCGGTCGTTCGCAGTAACAGTCAATGAGCCGTTGACTTGTTTCCTACCTTGGTGGCGAGGAGGAACTCGGGAAATCCGTGAAATGCTGAATGTTTTCGAGGATGTGTTTCGATAGTTTTGTGGCTGTTCTCTCGTTATCGACGTAGTTTTCTCTTAATTGTGTCGTTTCTGGGCATTCTAATAAAATGTTCTCATGGTTCTTCGACGACCATTTTGCAATAAGTGCATGCTCTTGGGTTATTCTCTATCCTTTGCCAGTTACACAGATATCCTAATCTTAATCTGTGAATAATAACTGCTAATTTGCGTGGTGTTTCTCTTGCTATATTATGCGGCTGTAAATTGGTGGTTTCTAAATATCATTTGGCAGTTCTTGAGCCTTCGAAGAAGGCCTGCCTGACACTGCTTTCTCTTGCTGCTGGCTGTACTGTATGCTGCTGCTCTGCTTTTTAACTGGGTTAGTGAAGGTCCCAATTCAATGCTTATGTTACTGCATTGCAGACCACTTTTTGCAAGGGCGTCTGCTTCTTCATTTCCATGAATCCCAACATGACTCGGAATCCAGTTTAGTATGATCTGCCTGCCTCTGTTTTGGTGCAGAGAGGCAATTGCCCAGATGCTTGTAAGGAGTTTGATATTCTCCTTTGCTTTCCCATTTGTTATAGCTTGGATGGCGCCTTTAGAGTCGGTGTGAATCGTTGTATTACCTTGTTTATGCTGGGAATCTTCCAAGGCTTTCGCAATGGCTATCAGTTCCGTCTGAAGGGTGGAGGCATTATTGGAAAGCCTCCAACTTTCTTTGAAAGAGGCCGAATAGACTGCTGCTGCTGTTGCTGGAATGTTGAGATCAACTGATCCATCAGTGTGATATATGTTGGGTGCTGCTGTTCTGTCAATTGCATCTTGCGCGGCTTGCTGCAATTGCTGAGGTGTGCAAGCAGTCTTGCTTGCTGGGAGGGTTGTGAAGTTTATTTTGAAGAGCTCCGGTTCCCATGGTGCTGGTTCTGTGTATGCTTCAGAAGGTGTGTCGCTCTTGGTTGCAGCAGCAACCTCCTGCATGCCAATCCTCCTCAGAGTTGCAAGGAGGCTGCCAGCAAAGGTTTTGGGTGGTTCTAATTCTTCGTGTAGGTTAATGCACCTGTTCATTGCGCTTCTCAGTGGACAATTCCTGTCATTTTTAATTGTCTTTAACAAGATAGCTGCATTCCTTTGATCTATTCGATATGCCAGCGATTGCAGTCTTGTTTCTGCTCTTAGAATGCATAATCTTGTCCATTTATTTTTATTTATGTTTTTTTTATTTATATATTTTTATTTATTTATTTATTTTTATTTATTTTTATTTTATATATTTTTATTTATTTATTTATTTATTTTTATTTATTTATTTATTTTTATTTATTTATTTTTATTTATTTATTTATTTTTATTTATTTATTTTTATTTATATATTTATTTATATATTTATTTATTTTTATTTATTCATTTTTATGTATTTATTTATTTATTTTTATTTATTTATTTTTATTTATTTATTTATTTTACTTCCAAAGTCTTTCTTTGCTTGCTTTGGAGGCTTGTGAGTACCGGGGCTGCGTACTCAACTTGAGATCTTACAGTTTGAATGTAGAAGGTCTTTAAGGTATGATACATGGCGCCTTGCCTCAGGGATGTGATTCTTCTGAGAGCATTGTATCGACATTTTGTTTTCTCCTTGAGTATTTCAATTTCCTTGCTTCCAATTGTTTTTTTATATTAAACTCCTAGGTATAAGAAGTTTTCTACCCACTCAATGGGTTCTTCCATGAGCAGTAGCTCATTTAATTCCTGACTGTGGTCTATTGCCATTGCTTTGGTTTTGGCAGTGTTGATTTTCAAACCAAATTCCACACATTTCCTTTCAATTTGAAATAATGCCCTTTGCATTTTCTGGTGAGCCTCATTTTTGTCCGTGCTCACAATGCAAGCATCGTCTGCATAGATGAAAATTTCGACTCCTGTGGGAAAGCTGATTGTAGCTAATTTCTCCATCAAATTATTAGAGAGGAAGGGACTAAGAATTCCCCCTTGAGGAGTTCCGTTCTCTAGCCTAAGGAACTCAGAAGTGGCTCCCTGGAAGGTGACTCTGGCTTCTCTATTTTGAATGTATTCTTTGGTCCATGCTAAGAGGTGTCCTCTTACTCTTTTATCCACTAAGGTCATGAGGATGGCGGCGGCACTGACAAGTTCATATGCCTTCTCTAATTCGAGAATTATCACAATAGCTCCTCTGTTGTTTATTGTGGTCGTGACGTCTGCTATACATTCTTGTGCACCTACACCCTCCCTGTAGGCGTATAGGCGATGATGCAGGGGCCTATTTTCCTGAGGAGCCTGTTTAAGATAATTCTCTCAGCTGTTTTTTCTGTGCAGCTGATGAGAGAGATAGGCCTGTAAGAGTTTGGTTCTTTTGACTTAGGAATAGGCTGCGTATTTTGCTGATTCCACAGCCTGGGCCTGACACGTTCTACATATGATTTGTTGACTATGTAGAGATACACTTTCTTGGCTTGTTCACCCATGTTCTTGAGCACGCTGTATGTGATGATGTCCATTCCTGGTGCTGTGTCTTTGCCTCTTTTGAGGGCTGCGTCTAGCTCTCTCATTGTGAAAGGCAAGTCTGTATTGTCTGGTGTATTACAAGCCATATTGATTCTACTCCATCTTTCTGGATTGAGAACATTTTGCCTGTTTCGTGTGGCTACAGGCAAGTGTATTGATCTCGTCCTTTCCTAAAAGTGTTCTGCTAGTCTGTCGGCCTCTCCTTGCCGGTTGGGATGGTAGGCTTGTTTTTTCCTTCCTTTCCCGGATACTTCACTGAACCATCGCCATATTTTCGCGATGGGGTTAGACGGGACGTCTGTGCACACCATTGTAGCCAGGTTTCTTTTCTAACTTCGCTGGCTACTTGTGCGGCATGAGAGACGACTTCTCTCAAGGCTGCATGCAATTCATCCGTGGGTTGCCGCAGGAAAAGCTTTCTGGTTCTGTTCACTCTTACATTTACTTCTTTGATCCTTGAATTGTAATACCAGGAATCTTTGTGTGGTTTTGTGTTTTTTCCAAAGGAATTTTTTGGCATGGAAACATTTGCAACACCCTGAAGGCTTTTTGAGAAGTCCTCTTGCAGTTTGTCTATGTCATGAGCAGGAGAGAGGATGTACTCGGTCGCCCACTCAATCATAGTTTTCAAAGGCGAACCAGTTTGCTAAATCCGGCCTCAGCCCACCGGGGTGTGGGGTGGGGGCGGATGTCTTTGGGCTTCCTTTGGTACTGTCTCCTCCCCTCAAACTTTGCCCACTGCTTGGCAGACCAGGAACAACACTCAGCACAAGGAGAATTGCGAGAACACAGACGTCCTCTGCAGGTGGGGCAAAGGGCGTGTGGGTCAGTATCTACTCATGAGCAAAATGCATTACACTTCTTCCCTCCCACCCCAGGACATACATGCTGGGGAAGGAGGGCTTGCGGGGTTGTTAACATTCATAATTGCTAGCAGTAGAAAAAAAACAAGAAAGATCCCACCGGGAAAACAGCTCAACAGCAGTCAGGGCAGAGAGCGAGAAAACACATCTGCAGCACACGATGGCCGAAAGCAAATTGAATGCTCATATAAGACGGAAAAGTTCACATTACGCAATATACACAGAGGGGTCTAAATCTCAACATGGAACAGGATATGCAGCAATATCCCAGAAGCAAGACATATCAGTTCTTATTACCTAGTAGTGCCCCAGTCTTCACAGCAGAGCTGTGTGCCATTGCATTAGCCATCAAAATTATAAAGCAAATATTCTTTCAATAATTTTGTGATTTTTAGCAACTCGAGAGGCTCTATAGAAGCCGTTCAAAGTTACTACCCGAAAAATAATATTGTACAGCAGATTAAATTTGAACTCCACATATTGTATAATAATGGAAAAATATTGAAATATGTTGGATCCCAGCCCAAGCAGGGATTAAAGAAAACGAAGAGGCTGATAAAGCACCTGTAAAGTCACCACATCGGCGTCAGCGTAGTGTTTCGGCGGCGCCATTAACTAAGTCTCCGCTGAGCATGTTTTCTTTGGTGACTTCCCATTTTCTTCAAACTCAATTAGTCACGCCTAAAACGTGCCAGGTCACGCATTTTTAACCATTTTTACTTTATACGTATTTATACAAATGTCACACATTGTGTATCATATGTTTCTTCATTCACAGGCATCAAGACTGTATCCATATTGAAGTTCTGTATGTTTTGTATTGTAATTTGTGCTCGTTCACTGCATATTATTGTTTATTGTTTCGACCTCAGGTCACAGTCAATTCCATTGTCTTTCGCGGGCCGGCGCCAGTCGGGCGCTATATAAACTGCCTGGATCTGTAATAAAGTAGCAGTAACTTTTACCTGCTCGTTTCTTTGACACCTTTACAGTCGGGACCCCCGGAATATCCCGGAGCCATTAACGGACCAACACGGCGACTTAGTCTTGGCTCCAGGATTTCTCCAAAATGCTCTTAGCGGCCTAAACATGGCGCTGTAACCAGCGTTTGAGCGTGCTGACTCTCGTCGGCGTACCCCACCAGCGTCACTAGCGGAACCACACGGCGACGTGCGTGCTTTTGACGCCGAGTCCCCACTCCAGTAAGGGATCAAAGGAGCGAGCATGGACGTGGGTATCCTCCTTCATGCAGTTAAACGTGGACCTCGCGGACTCGGAGGTTTACCTACCTCCCATCACACCCGCATCCGCCCCCGCATTGAGGCCCTCCTGCAACTCCACACCAGCGCCCCGAACACACGACGGCCGGGCAACACAATCGCGGGCCGCCCTCACCGTAAAACTGCCGCCGTTTATGCAGGGAACCCATCGATGTGGCTGTGCAGGGTGGAGAGCCACTTCAGAATCGCGGACCTGACGGACGAAATCCTACAGGCTGACACAGTGCTCAACGCCCTTCCGGAGGACGTGTACAGAAAACTCATCTCGTGAGTACCCGAAACACACACCCTCACATACAGCACCACAAAAAAGTTCCTCCTCGAAGCTTGCTCCCTGCTATCGACCTTGCCATAAACCCACGCCACGACCTCAATTCAAGAGACGCTTGGAGCATGGTCGTGGATCTCCTGTCACTACCAGACTTGGGTGGCACAAAGAAGCGGCAGGAGATAAGCTTCGACCTGGAAATCTACCTTCGCCAACTCCTCCCGGAGGTACGCAACCAGATCGCTCACCCCTACACCATGCCTATCGAGGACCTCATAGAGAAGGCGCAACATCTCACAGACTCCGTCAAGGCTTCACAGCGGCTAAAACCGGCCACACAGCCGGTCAGCTCCGTCCAGCCTGAAGAGGATGTAGAGCAGCCCGTCACCGTCATCACCAACAGACGTCCACCGAACCACAGCAGATGGAGGTCCCCGGGCTTCTGTCACTACCACAAATGGTTCGGAAAGGACGCCCGAAACTGCCTGCCGCCCTGCTCGTTCGCCCGTTCAAAAAACGGGGGTGGCGGCGGCCAGCAGGACAGGCCGCCATGGCAGCCGAAGAACCCAGGGGCTCAAAAACAGTAGGTTTTTACGTCCGCGACACTTTCTCCGGCAGGATGATGCTGGTCGACACAGGGCCTTTAAATCGATCTTCCCGGCATCCAGAGAGGGCGCAACCAGACACCAGACCCGGCCGCCTTCCTGACGGCCGCCAACGGAACCCCATCTCTCCTACGGCACCAGGCCCCTATCGATCTCCATCCTTGGCCAGAGTTACTCCTGGGACTTCATCATCGCGGACGTAGGAACCCCACTCCTGGGGGCCGATTTTCTGGCGCACTTCGGCCTGTTAGTCAACGTGAGGCGCAAGCGCCTCCTCGATACCGACTCCTGCCAGTCTCTCCCGTTAACAGTTGGGACCCAGACCCACCATCAGCGCCGTCGCCCCCACCAGTATGCACACCTACTGTCGGAGTTCCCTGAGGTATTCAAGCGAGCTTCGCCAAGTCCCGGGGCCCCAGCCAAGCACGGCATATACCACCATATAACGACTAAAGGGCCCCCGACACATACGAAGTTCCAAAGGCTTCCCCCTCAGCGCCTTCAGGAGGCGAAAAAAGCATTGTGGAGATGGAGGCGGATGGGAATCTGCAGGAAAGCCTCCAGTCCATGGGCCTCCCCCTCCACATGGTGCAGAAACCGGACGGCTCCTGGAGACCCTGCGGCGACTACAGGCGGCTCAACATTGCAACAGAGCCCGACCACTACCCTCTACCCAACATGCAGGACCTCACGGCCTCCTTTCATGGGGCCAAAGCATTCACTAAATTGGACCTTCTTAAATCTTATTTCCAGGTACCTGTTGCACCAGAGGACATACCAAAGACAGCCATCATCACGCCCTTCGGGTCCTATGTGTTCGCCTTCTCCACTTTCGGGCTGAGAAACACCGGGGCCACCTTCCAGCGGCTCATGGACAGCATCCTGGGGGACCTAAAGTTCTGCGTCTGCTACGTCGACGACATTCTCATATTTTCCAGGTCTCACAGCGAACACCAGAGACACATCAGGGCAGTCCTGCAGCGCCTCCAAGAGAACGGCCTCGTCGTCCGCTTTGACAAGTGCACCTTCGGCGTCCAGAAAGCAGAATTCCTGGGTCACGAGGTGTCTCCGACAGGCGTCCGCCCTCTTACATCGAAAGTAGCAGCCGTAGCCAGGTTCCCGACCCCACCTCCGTCAAGGCCGTCCAGGAGTTCCTTGGGATGGTAAACTTCTACAGGCGGTTCATCCCCGGGATCGCGCACACCACGGCCCCCCTGACGGAAGTCCTAAAAGGCCAACCGAAGTCCCTGTCTTGGGGACCCAGCCAGCAGCAGGCCTTTTCCCTGACGAAGGCCGCCCTCGCCAAGGCAACCGCCTTGGCACACCAGGATCCCAAGGCCCCCCTCCAGCTGACGACAGACGCCAGTAACGTCGCCTGCGGTGCTGTTCTGGAGCAAATCATCAATGGCACCCCCCAGCCCATCGCCTTCTTCACCAAGAAGTTCAATCCCACAGAGACCCTCTACAGCACCTTCGACAGGGAACTCTGCGCGATGTACCACGTGCGCCATTCGGCACTTCAAGTTCCTCCTGGAGGGGATGCCCTTCACAATCTTCACACACCATCAGCCACTGGTTCACGCCTTTACGAAGCAGGGGACGCATGGTCTTCCAGACAGCAGCACCACCTCTCAGCCATAGCAGAATTTACCTGTTCCGTCAGGTACCTCCCCGGCAAGAAAATCCCGTGAGCAGACGCCCTCTCCAGAGTCGAGTTGAACGCAGTGCAGCTTGGTGTGGATTACCAGGACCTCGCCAGAGAACAGGCCGCTGACCCAGAAAAACCCCAGCATACCGCACCGCTATCACGTCCCTCAAGTGGCGGGATGTGACCCTCGCCCCGAGGCCCAAGCTTGCTCTGCGACATCAGCACAGGTCAGCCCGCCCTTTGGTTCCAGCCTCACGCCGCCGCCAGATATTCGACATAATTCACGGCCTCTCACACCTCGGCAGGACCACGGCCAAGCTGCTTTCAAAAAGTTCATCTGGCACGGGGTGCAAGGACGCCACGTCCTGGGCAAAACAGTGCCTGCAGTGCCAGACCAGTAAGGTGGGTCATCACACGCAGTCGGGTGTAGGCGAGTTCCCACAGCCAGAGCGCCGCTTCGGCCACATCCACATCGACGTCGTCGGGCCTCTTCCCCCATCAGGTGGATCCAGATACCTCCTGACGGTGGTAGACCGTTTGACGAGGTGGCCCGAAGCCACACCCATGCAAGAAGCCACTTCCAGCGCGTGCGCTGAGGCCCTGCTCTCCAGTTGGGTTAGCCGCTTCGGCGTCCTGGGAACCACGCATCACACCACCACGGCGTACAACCCAGCGGCCAACGGCCTGGTTGAACGATTCCACAGGTCCCTAAAGTCATCCTCATGGCCCGCTGCACCGCCGAGGACTGGAAACATCAGCTGCCATGGGTCCTTCTCGGTTGAGAACCGCCCCAGAACCGACGGCACCCCGTCTGCAGCCGAACAAACCTATGGGGAACCCCTCGTGGTGCCGGGAGAGCTCGTGACGGATGAACGCCACTCCCCATCACTGCAGAGGCTCCGTGACGTGGCTGGCAAGTTTGCCCCTTGCAGGCGCTCATACATCGACAAATCAACCACCTTCATGCCGCCACAGCTGTCATCCACCACCCACGTCTTCGTCAGAGTCGACGCCGTCCGTCCACCACTAACCAAGCCCTACAGGAAACCCTTCCGCGTGCTGGAACGGAACAGCAAGGCGTTCCAGCTGGCACTCCCTGGGAAGGACAACTGGGTTTCAATAGACTGCTTAAAGCCCGCCTTTCTGTCGGAGAGTCCCGACAGCGACGCAGCACCCTTCCGCCCAACCGCACTCCAGCACGCCTCACCCCGCGAGCGCGCCGCCCCAGGAAGGGACGCCCAACCAGCAGCCTCACAGGCGGGAGACCTCTCCGTTATCTTCAAGGAGCCGCGGCACCCTTCAGCATCCCAGCAGATACAGGGATTAGTCAGACGCGTCCCTCGTCTTTGGGGGGGAGTATTTGTAAAGTCACCACATCGGCGTCAGCGTAGTGTTTCGGCGGCGCCATTAACTAAGTCTCCGCTGAGCATGTTTTCTTTGGTGACTTCCCATTTTCTTCAAACTCAATTAGTCACGCCTAAAATGTGCCAGGTCACGCATTTTTAACCATTTTTACTTTATACGTATTTATACAAATGTCACACATTGTGTATCATATGTTTCTTCATTCACAGGCATCAAGACTGTATCCATATTGAAGTTCTGTATGTTTTGTATTGTAATTTGTGCTCGTTCACTGCATATTATTGTTTATTGTTTCGACCTCAGGTCACAGTCAATTCCGTTGTCTTTCGCGGGCAGGCGCCAGTCGGCCGCTATATAAACTGCCTGGATCTGTAATAAAGTAGCAGTAACTTTTATCTGCTCATTTCTTTGACACCTTTACACACCTAAAGAAGCAGTCCATACGACAAAAGCAAATTAATGACTACTGTATATAAGATATAAAAACAATCATCATTGTAATTAAAAGGCAAAAATATGAAATGAGGAACCTATAAATAATAAACTGAAACATAAAATCCTGTGTTGGAAATTGGAATTCATCATATCAGAGAGAGAGACACACAAACAATTGTGATGTGTCTTCGAATAGGCCATACTCGTATGACACATGGACACTTAATGGACAGTCCACACTGCCCTCCTCCCAAATGCTAAAAATGTAGTGTTGACAACAGTAAAACATGTATTGTGTGAATGTCCGAAACATAACCAACAGCGATTATCAACATTTGGAAATAAATCGATGAAAGAAGTGTCAGAATCTGCATTTTCAGTCACTCCAATTTCAACATTCATGAAGAACTGTAATTTAATAAATAAAATATAAAGATAAATAAGTAAATAATAAAAATACAGGTCTCATGAATTAAAAGACGAAATTTCACAATTTTACTCATTTTTTTATTTATTTTTATCTATATTTTCATGTATGGAAACCTGAGCAAATGTATTTAATGTGTTGGTAACAAACCCAACTCGGTTTGACTTAACTTTTATATGATCTGCTTCCTAGCTGATTTTCAGTATGAATTTGTTACTGTAAAGATGTCATGCATCTCTTCATTTTCGCATCAATCACGTCATGCATTGCATTTCTTAATATATCAAGACTCTCATGTAAATAGACGTCATGTGTAGAATTTTCTGGCCTTTCCGCGGGTATGTATTTTATCATTGTACATTTATTATGTCTCTCAAAATTGCCATTTGTTTGTGTGTCAACAAACAAATTGCTCAGAGTGTGGGTCACGGCGATCGGAGTCGGGCACTATGTTTCCATCCGTACTCTGCCATGTATACCCGCGCTCAGGTAATAAACAAGTTAATACCCAGTTGACCCTTCTTGTCCTCACAACTGGTGACCCGAGGAGTGACGGTAAACACAGCGGTTTTGGCTTTGCCATTAATGGACTCACTATGGCTGCTTTACCTTCAGAGAGCCTTTAACAGAACCACGGTGACAAAAGTCAGGCCTCTGAAAGCTCCTCCTTGGAGAACACCCACGCCACTAACGGACTAATTACTGCGTGCCCTTTCAGGTACATTCTGGCGTGCTCAAACGGTTTGGCCCTGCCATTTACGATTCACGTTGACTGTACTCAGAAGTCATTAACGGAACCACACAGCGTATAGTTCTGGCTTCTAACAAGCCACAAACACCATTAACGGGCTAAATACGGCATGTACTTCTCATTTTGGTGTGAGGAAGAATGTCAGACACTGAGGTAGAAAGTCATTCCAAGGACGCACAGATCCTCTGCATCCCTCTCTCGCCTTTGAAGGCAGCAATAAGCCAAGCGATAAAACTCCCTCTGTTCCCACGACAAAACACAGCATCCAGGTTTCTGTGGGCAGATGTCCATTTCTGGGTGGCAAAAATTACAGACGAGGAGACCAAGGCAGACGTAACCATGACAACGCTCCCGGAGGAGGTCTTCAACAAAATCACCTCATGGTTGGACTCGCAGCTAGGCAAAGTCATTTACAGAGACCTGAGAGACAAGCTCATCGAAACATACTCCATGCATGTCCCAGTGAGAGCCCAATGTGCCCTCAACCTGATGACCCAGCCCCTGGGGGACGCATCACCCAGGGACCCCTGGGACGAACTCCGAGGTCTCCTGATGCTGCAGGGGGTCGATGCAGACGGTCATAGGAAGGAGATCAGCTTTTCACAAGAAATATTCCTGCAGCGCCTTCCGCAGGAGGTGAGGGGGCAAATCACAGATGCAGACGCCCTTTTAATGTACGAATTGGTGAACGTTGCACACAAACTCCACGAGGCCACCAAGGCCTCCAAACACGCTGCAACACCCGCAGCTTGTAACCTGGTAGCGGAAGAAGACGAGGCAGAGGATACAAATGCAGTGTACAGGAAGAAAGCGCCACCACAGCAGCAGAGGACATGGACAAATCGAGCCTGGTGTTATCCAGCGGTGGTTCGGAAGCGCCGCCAGAATTGAGACCCCTGTTCTTTCACAAAAAACGAGAAAAGCGGCCACCCATAACAGCAGTGGCTGCAAACCTTAAAGACTCCCGACCAGTAGGATTCTTCATCCACGACGCCATATCGAAGTGACAGATGCTGGTAGACACTGGGGCGATGCAATCGGTGTTTCCACCATCGAGAGAGGACCGCGACCGCACTGGTGGCCGCAAATGGAAGCCCCATCCTCTGCTACAGAACTGTGACCCGCAGAATATCCATCATGGGCCGTAAATATGATTGGCCCTTCGTCATCGCGGACATCAAGTGCCCTCTCCTGGGTGCTGATTTCCTTACACACCATGGACTTTTGGCAGACGTTGGCCGAAAACGCCTGCTGGATACTGGAACCTGCCACTCCCAACCGCTCCCCACCAGGCCAGGGATGCCCGCTGTCTGCTCCATCTCTTTGAACAAACACAGCACCCTCCTCCACGAGTTCCCAGATGTCTTCAAGCCAGAGCTGCGTCAGTTTCTGGAAGCCCAGGCCAAACATGGCATCCATCACCATATCACCAAGACAGGCCCGCCAACACACGCCAAATTCCAACACTTGCCACCCAAAAAACTCCAAGATACCAAACGGGCCTTCACTGAGATGGAATGGATGGGCATCTGCAGGAAGGCATCGAGCCCATGGGGATCCCCCCTCCATATGGTAAAGAAACCAGACGGCTCTGGGAGGCTCTGTGGGGACTATCGTCGGCTGAACCTAGTAACGACACTGGACCACTATCCCTTGCTGAACATGCAGGACCTAACAGGCTACCTGCACAGGGCCAAAGTGTTTATAAAAGTGGATTTTCTAATGTCTTATTTTCAGGTACCAGTGAACCCCGACGACGTTTCGAAGACAGCCATCATCATGCCATTCAGAACGTACACCTTCTCCTACTCCACCTTCGGCCTCAGGAACGCTGGGGCCACATTCCACCACTTATGGACACCATCTTGGGGGACCCACCTTTCTGCATTTGCTACATAGACGACATCCTGAGCTTCTCCAGGTCCCCGGAGGAACGCCTACGCCATGTCCGGGCCATGCTGAAATGCCTGCAGGAGAACGGTTTGGTCGTCAGGTTCGACAAGTGTACCTTCTGAGCAGAAAAGGTAGACTTCCTGGGCCATGAGATCTCCCAAGCAGGTGTCCACCCCATGGCCTCCAAGGTGGACGCAGTAAAGAAGTTCCCAACAGCAAAAACCATCAGGCCCCTGCAGGAGTTCCTCGGTGTGGTCAACTACTACTGCCGCTTCATACCAGACGTCGCCTGCATCATGTATCCCTTGACTGCAGTCCTGAAGGGGAAGCCAAAAGCACTGGCGTGGTCAGCTCTGCAACAACAGGCATTCAAGCAGATGAAGGCATCCCTCGCCAAAGCCACCACATTGACACATTACGAACCCACCGCCTCCCTGAGACTTACCACAGACGCCAGCAACATCGCTTGCAGGGCGGTGCTGGAGCAGGTGTTAGAAGGTTCCCCATGCCCACTGGTCTTCTTCAGTTGTAAGTTAACACCGCCGGAGACCTGCTACAGTGCATTCGACAGGGAGCTGCTGGCAATCTACCAAGCCGTGCAGCACTTCAAGTATCTCTTGGACGGCACCCCTTTTACCATCCTCACAGACCACTAGCCTTTAGCACATGCGTTCATGAAGGTGGGAGACACATGGTCTGCAAGGCAGCAGCGGCACTTGGCCTCTATCTCCGAGTTCAGCTGCACCATTAGCTATGTCCCCAGCAGGAAGAACCCAGTAGCCGACGCCCTATCAAGGGTTGAGATAAATTCCGTCCACCATGGCATAGACTACGAGAACCTGGTGAAGGAACAGGCCACAGACCCGGAAACAGCAGCCTACTGCACAGCACTCACCGTACTGAAATGGGAATACTTGCTGATAGGAGGCTCCAGTTCAACACTTCTCTGCGACACCAGCACGGGCCACCCACGCCCCCTGATCCCTGTATCCAGGAGAAAGCAGACTTTTGATGTTATCCATGGCCTGTGCTATCCATCAGGCCGAACAACGGCACGCCTGATGACAGGAAGTTTGTATGGCATGGTATCAGGAAGGATGTTCGACAGTGGGTGAAGAACTGCATACCGTGCCAAACAAGTAAAGTTACCTGGCACACAGAATCAGGCATCGGAGAATTCCCTCAACCACATTGGTGCCTTCGTCACATCCATATAGACGTCGTAGGTCCTCTGCCGCAATCAGGGGGTGCCAGAGACCTCCTGACCATCATAGACCATTCCACACGGTGGCCGGGAGCAACCTCGATGATGGAAGCATCAATGAGCGCCTGTACAGAGGCCCTCCTGTCGAGATGGATCAGCCATTTCGGTGTGCCTGACAGCATAACTATGGACAGGGGCCCGGCATTCTTGTCGGAGCTTTGGGTCGCCCTGGCATGCCTGATGGGGACAACTCTCCACAATACGACGGCATATAACCCCGCAGCCAATGGCATTGAGGAAAGGGCCCACCATTTGTTGAAGGTAGCTCTGATGGCACGCTGTATCGATGACAATTGGAAGGCCCAGCTCCCCTGGGTCCTGCTGGGTCTCTGCACTGCACCGAGGGCAGACAGTGATGTATCTCCTGCAGAGAAAGTCTACGGCAAAACATTAGCCATTCCAGGAGAGTTCTTCCCCACGGTGCTGGACGACGCAGATACCTCCCTTCCAAGGCTGAGGTAAGTGGCACAGAAGTTCACGCCCTACTGAAAGACTTTCACGGACAGGACCCACGTCTACAGCCCTGGGGGTCTGGATACCTGCACCCACATCTTCATCAGGATCGTCGCCCACCGCCCACCCTTGACCAGACCGTGCAGGGGCCCATACCATGTCATCAGCAGATCATCCAAGGCCTATTTCATCAACATCCACGGGCGTGAAGACTGGGTTTCTGTCGGCTGGTTGAAACCAGCTTTCCTGTTAGACAGCGGAACTCGGGAGGAAACCAGCAGGCGCCCCAGAATTCCTCCACAAAACGTGGCTACAGATGATCCCGTCGCGATCCCGAAACGGGTTCGAGGACGTCCCAAGGGCCGCACTAAAGAAGTCATCAGCTCGGCTAAGCCACCAGGCGATTCAGCAGTTGAAGCTGCCCCACGTCCGCAGGTATCAAGAACTTGGGGCCGGCTCCTGCTCCCAAAGCGATTCCGTGATTGATTTTTTTCAGATGTCTTCCAGTCATTACTTTTGTAATCATTGTCTTGGGGGTGGGGAGTACTTGTAAAGATGCCAGACGTCTCTTCATTTTCGCATCAATCACGTCACGCATTGCATTTCTTAATATGTCAAGACTCTAATGTGAATATTCATGTGTAGAATTTTCTGGCCTTTCCGCCAATATATATTTCATCATTGTACATTTATTATATCTCTCAAAATTGCCATTTGTTTGTCTGTCAACAAACACAAATTGCTCAGAGTGCGGGTCACGGCGATTGGAGGTCGGGCACCACATTTCCGTCTGCACTCTGCCATGTATACTTGTGCTCAGGTAATAAACAAGTTAATACCCAGTTGACCTTTCTTGTCCTCACATGATGTCTTGAGTGAAGGGTCTAGGAATGAAAATCTAAAGGAATAGTTATATGTAAAGGATCTGGTGATTTTGACAGAGATTGAAGACTTGCAAAAAGGGTAAGACAGTGGCAGGGAATCTCTTGGTGTGGTATGAATGTAAATTTGGGCGAAACTGAGCTTATGGTTTCTAGCAAGTAGGGAAAGGATAGGCTATTTGTACAAGACAAAGCAGGCCCAGGTTTAAAACTTTAAGTACAAGATACTTTAAGCCATTTGGGAGGTTGTGATGTTGAGGTTAAAAGTAGGATAAAAGCAGCTTGAGGGGAGGGAGGTGGAAGGGTAGAGTGTGACAAAATTCCAAATAAATAAAAAGATTTATTGCTCTGAAATCACACCAGTGATGATGTATGGTTAAAAAACATTGGCAATTAGAAGGATGTGAGAGAGGTGCGAAATAATGAGCAGGAAGACAAGTACTGCTACTTTATTAATGAAGCGAGCTGCTTATAAAGCGGCGCACGGACGTCTGCACACTTCACAGAGACCGTGGGTATAAAGATTTGCAGGAGACCTGAGGTCAAACTAATTCTCTACAAAAACAGGACAGGTTCATACAGAAAACATAGTGATCAATGATGTCTGATGCATGACATAAATACTTTGCTACATGTACATAAAGCATGATCATTTGGAAAGACAATAAAATATACAATTTACAATTATGGTGAAAAACATGTGTTTTGGCCGACCCCAGGTCGATGTGAAGGCACCGCAGAAAACGGGATGTTCACTATAGAGAACGCGTTGAGTGGGGACTTTACAATACTCCCTCCCCCCCAAGACAGAGGTAACGTCTGATCAAAGCAGGTATCTGCTGGGGCAAGGAAGGGGGCCTCGCTTCCTTGATGTCAACCGGAGAGGGTGGTCCCCTTCCTCGGCGCCCTCTGGAGCAGTTTGTTGGGGTGCCTTCCTGTCTGGTTTCTAGGTTTTTTGGGGACGCCCATGCCTCTTTCCTGTGCCTGGGGCTGTCTGAGGGGGTGCCACACCCTGCGGGAGGCTTTGGGGACTGCCTCCGACGTCCTCCTCCAGGAATGCGAGTGTGAGACGATCTACAGATATCCAGTCTTCCTGCCCGTGGATGGCTACTTGGAATGCCTTCTTGTTCCTTTACAGTACAAGGAAAGGTCCTCTGTAGGGTCTAGTTAAGGATGGGTGCACGGCGTCATCCCTGATGAAGACGTGGGTGGCAGAAGATAGGTGGGGGGCATGAAGGGGGACTTCCTGTCGGTGAATGTCCTTTGGCAGGGGGTGAACTTATAAGAGGTGCAAAATAATGAGCAGGAGAACGAGTACTGCTAGTTTATTCAGAACGCAGGTCGCTTATAAAGTGGAGTGCGGACGTCACACAGAGGAATACAATAGGATTCAGGTGACCCGAGGTCAATTACTCTCGGTATTAATTATAATGGAAAAATACAAATGACATAAAAGGTAAGTTAACAAGAATTGACATAACAACATTCTAACACATGTGCAAAGAATACAGATTCAAATGAATTAGTAATAAATACATAGCCTCTTTACACAGGAAAAATATGGCTAATTTCGCTTGACCCAATCTCGTAGGAGCGTTATCGTAGAAAACGGGCGGTTCACCATAGAAAACCGGCTTAGCGGGGACTTTACAAATACTCCCCCCCACAAGATGTGGGTAACGTCTGATTAAACTAGGTATCTGCTGGGCCGTTAGGGAGTGCCGTGGCTCCGCAAAGTCAGCTGGGGGTGTGGTGTGAGCGGAAGTGGCTGGCTGTGGCGCTGGCAGGTTGCTTCCGGGTGCGGCTGCGCGACTTTCTTTTGGGGTGGTTCGGCTGCAGAGGCGACAGTTCTTGTGGAGGGCGCTGCGTGGTATCGTCTGCGGCATCCTCCAACAGGGCGGGCTTGAGACGGTTAACTGACACCCAGCCGTCCTTCCCGTGCAGGGCGAGGCGGAATGCTTTGGTGTTCTGCTCGAGCACACGGAAGGGCCCCTTGTAGGGCCTGGTTAGTGGAGGGCAGACGGCGTCATTCCTGACGAAGACGAGGGCTCCCCGTGGACTTTCTCTGCTGCAGACGGGTCGCCACTGGCTCTGGGGGCGGTCCTCAGTCCGAGGAGGACCCAAGGCAGCTGGTACTTCCAATCCTCGGTGGTGCAGTGGGCCATGAGGGATGCCTTCAGGGATCTGTGGAATCTCTCTACCAGTCCGTTGGCTGCGGGGTTGTAGGCGGTGGTGGTGTGGTGAGAGGTCCCCAGCAAGTGTGCCAGGGCAGACCACAGCTCGGACAGGAAGGCAGGGCCCCTGTCGGTGGTTATGTGGTCCGGGACACCAAACCGGCTGATCCAACTGGAGAGGAGGGCCTCGGCGCACGCACTGGCGGTAGCTTCCTGCATGGGCGTCACTTCAGGCCACCTGGTTGAGTGGTCGACGATTGTCAGGAGATATCTGGCCCCGCCTGATGGGGGAAGGGGGCCTACAACATCTACGTGGATGTGTCCAAACTGCCTCCCTGGCTGGGGAAACTTGTGACGCCTTATCTTGCTGTTTTGGCACCGGATGCACTGTCTCGCCCAGGCCGTCGCGTCCTTCCGCAATCCGTGCCAGACAAACTCTGCTAGCAGCTTGGCCGTTGTCCTGCTGTAGGGGTGGGACAGCCTGTGGATGACATTGAACACCAGACGGAAGTGGGAGGCAGGTACCAGAGGGCGAGGTCGGCCAGTGCTAACGTCACACAGCAGTGTTGGCCCCCCGGGGGTGAGGGGCACGTCCTTCCACTTGAGGGACGTGATGGCGGTGCGGTAGGCTGGAGTCTCTGGGTCAGTGGTCTGCTCCCGGGCGAGGTCCTCGTAGTTGATCCAGAGTTGCACCGCGTTGAGCTCGATCCTGGAGAGGGCGTCTGCTACAGGGTTCTTCCTGCCGAGGAGGTACTTGATTGTGCAGGTGAACTCCGCAATGGCCACGAGATGCCGCTGCTGCCTGGAAGACCATGTGTCCCCCTGCTTTGTGAAGGCGTAGACAAGCGGCTGGTGGTCCGTCCAGATTGTGTAGGGCGTACCCTCCAGGAGGAACTTGAAGTGACATACCTCCCGATACACTGCGCAGAGTTCCCTGTCGAAGGTGCTGTAGTGGGACTCCACGGGGCTGAACTTTTTGCTGAAGAAGGCGATGGGCTGTGGGGCTCCGGCGACAATCTGCTCCAGGATGGCCCCACAGGCGATGTTGCTGGCATCCATTGTCAGCTGAAGGGGGCCTTGAGGTCCTGGTGGGCCAAGGCGGTTGTCTCGGCAAGGGCGGCCTTCGTCAGGGAGGAGGCTTTCTGCTGGTCAGGTCCCCAAACTAAGGACTTCGGGTGGCCCTTCAGGATCTCTGTCGGGGGGCCATGGTGTGTGCGACCCCGGGGATGAACCTTCTGTAGTAGTTGACCATCCCGAGGAATTCTTGTACGGTCTTGATGGAGGTAGGGGTGGGGAACCTGGTGACGGCTGCGACCTTTGATGCGAGTGATGGACGCCCTCCGGGGATATCTCGTGGCCCAGGAAGTCAGCTTTTTCGATGCCGAAGGTGCATTTATCGAACCTGACGACGAGGCCGTTCTCCTGCAGGCGCTGCAGGACCTTTCGGATGTGCTGCAGGTGCTCTTTGGGGGATCTGGAAAAATGAGAATATCGTCTACGTAACAGACACAGAAGTTCAGGTCCCCCAGGATGCTGTCCATCAGCCTCTGGGAGGTTGCCCCCGCATTCCTCAGGCTGAAGGTGGAGAAGGCGAACATGTAGGACCTGAAGGGCATGATGATGGCGGTTTTGGGGATGTCCTCTGGAGTAACTGGTATCTGGAAGTAGGATTTTAAAAGGTCTAGTTTAGAGAATATCTTGGCCCCGTGAAAGGAGGTCGTGAGATCTTGAGTGTTTGGTAGGGGGTAGTGATCCGGTTCAGTTGTGAGGTTGAGCCGCCTGTAGTCGCCACAGGGTCTCCAGGAGCCGTCCGGTTTCTGCACCATGTGGAAGGGAGAGGCCCACGGGCTGGATGCCTTCTTGCATATGCCCATTTGCTTCATTTTGGCGAAAGCGTACTTGGCCTCCTGAAGGCACCGAGGGGGAAGCCTCCAGAATTTTGGGTGCGTTGGCGGGCCCTTTGTCTTAATGTGGTGGTAGATTCCGTGTTTTGCAGGGGCCCCGGGTACCTGGCACAGCTCGTGCTTGAAAACATTGGGGAACTCCTTCAACAGCTGGGTGTACTGGTGTGGGGCGATGGAGCAGATGGTGGGCACCTGGGGCCCATTGCCAGGGGGAGGGACTGGCAGGAGTCGGTGTCCAATAGACGCTTGCAACTGACGTCGACTGCCAGCCCAAAGTGGGCAAGGAAATCCGCGCCCAGGAGTGGGGTCCTCACGTCCGCGGCAATGAAGTTCCACGTGTACCTCCAGTCGAGGATGGAGATCGACAGGAGCCTGGTGCCAAAGGAGAGGATGGGGGACCCGTTGGCGGCCGTCAGGAAGGCAGCTGGGTCTGGCAGGCATTTGCAGTCCTCCCTGGATGGCGGGAACACTGACCGAACGGCCCCAGTGTCGACCAACATCATCCTGCTCGAGACGGTGTCGCGGACGTAGAAGCCTAATGGTTTTGGGCTCCTGGGTTCAGGAGGGAACTGTACTGGTGGGGCGCGATGGAACAGATGGCAGACTCCTTTAGGACCAGCAACAAGG
Organism: Macrobrachium rosenbergii; assembly: GCF_040412425.1. NCBI lineage: Eukaryota > Metazoa > Arthropoda > Malacostraca > Decapoda > Palaemonidae > Macrobrachium > Macrobrachium rosenbergii. The sequence goes on along the minus strand of NC_089742.1, from coordinate 86,698,728 downwards.
GCAGGGACTGGCAGGACTCTGTGTCCAGCAGGCATTTGCAGCCGACGTCAACTGCCAGTCCGAAGTGGGCGAGGAAGTCTGCCCCTAGGAGTGGGGTCCTGGCGTCGGCAATGATGAATTCCCAGCTGTACCTCCGGCCAAGGATGGAGATCGACAGGAGCTTGGTGCTGTAGGAGAGGATGGAGGACCCATTCATGGCCGTCAGGGAGGCAGTCGGGTCTGGGGGGCATCTGGGGTCCTCTCCTGAAAGCAGAAACACTGAACGCATGGCTCCAGCGTCAACCAACATCATCCTGCCGGAGATGGTGTTGCAGACGTAGAACCCTACTGGTAAGGGGCCCCTGAGTGTTTCTGTTGCTGCTGCCATGGTGGCCTGTGTGGTTGGCCACTGCCTCCTCCATTTTTTGAAGGGAAGAAAGGGCAGGGGGCTTCGCATCTCTGGGCAACTCTTCCGAACCTCCGGTGGTAATAGCAAAGCCCCGGCCCCTCCCTCTTCTGCTGGTGGGGTGGCCTTCTCTGTTCGACGACGTTGATGGGCTCCATGGTGGGGTCCTCTGGCAGGAGGCAGTTGGCAGAGTGTGCGGGCGTGGCTGCCCACTTGGCCGCCTTCGTAGAATCTGTCAGCTGTGCTACCCTGATTAGGTCCTCGACTGGCAGGGTGTATGCGTCCTTGATCTGCCCACGGACCTCTGGCAGTAGCTGCCGCAGGAAGATCTATCTCGACATGCTGATTTCTTTGCGCCTGCCGCTGCTATCAGTCTCGGGGAGGAGGAGGAGGAGGAGGTCCTGGAGGCCATACCACGTTTCCAAGAGGTTTCCCTCTTGCCAGGGATTGAGGGCAAGGTTGAGGGCGTGGGCAGCTCTCTCGGAGACTGGCAGGGAGCAGGTCTTGACGAGAGTGGGTTTTAGTTCTTGGAAGGTGGCAGGGACCGATGTCGTCAATAACCACAGGCGATCTTCCTGTATATCTCCTCCAGGAGGGCGTTGATGGCGATGTCGGCCTTCAACACCTAGTCCGTTAGGCCTGCTACCCTGAACTGCTCCTCAACCCTGTAGAACCAGGATGCTGCATTTTCCCTGGTAAATGGCGGCAGCCTTATGTTAAGGGCCGTCTTTGGTTGGTCTGTCAGGGGGGGTCATTGTGTGGGGTGCAGGTACCGGCGTGGAGGTGCGCGCAGGAGGGGGTTGCGAGAGGGAGGTGTCTGCCTCTGAGAGGTTCACAGTAATTTGTACGTGGTTGGGAATGTCCAAGTCCATGCTCATTTCGCACGCTCACTTGGAGTGTGAGGGAATACTCACGCCAATACACGCTGGGGGAGCGTGCTGTGTGGGTCCACTTATGACGCTGGTGACCTGCCGACGAGGGTCAGTAAATGTCCAAACGCTTTTTTATAGCGCTGTAATTAGTCCATTAGGGGCGTGGGCTAGTTCATTGGGTCAAGGCTTAGTCGCCGTTTGGGTCTGTTAATGGCTTCTGGGAACCACTCCGGGGGTCACCACTGTGAGAGAGGTGCGAAATAATGAGCAGGACGACAAGTACTGGTAGTTTATTGATGAAGCGATCCGCTTATAAAGCGGCATGCGGATGTCTGCGTACTTCGCAGAGACCGCAGGTACAAAGATTTTCAGGTGGACTTGTAAGAGCCTGACGCCGTCTCTTCCAAACACGTGTGTGTTCGTCAATCGTCATCCATCGGAGCGGACAAGACAAAACAACAGCATCTGTTTTCTTTCTCTAATGGAACGCGATTTCAACCATACAATATTTCCGTCTGTTTCTCCCTAACCATTGTTGTCTTGATTTATGTACAATCACCACTACTTGCATTGCCATGCAAGCATTCTAATCATGTACTCATAATGTTCCACCGAATCTTCTTTATCAAACTGTATGTATGTTTCTATTTGTGAAGACGCCAGACGTCTCTCCATTTCACATATATTATGCTACTGCATTGTATCCATTAATCTATCTCGAATCTCATGCAATTGGCCATATGAAGAATTTCCTGGCCTTTCCATTGATATATGTTTCATCACTGTATGTTAATCATGTCTCTCAATATCGCCATCTGTTTGTCTGCCGACAAACACAGATGCCCAAGTCTGTACCTCTGTTTTACCTGTCTGTGTGTAGATGCTACCTTACCGCTTGCACGCGTCAGTAACATCTTTGAAGACTGTGTACATATATCTCAGTAAGGAACCACCAATAAACCAGTCAACACCCAGCCAGTATGTCGCTCAATCCCCAGTCCTTACACTGGTGACCCTGGAGTGACCCGAAGGACCCGGCCGACCCAAGATGATGACCCATGCACTGACAGACCCTTCGCCGCCTTGCTGCTTCCCGCCATTTCCGAGTTCTCAGTAGAAGTCCGACCCTCTGAGATGACCCATCCCACCACCGGAGCCCTGGATGCCTCCTCCAGGAAACCTGAAGCGGCCCCCGCACTCGTATTGGACGAGCTGACCAACGAAGGACCAGCCAACGTCATCCTTCAGCCTGCTGCCGCCCCTCTCGAGCTGGCTACCAAGGATCAGCCGCTGTCATCCTTCAGCCCTCGAGCCAGCCACCGAAGGATCATCCAACGTCACCCTTCAACCTGCTCCCGTCCTCCTCGAGCTCCTTTCGGCCGGCGCCACCCTTCAGCCTCCCACCCGCCCCTAGCCTAAGCCCTTCCAACCAACTACAATTGTCGGCAAGACAATTTCCGCATTGATGCCTCACTTGTGGGGAGTATTGTAAGAGCCCGTCGCCCCGACGCCGTCTCTTCCAAACACAACCGCACCGCACCCTCTGCCTGAGCAGTCATCTCTGCAGCCGGGCCAATTAATCAGACGTTATCCACGTCTTGGGGGAGAGTATTTGTAAGAGCCTGACGCCGTCTCTTCCAAACACGTGTGTGTTCGTGTGTTCGTCAATCGTCATCCATCGGAGTGGACAAGACAAAACAACAGCATCTCGTTTTCTTTCTCTAATGGAACGCGATTTCAACCATACAATATTTCCGTCTGTTTCTCCCTAACCATTGTTGTCTTGATTTATGTACAATCACCACTACTTGCATTGCCATGCAAGCATTCTAATCATGTACTCATAATGTTCCACCGAATCTTCTTTATCAAACTGTATGTATGTTTCTGTTTGTGAAGACGCCAAACGTCTCTCCATTTCACATATATTATGCTACTGCATTGTATCCATTAATCTATCTAGAATCTCATACAATTGGCCATATGTAGAATTTCCTGGCCTTTCCATTGATATATGTTTCATCACTGTATGTTAATCTTGTCTCTCAATATCGCCATCTGTTTTTCTGCCGACAAACATAGATGCCCAAGTCTGTACCTCTGTTTTACCTGTCTGTGTGTAGATGCTACCTTTACCGCTCGCATCGTCAATAACATCTTTGAAGACTGTGTACATATATCTCAGTAAGGAACCACCAATAAACCAGTCAACACCCAGCCAGTATGTCGCTCAATCCCCAGTCCTTACAAACTGGGGTCAAACTAATTCTCTACAGAAACAGGACAGGTCCATACAGAAAACATAGTGATAAATGATGTCTGATGCATGACATAAATACTTCATTACATGTACAATCACTCAAAAATGTTTTGCAACATACTTCAAAACTTTTCGGACAACAGCATATAATAGCGACATCTGGTGCTAAAACAACCCAGTTGTAAGCGCATGAAACAACTGAACACTAGTGGTGGGTCTGAGAAATTACCTGCAGTTTTCCTTAAACAGGGCTTTTTCTGATACTGCTTACTGTTGTCATACTTTTACTTAATTAAAGGAGGCTGCTACTATAATACTTCAGAGGTCATCGCTGTTCTTATGTTTTAATCTTTTTTTACCTACGACTGTTATAGTTTGAACTATTAGTCTTATTAACATCAACAAATACGACTTTTGTAAAGATTTGCTTGCACATTATTATTAATCAAATTTTTGAATAACTAATCCTATGTATATTGTGAACTAGTGAAACTTAATATAAAATATACTGAACTAGACTAACAGATTTCACGTCTATTTTTGTAATACATAAAATATAATTGCACACACACACACACACACACACACACACACATATATATATATATATATATGTATGTATATATATATATATATATATATATATATATATATATATATATATATATATATATATATATATATATATATATATATAATGCTGTTATCATGTGTAATTTCTAATTTCTTTCATTGCTACTCAGGCCTATCATTTTGATGCCTCTTATGAAGTTAACTGAATATATAACGCCTATTTTTGTATTTCTTATTATCTAAGTTTCTAAAGAATTAAAATTAGCAAGAAGTTCAACATTAATTTAGTTAATGCTAAACCAGCAGTGAAGAAGACTGCCATGCTCATCAGTGGAGAATGTCTCCTCCTCATCGCAAAAGATGACTCTCACAGAAATCATCGGCCACTGGATTATATTATAACGCAAACCCTAGCCTCTATTCTTTGTGTTTTGCCAATATGAAGTGTTTCTTGGCAGGAGTATGATGAAATAATATCTTGGTCTCATGTAGCCTGTTACTGATGGTTTGAGCAGCAACTTGAAGGGAAAGCATAATGTTCTCTCCTTATAGCAACACCGGTTGTAATAGTGCAGCAGATAATTGCATATTTCATAAGAATCGTTCAGATAGTGAACCAAGCATGAAATTTTGCACAAGTGCTCTTTAAAGTTCCTCTATCAGAAAAGGGCGCTGGCCACGCAAAAATTTAATATGGCGGCCAAATTCCAAGATGGCGGCCAGTATCGACAGATTTTGGCTAATTTTTCACTAGAATGGCATGTATTTGCTTCTAGCAATATGGTAAAGCTCTTCCATACTATTTCTTGTGAATATTATGTTTCTGTAGCTTCCCAGTACAGTTTACCTTTAAATATGGGGGCTATATGGCTGCCAAGAAAAGGTAGAAACAATAATTATAATGAGAAATAATGCCCGTTCAACAATTATCGTTTTAAGCATGGATCTTGGTTTCTGTGGTTTTAGATCCTAATGAGGCCATCTCTTTCGAATAACTCATCAATTTTGAAGGAAAATTAATAAATGTAAAAGAGTGTATGTCTGCACACAACCAGGGCACACTGGTGACATCACTGCTGTGTAACTCAGCATGGGGTTCAGTGCCAGCTAATCCAGCTTTACTAATCCTGTAGTCTTAGACTAGTAGTTGTAGTATAGTTTAGTTTAGTGTCCCAAATGCTTTCTAACAGCCCCAGACCAGCTATAGTTAGATAGCCGCACCTGATTTTCTGAACCCTGGCCAGATACCCATAATCACAGCTGATCAGCCAATCTATGCCGTAGCAAAGCAGGTGCAGTGGCAGTGGCCTGATCAGTATGGCGAAGACAAGTATCTGGTAATGTTTGGTGGTCTGCACATTGAGATGGCAGCAATGACATCTCTTGGTACTCTTCTTCATGGCAGTGGTTGGACAGGAGCTCTGGTGGAGGCAGGAGTTGCTTCATCTGGAACTGCAGAATCCTTCCTGTCAGCTGCAAGTGTAACCAGGACACGGCAGATGCACCAGGTTACAGCCTCTAGTTTGTACAAACTCCTGAGGACAGCATACACTGACTACTGTGCTGAGAAAGCAAACAACAATGAGCAGGCATTAGAGTTTGAGGAGTGGTGTGACCTTCGAAGACAGCAGAGTCCACAGTTCCACTTCTGGCACATGGTGTTGTCTATGGAACTTGTGATATTCCTACTGATCAGGTCCTTCCGTGAGGCCAATTTTGTCCTCTACTGCCAGGCATTGCATGAGCTGATACCCTACTTCTTTTCCAACAATAATACAAACTATGCTCGTTGGCTGCCTATTCACCTCAGGGACATGCTTACCTAGAGAGTTCACACCCAGAGTTGCACAAGGAGTTCAAGGCTGGCAACTTTGTTGTGCACAAGACCAGTCGCCAGTTCTCAGCAATGGCTCTTGACCAAGCTCATGAGCAGACCAATGCCTTTATAAAGGCTGATGGCGGAGCCATTGGGCTGACTGAAGATCCGTCAGCACTCAGAAGATGGATGGTGGCTGGCCCAGAGATCATCCGCTTGGTGTCTGCATACGAAACAGAGGTTCAAAGTAAGGAGTCTAATGAGCAGACAACACACCATGAACAAACACCTCATGCGCAGAAGACATTCTTGGAGAGAGTCAGCAAGCTGTCATTGGCTTTGCAACACTTGGGAAGTCCTTTTCAGGAAGAGAGCCAGGATCTGTATTCCATTGACAACAAAGACATTGCCCACCCCAGCTCAGCAGAACTTCTACAGACACACCTTGACAGAGGCCGCACTAAATTTCAGAAGTTTTCAGACTCTTTGGCAAACAATGCAGTCTCCTTCTATGAGCCGATAAAGAAGAACAGAACTGACTTCTTCAGGCAAGAAGCTGCTCCTGTAGAACAGTCAAAGCAGAAACTTCTGAAGGAGGATTGCCAGCTTTTCTCAAAGCTATTTATATCCTGTCAGAGCCGTGAATGTGATCTGCAGGAATTCTTCCAGCACGAGAATCAAACATTCCCAGCTTCCCTTAGTGAGGGTGGTAGGCTGTACACATGTCAGAAGTCTCAGCTGACCTCGGTCCTGGAGAGTCATGTTACACTAGAAGACAAAGAACCAAAGACTGATGTCCTCATTGTAGATGGATCAGCTTTGGTCCATGCCTTGCCACCAAAGAAAGGAAAGACCTTTGCGACTTCTTGCCTGTGATACAATCCTATAGCAGCAAGTACACATCATCACATCTTGTATTTGATGTATACAATACATCCAGCCTCAAAGCTGAGACCAGGCTCCAACGTGGTCAAGGAGGAAGGCGCAAGGTGACAGACAAGAACACAATTCCATCCAACTGGCGCAATTTCCTAAGACACGATGCCAACAAGACAGAGTTGTTCCAGTTCCTGGCAGACAAAGTTGCCCAGATGTCTGCCACAAATGTTGTCATTGCCACGAAAGGGTCTGCTGTCCTCAGCACTCATGAGGCTAGTCTTCAGGGACTGGAAAAGTGCTCTCATGAGGAAGCTGACACCCGCATCTTTCTCCATGCCAAATATGCCACAGAACATGGAGCCAAGACCATCACGGTTAAAGCAAATGACACAGATGTTCTTGTCGTTGCAGTCAGTGCTTTCTCCACTCTCCACAATCTAGGGCTAGAGAAGCTATGGGTGGCATTTGGCCAAGGCCAGAGCCTGCGCTGGATTGCTGTGCATGACCTGTGCAACTCTCTGGGCCAGGAGAAGGTGAATGGCATGCTCTTCTTCCATGCGTTCACAGGCTGTGATACAGTGTCAGCCTTCGAGCAAGGGCAAGAAGACCGCCTGGCAGACATGGAACATCTTTCCAGAGGCCTCCACTGTGTTCTCCAAACTGAGTCACTACCCTCTCAGAGTGGAAGAGAGTGACCTGAAGGTCCTGGAGAGGTTTGTCATACTTATGTATGAAAGATCCAGCACTGCTGGCACTGTGGATGAGGCTAGACTTGATATGTTTGCCAGAAAACAAAGGGCATATGAGGCCATTCCACCAACCAGGGAGCTCTCCTCCAACACACCAAGCGTGCTGCGCACCAGGCTGGTTGTGTGTGGGGCAGGCCACCCAGTGTCAGCCACAGCCAGAGAACCCTGCTGAGTGGGGATGGCAAAAGTCTGGTGAAGCATGGCAAGTCCTCTGACAACCAACTCGCCCTTAGCCAAGAGTTGCCAACAGCTTACCAAATGTGGATGCAAAGCAGGCTGTCGGGAAAGGTGCAAGTGCTACAAGCTGGGTCTTCCCTGCACAGCTCTGTGCACTTGCAAATGTGAAGTCTAGATAAATATTGCCCTCTCTTCAGTAGATAATCTAGCTTGAGCATCCAACGTGTCATGCTATGCCTACCTTCTTATCCTCGAATTTTTCAAAGGTGTAGGTTGAGAGACCTATACATAGATTGGTTGCGTTTAGTCCGTATTTCTCTCTTTTCTTTTTATGGTTACAGTCTTAGACACAATGTTGTATGTGACCATACCATTACTATTTCAGTTGAAAATAGCATATTAGTTAAACTGTCTGATCACATGAATATACCATTAAATAAAAAACAGTTGGTCTCTATGTCTGCTAGTGCTGTGGATAGAAAAAAACTTTTATGGCAACCATTTTGTACGCCATCTTGGTTACAATTCATTTAGTAAGGGTTTTCAATAAAATGTGTGGTATGGAACATTTTATAACCTAAAAGTCGAGGTTTAAAAAAAAACTGGCATATTCCATCCAATAGATGCTCCCAAACCAGTGAATCTCAACATAGATGGCGGCCATTTTGAAAAATAGCCGCCATCTTGGATTTTCAGGTGGCCAGCGCCCTTTTCTAAGAGAGCGTAGTCTTAGGAATGTTTGTGCCAAATTTCATGCTTGTTTCACTATCTGAACGATTTTTACAGCAATCTGCTGCACTATAAGGGGAGTTAGACGAAGCTCCTTCAATGATCGTCCTCCACTTTTTACCATGAATTGTCATATTTCCTCGTTCTCTCTGTTGTTGTATCCCTCTATACATGGTTGTTTTATTTATGCTAAGCTGCCGAGCAATATCTACAATAGAGACATTAGTCTTATGCAAGCTAATGATTGTGGTGTGGCTGAGTCTGTTGCCCATCTTATCGTGCAAGTGATGAGACAGTGTAGTTTAACTTTCCTGCCCGGATGTGGAGTCACACAAGAACATACGACGTTATGAGATTTTTTCTTTTTTGTTTTTGACAACGATAATGGTTGAATTCTTTCTTTCTTTATTTATATATAATTTCATTGATGATTATTCAATATTATTTTATTAGTCAATAAGCTTTTATCTGGATTCGAAATATAGTTTCTTCTTTGACTCTTTTGCCCAGTCATCTGAGGTGAAATTTTTCAAAATGTTTTGTCATTTTTCGTAATATGAACTTTTCACTCACCATTCTTTTTTTATATTGTTAACTGTATGATTAATAACCAAAGTCGAATAAGAAAATTACATTTCCTTGTAAATATCAAAAGAACAAATTACTGTTAGGTGAACGAAAACTTCTGGAACATGTTGCAAAACATTTTTGAGTGACTGTACATAAAGCATGATCATTTGGAAAGACAATAAAATATACAGTTTACAATTATGGTGAAAAACGTGTGTTCTGGCCAACCCCAGGTCGATGTGAAGGCACCGCAGAAAACGGGATGTTCACTATAGAGAACGCATGGAGCAGGGACTTTACTAGGATGGAGGAACAGAAGTTGGAGAAAACAGAAATGAGGATGATGAGATGGATTTTGAGGATCTCAACACATGGAAGACTAGAAAATGAAGGAATTATAAGTTCTAGGGTGATAAACATCACCACTATGATGGTAGTATATGGTAAGGATAAGTGAGGAGGAAGGAGTGAAGAGGGCTTGGATGGAACTTGTTAGGGATAGAAGATCAAGAGAGAGACAAAATAGATGCAATAATAAAGTGAGAGAGGAATTGGAGAAGAATGGCTTAGTGAAGGGAGATGTTTTCGACAGCAAAAGTTGGGGGAATTCTGCATCAAGTGCCTGATAGCTGGAGTGTTTACGTAGTTGAAATCCGACAAAAAAACACTGGGTTTTCAATGCCAACTCGATCATTATTCACTATCTGTCATCCATATGTATATCAGTCAAACAACTGTGAAACACCTGACTTGAATATTTCGTCATCTGTGATACCAAATACCATAGAAAAATCAACACAACCACTGGTAACTTAGAACCAGTTAGGGAGCCGCCGCAAAGGAACGTATATCAACTACTACTATTAATACTAGTAATGTAATGTGCATGACGGTTAGCAGTTGGTAACCGACTGTATTTCATGAAGACTACTACAAAATTCTGCTAATTGTGTAAGAGATTGTATCTAGGTTTATACCAAATTATCAGTTTGCATGCTGTAACATAGCCTGGGGCTTTTATTAGAGAGAGATGGGAGCCCTACTAGGAACACCAACCCTACCGGTAGCCTAACCAAACCCGGTTACCGAGCCTGTATTAGCATGTGGGTCAAGGCCAAACCAGAGATATTCATTTTATGAACTTTTAAATTAGTCATGTCTGACAAAGGTAAATTTTCGCATGGTAAAGTTTCGGGTAGATCTAAGTGGTAGCTCCGCCGCGGCCATTTCCTTCTAACTTGACTTTTTCTACAGTTTTTTGGTTGCTAATTATGGATTTACCTTCAGTTTTTGTCGCACGAATGTAATTAACCCCTGAAGTCCATCCAGCAAGGGGTTTCCATACACAATCTCCACTAGACAGAGCACGGGTATGTCTGTTTGGAACGGTTCATATCCCGTTCGGCAAGTGCAAAAACTTGTTTACTTATGGGTACCGCCCCTACTGGGCCAGTACTAAACACGGCAAAGGGACATTCCATTTAGCCGACAACAAACAAATGCACCGCCAGTATCAGAAGCCCTAAAAGTGTAGAAAAAACCAGTTTCCAAGGTAAAAGCAGATGCGGAGCTAATACTTAGAATTACCAAAGTTTGTTTCCAGTCCGAACTCCAATTCCATGTGAGGGCTAGCCTAGTAGCCTAGGCTACTACCCTAAACACGGCAAAACATTGATTCATCTACACTATTTCGCCATGTTTAGTACTATTCCCTGGTTGGTCAAATGTATTTCGCTGTGTTTAGTACTAGTCCCGGGGGGATCAAATGTCCCTAGCCCAGGCTAAGTTCATTTTGCAAAATTGATACTTAGAAAAAACATTGATAGAACTAAGTAGTAGCTCAGAAAAAACATTGATAGAACTAAGTAGTAGCTCCGTGGCAGCGATTTCCTTCAAACTTAACTTTTTCTACAGTTTTTTGGTTGCTAATTATGGATTTACCTTCAATTTTTGTCACACGATTGTAATTAACGTGTAATTAACCATAGAACTTCATCCAACAAGTTAGGGGACCCAGTGGGAAAGCAGGGTTATGGGTGGGGTATACCTCTGGGACAGGGTGATTTGCTCCCCCACTTGTTATTATCCTACAATTTAGGGGACCCCTAGGGAAAATGGGGTTATGGGTGTGGTAGACCCTGGGGTGTGAGAAGGTGATCGAATTTTACTGTATAGCCTACGGCATTACGGAGATGAAAAACCCTTACACAAACACACGAGGAACAAGACAACAAGGGTAGCCGTTACAAAGACAAATACTTTCACTACTTCTGCTATTTTGAATGCTGCCACACATGCACACTCTTATAGGGGAGCTTTTGATACACAGCCCTGCATATATTTTATTTTTTATTTTGATAAAAATTAGTTTGCAAGAATTATGCACAGTATATAGAATATTTTTTCCATTTTTTTATGAAGATTCAAAAGATATAAAAAATCGAGTAGGGATGTTGGACCGGAAACGAACATTATCCTCTTGCATAAATCATTATGGTGTTTTGGACTTAAAAATGGCATTTTCCCATACAGCCTAATGTGTCCTTTGAAAGTTTTTGACATTGGTTTCATTAACAATTGACTTAGGCCTAACCAACAATTTCTAACCTAACCTAACCTAGGGTCCTCACCTTAGTGCATAATAATAGTTGAAAGCATTCCTTAAACTAACTTAATGTAGATGGGGTAAATGTAAAAGAGACAGCCACAAGAAGATATCACTTTTCCTGTAGATAAAATATTTTGGTCAAACAATATAGAAAGGATGTTTATATTGTAATGCAGTACAGTATTAGTGAGATCATTTGAGAAATTTATTGTCGCTTGTTCATGATTTCACATTCATCCCAGAGGGGCTGGTACTAAAGATGGCAGAATCTCCATGGGTGAAGACACAAAAGAAAAATGATTATATGTATTGTAAGCATTATTTCAAACACTGAAAATAAGAGGGGATTCGAGGGAGGTGGGGACAGTGGAGCAGCCGCTGATGGAGTTACATTCTATAGAAATAAAGGTAATAAGTAAAATGAAAAATGGCAGGGCAAAAGGTCAGATGCAAAGCCCCAGGGGAATGGGTAGAAGTTCGTTTCCGGTCTGAACTCCAATTCCACATGAGGGCTGGCACTAAACACGGTGAAACAGTGATTCATCTACAGTGTTTTGCCGTTTAGTACTAGTCCTTGGGGTGTCAAATGTATTTCGCTTTGTTTAGTACTAGTCCATGGAGGATCAAATGTCCCTTCAAATGTCCCTAAGTGCATTTTGCAAAATTGAAACTTTGAAAAAATCCTCAATTATTTACATTTATTTTATTTCTTTATTGTGATATATATTAGTTTGCAAGAATTATGTATGTAGAATATTTTTAAAAATTTTTTTATGAAGATTCGAAAGATAATAAAAAATCAAGTAGGGATGTTTGGACCAGAGACGAACATTATCTGGGGAATGAAAGTAAAAACGGAAACAAAGGATGGTACATTTCTCAGATTATCTCACTTGTTTTGCATTAAGCTACATACACCCTTCTCTGTATTCTAACATAAAAAAATTATATCAGTAAGTGATTCCTTTAGGAGCCATCTCCAGTACGTTTACCTGGATGAGAAATATCAGCGGGATTAAGGTACTTGTATTTCACTTGTTTTGTGGCCCCCCCTTCTTTTCCAGTGTGATCCCCTGAATTTTAGGATAAAAGGATGAGGTCCAGTATCTCTAAAAGTACTCATTTGCTTATGAAACAAATGCCAGAAACATTCAGACCATACTTTAAAACATAAAAAATTATATTTTCAAGTCCAAAATGCAATAATGGTTTAAAGTAAACTAATACTGTAAGGATCATTATACTTTGTATTTGATCAGGTAATTATGCATGTTAATTTCTGCCCTTATACAGTATAGGCTATAATCCTTGCTTTTAGCCTATTTTTTTTTATCTTGTGTTATAAACCCATGTGATTAATACCAGTTGCCTAACTACTGTATTAGCATGTTAATGCAAACCCCTCATTTTTGTATTTCCTCTGCAAGTTTTTACTCTAAACAATGGGATTTTAAGTTGAATTCTTAACATTTCTGACATTCATGTTAGTGTTAATTTTCACTTCAAACAGCAAATGCACTTGTGAGTGGATGTATGATTTTCTTCAGTGTGTGCTGCAAATGAGTAGGTTTAGAAATACTTGACCCTCTTTATAATTTCCTCTAAGTTACAGTTGGAACTTGAGGCATTATGGGATGTTAGAATACATCCCTATATTTCACCCTTTGTGTTTTCCCTCACCCAAATACCCTGGTTTCCCACTATGCTCTTCCATAACTATAGGATATGAGGGGTCCAGCTTCTCTAAATTATGGCTCTCCGAGAATTTTCCTTTTGTCCCTACATGATATACAAACCTTTCGGTCTTTATTATAGGAATTACCATCAGCATAGCTGGAACTAGCAGTTAAACTTTTAACTAGGTGGTATGGTAGTTAATTACTGAATGAGTGGGTTGGAGTCCTGCCCACCTGGTTGGCTGAGCGTCACTTTACTTTCGGCCACACTTGCGAGTGGTTGTGCTTCGCTGCCCTCTGCCCTGCTTGCCGTTGCCTTCGCTGTGTTTCTATGGAACATTGCCTCTTTCTTGGTGGGATTGTTTCTTTTTGTTGTTTGAGTGAATTTATGTATTAGTGTGTTTGCCTGACATGGATCAGCAAACCCACGAGTTGTATTAGCCTTTGGAGTGTAAGCAGGTTACCATGTGCAAATGCCCTGGTATGCATGTAAGGCGCGCAGCCATTATCGTGCCTCTTGATGTTTTGCCTTGTTGGGAGATCATCGTTGGGGAACTGGAAGCCAGGACAACCCCCTATGATGACCTCCATTCTCTCAGGGTGAGAAAAGTCTCTCTCAGTGGGAATGGAGGTGGGCCCCCCAACCTGACTTTGTTTCTAGGCTTGGAGGTGGAAGAGCTCCGGGAGACCTGGCACTCCCTTGGTCTCCGAGAAGTTCCTTCGATATGGGGCATTCTGAGCCACCTTCGAGCTATGCACGCCCCTGCCCCCTCTCCTGTGACTTATACCTCACGATGACCACCAATTACTATATGCCTGTGATGGTATCTGTGCACCCCACACTGACAATCCTGGCAGTAGTGCACAAGACCATTGCTCCTGCAGTGGCCTCCATGGTGCCCATTCCTGCTCTTGGGTGTCTGTTCCTGAGCCTTCCACCAACCTTGCGGAGTGGATCCTTCACTCCCTCTTGAAGAAGGCAAAGAAGTTCAAGAAATCCAAGAAAAGATCGAGGAGGGTGTCGTCTTAATCTGCTTCCGCCTCCTCCCCTCCCTCTTACAAAGCCCACAAGCAGAGGAAGAAGGAGGTCGCTTCTCCCTCCCAGAAGAAGTCCTGCACTGGGTCTTCCGAAGGGGTGTCTCTCTCCCGAGAAAGAGACAGAGATCTCTCGCTGGCTTTCCCCGGTCTTTGGACTTGGGGGCCACGTCACAAGTCTCTTGAGACCTGCTGTTTTGGAAGCTGAGGTGCGTGGACCTCTGAGGTGATCCAAAGCACCCAGCATTTCTGCTTGGAGCTGTCTGTAAGTATAATGCTGTGCCTGCCTCTACTCGAATCTCCTTGGACTTTTGAGCAGAGAGGTCTTCGTGCACTGTGGAAGCTTCGAGTATGCGGACCTTCAAGAAGGTGTATCTCAAAGGGCTCAGGTTTCTGTGAAATTCTGAGTCCCTTCAACTAGTAACGTGGACTCAATTCCACATTCTGGTTCAGGCATGTGAGAGAGGATGGGGTCCAAGCATGCAGGTGGTTCCCTTCCCCGTTCTATTACTCGCCTGAGTACACATCCAGGGTCCCATGAGGGTGTTGCTGACTTGAGGGTCCCACCTACCAGTAGTTGTGTCGAGGAGGTCCCCCTTACAATCGTCTTCTTGCCAGGAGCCCTCAGCCTGGAAGATGATTGGAGTATGTCGTGAGGACAATGCAAGCTCACGCCTGAGAGTGCGTGACCGCTCTCCCTGGGCTGCTTCCTGCTTGTGTTCGCATGAATGGGTTCACTTGCCTTCTGAAAGCATTTGTGTACATTTGCGTGAGCCTCTGCTCTCTCCTTAGGACAGCCCCCTTCCATGTTGGGGCTCTCCTAGACCTGCGAAACCATCACCACCGCGGGTTGGTGATTGCTTTTGGCCTGCCCTCCCCTGTTGGGACTGTTGGTTCCAATAGAACAGGTAAGGGTACTCACTCCCCCTCCCCTGTCCCCTCGACTTCCTGGGGGTATACCATGAACCGCGAGTCAGATACAAGGGCCCGCGATTCGGACTCAGTATCCATTTGTAACCCTACCGCGAGGACTTACGAAGCGGGCAAAGTTAAGGTTCTCGGACCTACCAGTTTGCATGCCCAAGTGGTTTAACAGGGAGGCGGGGGTTCTGATGAGGTTCTCTTACCTGCAGTGAGAGTATCAAGGGAGGACTGCGGATTGGAATGACCCGAGGGTCCTCTCCCTTGAGACGCAAATTCTCTCGAGATACAGAGGACCTTTTCGGAGATTATTGCATTGATTTGTCAACATGGCGATCTCGGGGAGAGGACCACGGTGATGCCCATTGATCATCCTTCTGGCCTTGAAGTCTGCTGGAGCCCCAAAAAGGAACCCAGAACTTTTGTAGGCTTTCCTTGGTCCTCGCTTACTGAGGGTTTCTTGGATCAGGTTAACTCTCTTGTCTCTGGGGAGGAAAGTTCCCTTCGATCTAACCTCTCGGCCAAGCTACTTCCCCCACCTCTGCCTTGCCAGAAGAAATATTATATGCCCTTGACAGGTGCACTGCCAACGAAACAGGTTGACCCGGACTTGGTTCACCTAGCTCTGAGTCTCTCGCTGCAGCAGCTTGGAGCGGAAGACGTAGTCTTCATGAAACAGGAAGCAGCGATCCTGGAAGCAACTGCAATGGCAACCTTCTAGGCAGTCTCCTGGCTGGACCTGTGGTCCCTCACAATGTCCAAGATTGCAGCCACAGGGAGGTCCATTAACCCCTTGGAGGACTCAACCTTTGGGAGACTGTGCCAATCTGGAGGTAGGGCAATCTCCTACCTGGCCCACCAGACAGCAAACTTGTGGGCCAACTTGGTGTTGAAGAAAAGGGAAGCTTTCCTCTCTCAGATCACCAAGCACATCATCCTGGACTGGTGCTGGGCTCTACCTCTTTCCCCTCAAGAAGAGGTAGATGCTGTGGTGGACAAACGTGTCGAGGTTAACAACTGATTAGTCCACCAGGTGGTGACCTCTGGGTCTTCATGTGTCACTGTGGCCCAACCTTCGGGTCCGGCTAGCAGTTCCTCAGGTCCTAAGAAGTCCCAGGCTTTGAAGATCGCTCGAGGGACAACCCAGCAATCTTCTGTCCCTGCCAAGAAAGGTGCACAGTCTCACCTCTTTCCCCCACCCTTTCAGTCCAATAGAGGGAAAGGAGGCAAGGGAAAGGGAAAGAAGATGGGAGGATAACACTAGGGTCAGCATTCCCATTCACAAGCTGCCGCTGGTTGGCGGTTGCCTGTTGAGCCATTGGGCAACATGGCAGCGACACGGAGCCGAGACCTGGTAGTGGATGTCCTTTGGGAGGACTATCTACTACCTTTTGAGTCTTGACCACCCCTCACCGACTCTCCGGTCTGATTCTACTTATATTTACACAGCTCCCCGAAAGATCTCGCTCTCTCAGAGGAGATTGCAGTGATGCTGAGGGAATGCTCTGTAGAAGTCGTGACAGATTGGTCCCCAGGCTTTAACAGCCAAATCTTTCTTGCCAAGAAGGAATAAGGGGGTGTGGAGGCCAGTTATTGATCTCTCTCCCTTGAACCAATTCGTTCGCCAGGCTCAGTTCTAGATGGAAAGGTCCGTTTGGTGCTCGCTTCCATCAGTGAGAATGACTTCATGCTTATGGTGGACCTGAAGGATGCATATTTTCAAATACCCATTCCGGTCCTCTCGCAGGTACCTTTACTTTGCCCTCGGGGAGACAGTATTCCAATTCAGGGTACTTTGTTTTGGGCCCAGGTGTTCACGCGAGTGTTCGCCCTTATGTCAGGGTGGGCCCATTCACACAGGATATGTCTGTTGAGATATCTCGATGATTAGCTTGTCTTGGCGGAGTCTCGTCTGCAATTACTCCATGACAGGGATTGCCTTCTCGAGTTTTCCTGCCACCTGGGCATTGTAGTAAATCTCGAGAAGTCCAATTTTGTGCCCAAGCAGAGGATAAAGTACCTGGGCATGCTGATAGATACGACAGCAGCAAGTCTACCCCTTGGACTCTCGTATCAGCAGGTTCAGGGAAACAGCACAAATATTCCTGTCCTGGCAGGAACAACTAGCATGGCAGTGGCAGGTCATTCTTGGTCACCTGTCGTCCTTGGAGAAGCTGTTCCCTCATTGGGGCTTCACCTTTGTTCTCTCCAGTGGAGAACGAAGGAGTTCTGGTCTCTAGCATGGGATCTCCCATCTTTACCCATCCCTCTCTTGCAGAGGGTGAGACAGGACTTAGCCTGGTGGCTAGACGACAGGAACCTCGTAATAGGTGTCTACACACTCCCCCTCCCGAGATGCTTCTGTTCCCAGAAGCTTTGATCGAGTGTTGGGGCGCACACCTGGAGGAGTTGCTGATTTCAGGTGTGTGAAACCGAGAGGACAAACACCTTCACGTCAAGATTCTAAAGCTCAAGGCAGCTTTCTCGGCCCTCCAAGAGTTTTGGGATTGAGTGATGGGACACTTGTTGGTTCTGATGAGCAACAACACCACAGTAGTGGCATATGCCAACAAAAAAGGAGGGCTAGTGTTACTTTCGTTACACCAGTTGACAATGCAGGCCTGGCCACCCGGTAGAGCTATCAGCCAGATACATTCCAGGCAAGAGGAATGTAGTGGCAGATATGCCCAGTCACCAGGGTCAAGTGATAGGGACAGAGTGGTCCCTCCACACAGACATCTTGGAAAGGATATTTGACCTTTGGGGCTCCCATTGATCGACCTGTTTGCCACCTGGCACAACCGGAAGCTTCAGGTGTTTTGCTCCATTGTTCCCAACCCATGGGCGGCAGCAGAGGATGCCTTCCAACACCCATGGGACAATCTGGACGCTTACGCCTTCCCACCGTTCTGTCTGCTCCGTTTTGTGATCAACAGGGTAATGATCACCAAGAATCTCAGGATGACCTGGTGGCTCCCAAGTGGCTACATGCTGCATGGTATCTGGACTTGTTAGCTCTTCCAGTCAAGGCACTGAGAAAGATTCCCCCCTGGCACAACCTCCTGCGTCAGCCACACGTAGAACAGTTCCACCAGTCCGTGGAGTTGCTCTCACTTCATGGTTGGAGAATATCCAGCATCTCTTGCGAGTAAAAGGCTTTTCTTGCCCAAAGCAACAGAGATGTCTGGATATCTGTGACAGTCCTCTGCCGCATTCTACCAAGGGAAATGGGCTGTCTTCTGTGGTTGGTGTTGTGGGCAGGGTCTCTCTCCAGTCAGAGCCACTGTTCAGCAGGTGGCGGACCTCCTCGTCTTCCTTCCTCAAGAGAAGCTCCTCTCTGTCTCAGCTGTTAATGGCTATAGGGCCACCCTGGGCCTATTCCTCCGCCTGAGGGGTGTGGATATCTCCTCCTCGCTGGGGATATCTTTGCTGATGAAGAGCTTTGATAGGTCTTCCCCTTCCAGGGAACTCAGGCCCCCTGTGTGGATATGACTCTCATGCTGAGGAGCCTGACTCGTGCACTGTACGAGCCCTTATGAGAGTTGTCAGACAGGGATCTGACACTCAAGACCATTTTCCTGCTACCCCTGGTGTCAGCGAAGAGAGTAAGCGAGCTACACGGACTTCCCTTCACGTAAAACACTTGAGGGGATGGGGATCGGTTACGCTCCATTTTGTCCCAGATTTCGTAGCGAAGACTCAGAATCTGTTGGTCCCTGACGCCAGATTCGAGTCCTTTACGATCCCCTCCCCAGAGGTCTTTGTAGATAACAATCCAGACGAGGTGTTACTGTGTCCTGTTAGCATGCTGCAGTGTTATCAGAAGAAGACTACTTTAGAAAGCTCAATGTACAGAGGACATTTGCACGACTTCCCATGGCTCAAGAATTGGGCCTTCTCATCATTCGGGACAAGTCTTTCCTGATGCCTTCTCAGGAGATTCCTTATTTAGGGATGACGATCAACTCTCGGGATTTTCGGGTTTTTCCAGTCCTGAAGAGAATAAAAAAGTGTCTCCAGACAGTGGAAGAATTTCTGAATCTAAACTTTTGCTCGGCCAATCAGTGGATGAGTCTTCTAGGTACCCTCTCATCCATGGAACAGTTTGTCACTCTGGGAAAACTTCACCTGAGGCCTCTCCAGTTCCTCCTCAGAGCCAGCTGGAACAGGAAAAAGTTTCAGGACTCGTTCGTGTTCCCGATAATGATGGAAATCATGGAGGATCTTTGTTGGTGGAATTCCAGGAAGAGACTATCAGAAGGGAAATCTCTTCATCATCTGAACCCCAGCCTAGAGTTCTTTTCAGATGCTTCGAACCTAGGTTGGGGAGCTCTTTTGGGATTAAAAGAAGTGTCAGGGACCTGATCTCAGGAACAGCAAAACTGGCACATCAATGTAAAAGAATTACAGGCGATATGTCTGGGCCTACAGTGCTTCGCTTCAGAAATTTTGGGGAGGACAGTAGCAGTGCATTCAGACAACACGATGATACTGGCGTACATCAAGAAACAAGGAGGAACCCACTCTTTCTCCCTGTATGAAGCAGCAAGGGACCTTCTTCTTTGGTTACACCAGAACAACACTCAAGTGACAATATGTTTTATCCAGGGGAGACTCAACGTTCTCGCGGACAAGTTGAGCTGTCAAAGACAGATTCTTCCCACCGAACAGACATTAGACCCGTTGGTTTGTCTGGATCTGTGGAAGTTCTGGGGGAAACCCATGATAGATTTATTCGCGTCCTCCAGAAATCACCGACTTCCTCTCTTCTGCTCACCAGTTCCAGATCCCTTGGCATGGGCGACCGATGCAATGTTGCAGGATTGGTTCAACAAAGATCTGTATGCCTTTCCCCCATTCAGTTTAGTAAGGCAAGTCATCAATAAATTCCGGTCTCATCAAAACCTATCCATGATCTTGATAGCGCCCTTCTGGCCAGCAAAAGAGTGGTTCCCGGATCTGCTAGAACTTCTTGTGGACTTCCTGAGACTGCTGCCACAGAAGCAACAACTTCTCAGGCAACCTCACTTCTGTCGGTTCCACCAAAACCTGTCTTTTTTGTCCCTAATAGGGTTCAAACTGTTAGGCGACTGCTCCGAAAGAAGGGCTTTTCAAGAGCGACTGCAGACATAATTGCAAAGTGTGGCAGACAGTCTTCAGGTAATGTCTACCAGGCAAAATGGTCCATCTTCAGGTCCTGGTGCAGACAAACTAACGTGTCCTCTTCTGAGACCTCTGTAGCAGAAATAGCAGGCTTTCTTCTGTTGCTATGCTCTGCTAAAAGACTTTCCACCTCTACCAATAAAGGATACAGAGCTATGCTTAGCTCAGTTTTCCGCCATAAAGGAATGGACTTATCGTCGAATCAGGATTTGTCCGACCTTATTAAGTCCTTTGACACCGCAAAGCTTGAAGAAAAACCTTTGCTGTCCTGGAACTTAGACGTGGTCCTTAAGAGGCTTTCCAGTTCACGTTTTGAGCCCATGCAATCTATCTCTTTAAGGGATCTAACCAGGAAAACTCTTTTTGTGGTCACCTTGGCCACTGCTAAGAGGTCCAGTGAAATCCATGCTTTAGACAGAAACATAGGATTTTCTCAGGGGAATGCAGTTTGCTCCTTTTCCCTGGCTTTCTGGCTAGGAACGAATTGCCATCGAATCCATGGCCTCGTTCTTTTACGATCAGGAACTTGTCTGAGATAGTGGGGCCGTCTAAAGAAGAAAGAACTCTCTGTCAAGTAAGGGCCCTTCAGTTTTATCTTCACAAAATGAAGGACATTCGTGGTACTTCAAGAAACCTTTGGTGTTCTGTGAAATGTCCCTCTAGACTCTTGTCTAAGAATGCCCTGGCATTTTTTCTGAGGAACCTGATTTCCGAAGCACATTCCATGGTGAACGAAGACTCGCTCTCCTCTTTCAAGGTAAAACCCCATGAGACGAGCAGTCGCTATGTCTTTGGCGTTTAAATGCAATTTCTCCCTCACGTCAATTGTGCAAGCAACGTTTTGGAAGTGCAAGTCGGTGTTTGCATTGCATTATTTAAGGGATATCGAGACTACTTATGATCAATGCAGTACCTTGGGTCCGTTTTATGCAGCTGGCGTGGTGTTGGGGAAGGAAACGTAGAAAGCAATGTCCTTTCTTTAATCTCTTCGCCTTGCTTAGGGTGTTGAGTTTTGGGGAACCTGGGAGTACTATGTACGTGAAGTACCCTCCAGTCTTTTGGTTTTATGGCTGGGTATTGGTGTTTTTAATTTGATTTTTGGTGGTTATGGTGACTCTTTACTCTGGTTATTTTGTGTGGTTCTGCGCCCTGGGCAGGGCATCTTGTTGTACTTTGCCAGCCCTCGGAAATTAGTCCATCGCTACAAAGCACCCACTGTAGTAGTAGGCCCTCAAGGCTTTACTGCCTCGCCTGTACTGGATAAGATGAGCACCAACCAGAGGCAGTATCTACCTGTAGCAGCTCTCTTATCAGGTAAGGTTCAACAACATTGATTCAATGTTAGCAAATTTCTATTCTCAAACTCATTACTATTAATAATGTTTTGGGGTAGATATGTCCAACATTCCCACCTCCATTCAGTGTGGGAATCAGCTATGTAATTACTGGGTAAGTTACTTATATAAAAATGACATTTTATAATAACATAAAGTTTTATATATACTTACCCAATAATTACATAATCGGAAAACCACCCACCTCCTCACTTGGACATGAGGGCATAAACAAGTTGAAGCTCTTTGCTATGTTGTACCTTCTCTTACACCTGAAAATGGGTGGGGCATGTCACCATAACCAAAACAAACTAGCGTTACCCGCAATTTCAAAATTTTGAGCTGCGGTTAAAAAGAAACTAATAGCTATGTAATTACTGGGCAGGTATATATAAAACTTTATTATAAAAATGTAATTTCTGAGTCCAGCCCCGTGTCAGCCGGTGAAATTCCATTGTTGCACGAATTTCTAGGTATAAAATGCTAGATATACCAGAGAAAAAGAGCTTTCAGGAAAGCTGGGTTTACTACCCCCAGATCGAGCGTCTTCTCCAAGGAAGACGTCGGTATAACGAAGGGTGAGTGAAAGGATCACTACCACGGAGTCTCACCGAAAGATATCTCCTGTTAAAACCCCAGAAGAGAGTGGTGAGCCGTTACAGCCCCACACATAGACGCCCGCCAGTTCGGCGACACCAGCGCCACCTACCTAATTCCATTTTCTAGCACGTGACTTGCTACCACTCTCTTTTTGTGCTTGTTCCTTTTTTGGATTATTCTTCCAATTAATCATGTCTTTGAGCAGCTTTACCATCTCCAAGTTAAGTACCATCTTATTGTGGGGTTTTGTTTGATAATTTGGCTGTTTTGGTCTCTGTTTTCACAATTATGAGATCTTGTTATGACGCCATGCGCGTCCCCTGCCAGCCATGTCGATCATGAGGCGACCCAATCAGTTCTTTTCTGTTGGGGTTGTCTCCTTTGTCGTTATATGTTATTTATCACCCATGGTTCTCCTCCTGGCGGGTTTCCCTGTGGTGGCCCCTTTTTGAGTCTTAATAAATTCGATAGACCTTTACAGTCCATATTAGGTGGTGCCCTGTCCAGGTTCCCCAGGTTGGGTTCCTTGTTAAAATTAGTTTATTTTAGTCTATATTAAGGCTATTATTTTCTTGGCGTTGGTGCTCTCTTTTTATTTTTTTTATTCATTGTTTACCTCCTCGAGGTAGCGGCAGCCTCAGATCTAACCGCTTGCCCCGAGGTAGGCTACGACCCAGCATTGAGCACATTTTTGTTTTCTTTGTTTTTGTGTGTGATGGTTTTTAGTGGAGTGGGTCTTTATATTGCTTGCCATCCCCTTGCCCTTTAGGTTGGGTGTGGAGGATCCATCAGGTTGAGGAGTTTTGTTGCTGTTTCCTCCGTGGTCGTTTTTGGGGTGGCAGAGTGAGCCCCTTAGTTCTCTTCCTTCCTTTGGGGAATAGAGTTCTTTGGATGTGTCTCCTCTAGGCTAATCGCCTTTTGCCCCTCTTTTCGGTCCCGGTTGGTTCTCGGCACAAAATTTCTCTCCTGTTTGCCTTCCTCCTCCCTTCCGCACTCCTTCCATTTTCCTAGGCTATGCTTGGTTAGGTATTTTATTAGGCTTCGCCTAGTCAGGAGTTGGGCATTGAGGCTCTGGTCGCATCCTCCCTAGTAGTAGGCCACCCTCCCAAGTTTTCATTATGCTTGGAGTGGTGTGTGTTTGCAGTTGAGCGGGTGAATCATTTTCCCTTGTCTCCTGTTTTCCTCTCTGGTAGCCTACCACTCTTCCCTACCCCACCACCTCCCCCTCCCCTTCCAGCCTTGCTCTACTCATGCGGGTGACGCTAGATGGCGTTTTCTCCAAGTTGAGGGACTCTCCATTTGGTAGAGGGATTCGCTCCCTCCCAGACAGTCCCAAGCATCGCTGTGTTTGTGTTGGTGGTTGTTTTACTGCTCCGACTCGAACGGGTTCGAACACTCTCTCCCACACCTCTCATTCCTCTCCGTCGGGTTTCTTGGTTGGGTTGTTGACACTTGCTCCGGCTTATGTTATGTACTTGGCCTATCATGACGAGCATCTCACCCACCTTGTTTCACTGGCGGGGAAGTCCGAGAGAAGGGGAATATATGAAAAAGGCGGATCCCTCCGGTCTCCGGAGTGGTTTGCCTTTTACCATCACTTGTTTATTTATTAATTAATTGTATATTTATATAAGTGTATTTATCTAACGGAGTGTTATCTCACACTCCTTCTCTTTTTTTATATATGCTATTGAGTCCGGTTCTACGCCTGGGGTTCCGCCGTTGTTTTTACTGGCAGCCCTTGCGGTGAGTTCCTGTTGTCTCATACCTTTCATTCCCCGGAGTATTCCAGGGTCTGGAAAATTTACCTTCCACTCTGTTTAATTTGGAGCTTATTGGCCTAGTTTTTGATAAGGGTTTCTCTCCACCGGAGTATTCCGGTTGCAGTTGAAATTCCCGGCCTTGCCAGCTTTAGATTGAGTGGTAGGTTCATGTACTTTTTACACTTACAGACTGTTCGCTGTGAGGAGCCGGGTGTACCGCTTCATTCCAACAACCCTATGGACACGTAGTGTGCGGACCCACGCTGGTTGTGCGGTCCGGCTGGATGACCTGGTAGTCTGGCACCCCTGATGGCTGTGAGGTTTGCTTCGCCTTGTGCACAAACCATCCAGGATGAGTCGGTAAGATTTAGTTTTCCTCCATATTGCGCTCCTCATATTGAAATATTGTTTTTGTGGTTCTCGAACCATCTTTTGTTCTAGCTCTAATTGCTGGTTCTCTTACAGGCGGACGAGTCCTCCAAGAAGTCTTCCTTGGAATCTCTCCGCCTGGGTGGCTGGGTTTGGGAGGAACGTTCCGTCCGGGAAGCCTTATGTCCTCGACGCTAGGTTGAGGGACCTGCTCTACCCGGCGCACGGGTGGCGCCGCAGTGCCAGAAGATCTTGCCACCCCATCATCCAGCAGATCCGGGATGCGACCCAGCCACCCCAAGTGGACATCCTCTACGCTGAGGTTTCGGAGGACGTTGCCGCGTTGGACTTGGACCTGGAACCCATGAATACTGAACAGGACCAGGTGGTAAGTAGTGAGGTAAGTGAGGTTGTTGGGGCGGGCCCCTTTTTGACTCCCCAGCTTCATCTGTATCTTCCTTTGCAGGTTTTGTGAAGTCTTCCTCCTTGGGTGATAGAGCTCCATCAGCTATCCCCAAGTTGAAGTTGAAGACTTCATGGAAGGCGAAGGGCTTTAAGTCCTCGTCTTCCAGGAAAGCATTGCCTTTCCCCGTCAAGGCTAAGGTCTCAGCACCTGTAGCCTCCGGGAGCAAGTCTGGTTCCTCCGGCAAAGGCGCGAGTAAGAGGGCATCAAAACCAAGCCCTCCTCGCCAGCCTGCCTTTGATGCTGAGAGCCTTTGCTAACCAGCTTGTTTAAAACGGTTCTTGGCGGAGGTTGAGTCAAGATTCACTCAAAATCTCGGAGAAAGTTTGACCAGTCATGACAACATACTGGCAGGGAATGGCCAAACCCACCCCAGCCGAACCCCAGTATGCCATTCCAGACACGGCGGATCTCCCTCCCTTTGATGTCGGGAACCCTTGGCGTTTGCCCTCCGGGCCATCCAACATGATGGCACCCTAACGGTTGAAGGTCTTGGCACGAGGACGGTTGGAAGAGTTGGAGTTCTTTCCCCCCGATCTCTTGCCCCTTACCCAGGCTTCGTTAGGCTGACGGAGGAAGCCTG
The DNA here is from genome assembly GCF_040412425.1 of Macrobrachium rosenbergii. Taxonomy (NCBI): domain Eukaryota; kingdom Metazoa; phylum Arthropoda; class Malacostraca; order Decapoda; family Palaemonidae; genus Macrobrachium; species Macrobrachium rosenbergii. The sequence continues at coordinate 86,673,203 of NC_089742.1, read as the reverse complement.
GATACGTTCAGACAAGGTTCCTAGGAGACAGTGATCTTCCCTAGGGACCAAGCTCAGTCGGCTCTCCTGCGCACTCTGACGGAGTGGCAGGCAGACAACACAAAATTGACTCCTTTCAAGGGCAACTTTACTATGTTCGCCCTGGGTGACAGGTTGCCCGACTCCCTGTTTAAACAAAGTCGCTCTGGCTACGGCCGAGCGTGCTTTGATGGTAATCCTTACCACAATTAAAGGAAACAGACTCCACATCCCTGGTATTCCCAGGGGTGATGAGTTCTGGGTTGATGCCCCGTCCACCTTCACTGTTGGGAAAGCTGGACCCTTTCTGTGCTTCAACACAATTTAGTGAGCAGCTCCCTAAGCTGCCGGAAGCTTTGCTGAAGGCGGAGTTTGATGCCCGGACTAAGCTAGCCCGGTCTTTGAACTCCGTCTGCCTCACTGGAAGCCACTGCCGTCTCCTGTGCAGACAGAGCCTTTCTTTCAGGTCTTGGCTAAATCCCTGTTGGCTGGCTTTCAGTCTGACCTGTTTGAGTTTATCATGGCCAGACTGGAATGCAGGAAATTTATCTTTGCTGATGCCACCATCCGTCACGAGCCTAACAAGCTCGTGAAGAGCTCGATCTGGGGACCTAACCTCTTCCCAGAAGAAGAGGTTACCAATGTTCTGGGAGGCTACAAGGGCCAACCAGAGTCTGCGCTCTCGCTGGGGCATTTCTGCCTACAAGCGCAAGACCCCAGAATCTGGCGGCCCCCAGGAGAGGAGGCAAACGTTTCAGGAGGCACAAGAGGCCCCATCATCAGGCGGTAGTCCAAGCCGTCCCGGTCTCGGCAGTGGCACAGCCCTCCACCTCAAGGCTCATCCCCAACAATATGTGCTGGTCCAACCAGCCCATTCCCTTGCTGCCCTCGTATGTTGCTTCACCAGCATACAATCCCACCTATGAGGGCCGTGGATTCTTTCACGGCCTTAATAATAGGGCGCAAGGGGGAAGAAGAGGCAGGGGCCCCTTACAGAGGAAAGTCCAACACCACCCCAAGAGGAAAACCTGGACGTGGTAGAGGGAACAAACCCGCTCCCTCCCACTGAGAACACACAGGTAGGTGGTCGCCTGTATTGGTTCAGGGACCAATGGACCTTCAGCCCTTGGGCACACAGCATTGTGTCCAAAGGTCTAGGATGGAGCTGGATCAAGACCCTCCTCCTCTGATCAGGTTTTACCAGCCACCCTCATCAATCCTACAGGATTATGTGGCAGAATTGCTCAACAAACGAGCAATAAAGAAAGTAAGGCACCTAAAGTTTCAAGGCAGGTTATTCACTGTTCCCAAAAAGACTCCGATCAGCAAAGAGTGATCCTGGATCTGTCGCGTCTAAATCTCTACATAAAATGCGACAAATTTTCGCATGCTTACGGTAGCTCAGGTACGGACTCTACTTCCGCGTGGAGCCGTCACCACCTCTATCGATCTTTCAGACGCTTATTATCACGTCCCGGTTGCGCGGAACTTCTCTCAGTTCCTGGGTTTCAGACTCGGGAATCAAGCCTACTCCTTCAGGGTCATGCCTTTCGGTCTAAACATTGCGCCCAGGATATTTACCAAGCTGGCGGACACGGTAGTTCAACAACTCCGGTCCCGAGGGATATCCCTAGCAGCATACCTGGACGATTGGATAATTTGGGCACCAACAGTTCTGGGAGTGTCGGAAGGCTACGTCCATAGTCATCAACTTCCTGGAGTCGTTAGGTTTTCAGCTGAACAGAGAGAAGTCCCGCCTGACTCCGAGTCCCGGTTTCAGTGGCTGGGTCTCCAGTGGGATCTGTCCTCTCACACGTTATCCCTCCCGCCTCCCAAGAGGAAGGAGATAGCATCTCTCACCAGGAAATTTCTCAAAAAACCAATCAGCATCCCGCCGGTCCCAAGAAAGAATCCTTGGGTCTCTTCAATTTGCCTCAGTATGGACCTGCTCTTAAAAGCAAAATTAAAAGACATAAACAGAGTGTGGCGGAGTCGAGCCAATGTCAAGCTCAGAGACAAGGTCTCCTCCATTCCTCAAATCTTAAAGACAAGACTGCGGCCTTGGACCACAGTCAGAGGGCCTGTCCAGACAGTTCCGCTTCAGTTTCCCCCTCCGGCACTAGTTGTTCACACAGACGCTTCTCTAAGCGGCTGGGGGATATTCTCCAAAACAAAAAGTACAAGGAACGTGGTCCACAATGTTTCAGCAGTTCCATATAAACACCCTGGAAGCTATGGCGGTTTTCTAACTCTAAAGAAAATCCGCCCCCCCAACCGGATTCATATCAGGCTGGTATTGGACAGCGCAGTGGTAGTTCATTGCATCAACAGGGGCGGCTCCAAATCAGGTCGAGTAAACCAGGTAATGGTTGCTATTTTCTCCCTGGCGAACAAGCACAGCTGGCATCTGTCAGCCACCCACCTAGCGGGGTGCGAACGTGGTGGCGGATTCCTGTCCAGGGCTACTCCGTTGGAGACGGAGTGGTCCCTGGACGGGAATCTTTCAAATGGATTTGCCGCCGGGTTCCGGGTCTCCAAGTGGATCTGTTCGCGACGGAGAGCAACTTCAAGCTTCCCTGTTATGTGGCCCCCAACCTGGACCCTCAGGCGTTACGCCACGGACGCAATGACATAGATTGGAACAATTGGGAGAAGATTTATCTTTTCCCCCAATAAATTTGCTGCTGAAAGTATTACACAAACTCAGGACATTCAAAGGTCAACCAGCCCTAGTAGCCCCTATTGGCCGAAGAGCAATTGGTTCCCTCTTCTTCAGGAACTGGGGTTGCGGAGTCTTCGGATTCCCAAGCCCAAACTGACCCAGACAGTACAAACCAAGACTGTGTCAGCTTCCTCAAGAATTCAGAATGCCCTAGTTTTATGGACTTTATAAAGTTCGCAGCTCAAAAGGAGCAAACATTGACCCTGTCAACACTCTGTTTTTAGAATCAGATAAAAGAGATTCTACTCTTAGACAGTATGACTCAGCAGTCAAAAATTAGCCTCCTTCCTGAAAGCATCTGAAGCCAAAATCATGACTACTAATTTAGGAGTTACCTTCTTTAGATCATTGTTTGAGAAAGGCCTTGCCCGGCCACTATTACCACAGCTCAAGTCAGCCCTGAAGAAGGTATTTCTTTATGGTTTTAAAATTGACCTTACAGATTCCTATTTTTCATCTATCCCCAGAGCATGCGCTCGTCTGAGACCAGTATCACGCCCACATTCTGTTACGTGGTTCCTCAATGATGTTCTTAAGTTAGCATCTGAGATTGACAACTTTCAATGCTCTTATTTGGATCTGTTAAGGAAGACTTTATTTCTGATTAGCTTGGCTTCAGGTGCCAGAATCTCAGAGCTGTCGGCTCTCACTAGAGGTGATGATTTTGTGAACTTCCTCCCGTCCGGAGAGGTCCTCCTTTCCCCTGACCCTAGATTTTTAGCTAAAAATGAAGACCCACAAGACAGGTGGTCTCCTTGGAAGGTGGTGCCCCTTCCACAAGACCAGTCTTTATGTCCAGTTTATACACTTAAAGTCTTACCTTTTAAGAACTCCACAGAGTAAGTCGGGTCCTCTTTTTTATCAGGGAGAAAGGTGGTACTCTTTCACTAAATGCTATAAGACAACAAATTCTGTATTTTATTAAACAAGCCAACCCAGATTCAGTTCCTAAGGTTCATGATATTCGAGCAGTTGCTACTTCCATTAATTACTTTCATAATATGGATTTTTCAGAACTATCTAAATATACGGGTTGGAAATCACCTCTAGTGTTTAAACGCCACTATTTAAAATCACTCGAAGCCCTGAAATTTTCTACCATAGCTGTGGGAAGTGTCATCTCCCCACCTTAATTAATCATATCCTTATCCTTCCCTTCCCCCGCCCGCCTGCCTCATTTACTTCTCTGCTTATCCTCCTGGTTGATCATGCCTCACTGCCTTGCTCCTCATATTGATGTTATCTTGTCTCTGTTGATGGAAACTGTAATCTGACATGTTATGATGATTGTTTTTCTGTGGGGTACTGGGCTGTTTTTTTTTGCTCCATGTACCCCAGATATATATATATATATATATATTTTTATTTATAAATTGTTTTTTCTTAGTACATGTTTAGTTTATATTTATTGTGTATAGTATTAAGATTATATTTGCATTTATTTTTGTATTTTCATATGTTTTGTACTTTAGTAATTTTGTTTTTGGGCTTTTTCCTGGTGCCGGGACCTTCCCCACATGTTTCATAATATTAAGTTTTTTTTTGATTCCTTGATTATGCCTAAGTTTAGTGTTCTTGTACATGTAAGAGATTAACCTAATTAAAATTATTTTCGTACAAAAATTTTTGCCTTTGTTTTTCTTCAGATTACCATTTTTTTCCTGTAGTTTGCAGTCTTGGCATGATTCTCTATCACTATTTCACCGGCTGAACACGGACGGGACTGGACTCAGAAAAGGGATTTTGACAAAGGAAAATCTATTTCTGAGGAAGGTCCCGTGTAGGTGACCCTCCCTGACTCACCTATAGCTCAGATCCTCTTGCACATGCCAAGTCTGGGGTTAGTGCTAGCATGGAATGAGTGTAGGTGGCGCTGGTTTCCTGGCGGGTGTTGAGTGGGGGCTGTAACGGCTCACCGCTCTGTTCGGGGTTTTGATATGGGAGATCTTTCGAGGGGTTCCGTGGTAGTTTCTTTCACTCACCCTTTGGTTATACTGACGTCTTCCTAAGAGAATCTCTTTTGTCTGGGGGTAAAACCCCAGCTTTCCTGAAAGCTCTTTTTCTCTGGTATATCTAGCTGAATTTTTACCTAGAAATTGGTGCTGTAATGGAATTTCACGGGTGACCACGGGACCTTCCTCAGAAATAGATTTTCCTTTGTCAAAATCCCTTTTTTAGGCTGGTTGATTTTGAATGTCCTTAGTTTTTATTCTGGGGAAACCATAAATCTCCCTAATAAATTATATATATAGTTTTGCAGGTTAGAACCACATAACAGAAATTACCATTATATATGTTTGGAAATATAAATATGAAACATTTTTTTATATAAATGATATGGCAAATCTATGTGATCACTGGTTTCAGACCTTATAAATGCTTGTTTATAGGGGAAACATGGAATATATATTATTATAATGTACTGGAAACTGCATATCAGAAAAGGGGGATTTAAGATATAAAGTTCATTTATTTTAAAAAATCTAAAAATTCTAGTATAAAGAAGGGAATTTTTTGAAGGCCATTATATTCAGTTCTTTAAGATTGACCCTATCATTTTGACATAAACTCAGCCAACTCTGTTTATGTTTTTATTTTATCTTTTAAGAGCAGGTCCTCCCTTGGGACTGGGGGACATTGGTTTTTCAGAGCCTATGGGGTGGTGCTCAAAACAATCCCACTGAATGAGAATCTTTGAAACCGGGACTAAAGTACTTAAACTTTCTCAGTTCAGCTGAAAATCAACAACTCCAGTTTTATGACCGTGAATGAATATTCTAGAACTGTTAAAAATCCTCAGTTTTGCTAGGGATAATTACGTTTAGTTGTTGAACTTCAGCCAGCTTGAACTAAATGGGGCCAATGTTTGGGACCAAAAGGCATGATGAAGGTTTATGTATTGTTCTGAAACCCAGAGGTCTCTTAAAACCGGGAAATAGAAGTTATGAAAGATTTAACATACCCATGCGGGAGTAAGTTATACCTGGTTTTCAAATTTGTTAATTTTTAAGCTAGAGATTCTAGATACAGATCCAATCACCCTTTGCTGAAATAGTATGTTTTGGGAAAGTGAATAAACCATTGTAAAATGTTTTAGGTGCCTTAATGTTTCTTTATTAAAACTTTTTGAGCAATTCTGTTATACCTATTGACTTGAAGGGTAACATAAAACGATCAGGAGGAGGAGGGTCTTTATCCAGCTATCCTAGACCCTAATAAATGATGCTTTATAAGGTCCATTGGTACACCAATACAGGTTATTGATACCACCTGATGTTTGTTTCAGAGGGTTTGTTCCTGCCCAGGATTATTTTTTCAAAATGGTTTTTTTCACCTCTTGCAACAATTAAGTCCATGAAAAACAGCCCTCAAATATTGTATGCTAGAAGCAACATTTTATGGGAAAATTAACCATTTTTTGATGGGCATTTGAAGGTGGAGGGCTGTGCCACCCCGAATAAATTAAATGATCAACAGGAATTTTTGAATGGAATTTCTGGATTCTGTAGGGAACCATGCCCACCATCCTAGCTGTGGTCATATAATCTTTTTTCTATGTTACCTAACAATTCTTTATATATATATTATATATATATATATATATATATAAATGAAATATATAATATAACTATATATATATATATATATTTAATATATAAAAAATATATATATACATATATATATATATTATATATATATATATATTCAATATATATATATATAGTATTATATATATAGTATATATATATATATATGTATGTAATTCTTCCCATATGTTGTATTCAGTTATAAGGGTTGTATATACTCTTTAGTTCTTGTAATTTTTCAATTATATTATACATTTTATAGTCTTAATATTTCTGAGTCCAGTCCCGTGTCAGCCGGTGAAATTCCATTACAGCACGAATTTCTAGGTATAACCTTGCTAGATATACCAGAGAAAAAGAGCTTTCAGGAAAGCTGGGGTTACTACCCCCAGTCGAGCGTCTTCTAGGAAGGCGTCGGTATAAGAAGGGGTGAGTGAATTACCACTACCACGGAAACCTACTCGAAAGATCTCTCCTATCAAAACCCCCCGGAACAGAGCGGTGAGCCGTTACAGCCCCCACCAAACACCCGCCAGGACGGCGACACCAGCGCCACCTACCTCATTCCATTTTCTAGCACGTGAATTCACGGTTTCTTTTTGTGCTGTCTTCCATCATTTTGGATTTTTCTGTTTTCTACGATGATGGCATCGAGCAGCTTTACCATTTCCAAGTTAAGTACCATCTTCTTGTGGGGTTTTGTTCTATTTTTTTGGCTGTTATGGTCTCGTATTTTCATAAATATTGAGATCTTATTATGACGCCGCCTGGCGTCCCCAGCCAGCCATGTCATGACCATGAGGCGTCTCCTTCTGTTCTTTTCAGTTGGAGTTGTCTCCTCGTCGTTATAGATATTTTGCCCCCTTGGTTCCCTTCCTGGTGGTTCCTTGCGGTGGCTCCCCCCCTTATGAATTACGATCATTGGCCTACTGGCCTTTGTGGGAGTGATGCCCCGTCTAGGTACCCCCCCCCAGGTTGGGTTCCTATTGTTTTGGTCTTACTAGGCTAATTAATTTTGATTGAAGATGGTGCTCTCTTGTAGTTTTATTTTTATTTTTATTGTTTTTATTATTTTATTGAGTGGTTTACCTCGGGTGCTGGCGGCAGCCTCAGATCTAACCGCTTCCCCGTGGTAGGCTACGCTCTCTGTTGAGCACATTTTAGTTTTTATGAGTGTTGGTTATCTTGTGGAGTAGGCTTGTTAGCTTCCTTCCCTTTGCCCTGGGTGGGGAGTTCAGGTTGAGGGAGTTTTGTTGCTGTTTTCCTCCGGGATCGTTTTGAGGTGGGCAGAGTGAGCCCCTTAGTTCTCTTCCTCCATTTGGGGGAATCGAGTTCTTAGGATGTGTTTCCTCTAGGCTAGTCGCCCCCTTGCCTGCCATTCTCGATCCCGGCTGGTTCTCGGCACAAAATTTCTCTCCCAGTTGCTTCCTCCTCCCTTTTACTCCTCCCTTTCCTAGCCTATACTAAGGTTAGGTCCATATTAGGCTTCGCCTAGGTAGGAGTCGGGCTCGGGTTGGTTGCTTCCAGTCATATTACCCCTCCAAGATTCATGGTCTGGGAGGTATGGTGCAGTTGAGCGGGTGAGCTTCTCCCCGTCTCCTGTTCCTTCCTGGTAGCCTACTCCTCCTCCTCCCCCCCCCCCTCCTCCCTCCAGCCTTGCTCTACTCGTGCGGGTGACGCTAGATGGCGTTTTCTCGAGTTCCGGGACTTCTCTTGTTGGTTGAGGGATTCGCTCCCTCCCATATTGTCCCTAGCATCGCTGTATTGGGGTTGGTGGTTTGTTTACTCGAACGCGTTCGAGTCACTCCTCGTCTCCCCGTCGGATTACGTTGATACGGTATATATATTGCTTCAGCCTATGTTATGAACATACGAGCATTTTACCCGTCTCGTTCCTCCGGCGGGGAAGTAAGGGCGGAAGGTTTTTCATTATAGGGGAACGGATCCCTCCGTCCTCTTGAGTTCTTACCATCACTTGTTATTATGTTTTTATTTTTAGATAAGTCTGTTTATCTACAGGAGTACTCTCCTTTATTCATTATATATATATTCGTGAGTCCGGTCCTATACCAGGGGTCTCCGCCGTTATTTTACTGGCAGCCCTTATGGTTAGTTCCTGGTCTCTCCCCTTCATTCCCGGAGTACTCCGGGGTCTGAAATCCTACCTTCCACTCTGTGTAATTTAGAGCTTATTGGCCCAGTTTATGATAAGGGAGTTCTTCTCCGCCGGAGTATTCGGTTGCAGTTGAGTTTCCCGGCCTTGCCAGCTTTAGTTTGCTTAGGGTGGGAGGTTCATGTACTTTTCTACTTACAGACTGTTCGCTGTGAGGAGCCGGGGTGCACCGCCTCCCTCCAACAACCCTACGGTCACGTAGTTTGCCGGACCCACGCTGGTTGTGCGGTCCGCCTGGATGACCTGATTGTTTGGCACCCTGATGGTTGTGAGGTTTGCTTCGCTCTCTGCACAACTGTCCAGGATGAGTTGGTAAGTGACAGTCTTTACATTACTCTTGCTTTATGCTCCTCATATTGTATATTATACATTGTTTATGAGGTTCCCGGAATGGTTTTCGTCCTTAGCTAATTGTTGGTTTTCTTACAGGCGGACGAAACTTCCAAGAAGTCTGCCTTGGAATCCCTCCGGGCCTGGGTGGCTGGGTTTGGAAGGAGCGTTCCGTCGGGAAGCCCTACGTCCTCGACGCTAGGTTGAGGACTTGCTCTACCCGGCGCACGGGTGGCGGCCGCGCAGTGCCTGAAGATCTGGCCACCCCTATCATCCAGCAGATCCGGGATGAGACCCAGCCACCCCAAGCGGATATCCTCTACGCTGAGGTCTCGGAGGATGTTGCCGCCATTAATCTCAACCTGGAACCCGATGAATGTAGAGCAGGACCAGGTGGTAAGTGGTGAGGTAGGTGAGGTTGTTGGGGCGGGCCCCCCTTTATTTGACTCCCCTGCTTCATCTATTTCTTCTTTTGCAGGCTTTGTGAAGTCTTCCTCCTTGGGTGATAGAGCTCCATCTGCTATCCCCAAGTTGAAGTTGAAGACTTCATGGAAGGCGAAAAGGGCTTCAAGTCCTCGTCTTCCAAGAAGGCATTGCCCTTCCCCGTCGAAGGCTAAGGTCTCAGGACCTGTAGCCTCCGGGAGCAAGTCTGGTTCCTCCAGCAAAGCGCGAGTAAGAGGGCTGCAAAACCAAGCCCTCCTCGCCAACCTGCTTTCGATGCAGAGGCCTTTGCTAATCAGCTTTATAAAGCGTTTACGGAGGACCTGGATTCGAGATTTTGACAAAATCTCTGAGAAGTTGGCCAGTCATGATAACATACTGGCGGGAATGGCTCACCCACACCCCAGCCGAACCACAGTATGTTATCCCCGACACTGCGGACCTCCGCCGTTCGATGTCGGTAACCCTTGGCGATTCGCTCTCCGGGCCATCCAACATGATGGCAAGCTGACTCTTGATGGTCTTGGCACGAGACGGTTGGAGGAATTGGAGTTCTTCCCCCCCGATCTCCTGCCCCCTTACCCAGGCTTCGTGAGGCTCACGGAGGAAGCTTGGATTCGGTCAGACAAGGTTCCTAGGGGAGACTGTCATCGTCCCTAGGGACCAAGCTCAGTCGGCTCTCCCTGCGCACTCTGACGGAGTGGCAGGCAGACAACACGAAGTTGACTCCTTTCAAGGGCAACTTTACCATGTTCGCCCTGGGAGACAACCTTCCCACCCCTTGCTTGACAAAGTCGCTCTGGCTACGGCCCGGCGTGCTTTGATGGTAATCCGTTACCTCAGCTAAGGGAGACAGACCCTACTTCCTGGTATTCCCAGGAAGTAATGAGTTCTGGACAGGCGCCCGTCCACTTTCACGGTCGGGAAGCTGGACCCCTTCTGCGCTTCCACGCAATTTAGTGAGCAGCTCCCCAAGCTGCCGGAAGCTCTTTGAAAGCGGAGTTTGATGCTCGGGTTAAGTTAGCCCGGTCCTTGAACTCTGTATGCCTTACTGAAGCTACTGCCGTCTCCTGCTCGGACGAGCCCTTCTTTCAGGTTTTGGCTAAGTCCTTGCTGGCAGGTTTCCAGTCTGACTTATTTGAATTTATCATGGCCAGACTGGAATGTAGGAAGTTCATCTTCGCCGATGCAACTATCCGCCACGAGCCTAACAAGCTCGTAAAAAGCTCGATCTGGGGACCTAACCTCTTCCCTGAAGAGAGGGTCACGAGTGTTATGGCCGAGGCTACACGGGCCAACCAAAGTCTTCGTTCTCGCTGGGGCATTTCTGCCTATAAGCGTAAGACCCCAGAATCGGCCGACCCCCAATCGAGAGGAGGTAAACGCTTCAGGAGGCATAAGAGGCCCCACCATCAGGCGGTAGTCCAAGCCGTCCCGGTCTCGGCAGTGGCACAGCCTTCCACTTCTAAGGCTCACCCCCAACAGTATGTGCTGGTCCAACCAGCTGCACCCTCCTATGTGGCCTCACCGGCATACAACCCCACATATGAGGGCCGTGGTTATTTTCACGGCCTTAATAGGGTTGCAAGGGGAGGAAGAGGCAAAGCCCCTCATAGAGGAAAGCCCAACACCACCCCAAGGGGAAGACCTGGACGTGGTAGGGGGAATAAACCCGCCCCCTCCCACTGAGAGAACACAGGTAGGCGGTCGCCTGTTTTGGTTCAGGGACCAATGGACCTTCAGCCCTTGGGCACACAGCATTGTGTCCAAAGGCCTGGGATGGAGCTGGATCAAAACCCTCCTCCTCTAACCAGGTTTTACCAGCCACCCACATCAATCCTAAAGGATTATGTGACAGAATTGCTCAACAAACGAGCAATAAAGAAAGTAAGGCACCTAAAGTTTCAAGGCAGGTTATTCACTGTTCCCAAAAAGACTCCGATCAGCAAAGAGTGATCCTGGATCTGTCGCGTCTAAATCTCTACATAAAATCGACAAATTTCGCATGCTTACGGTAGCTCAGAGTGCGGACTCTACTTCGCGTGGAGCCGTCACCACCTCTATCGATCTTTCAGACGCTTATTATCACGTCCCGGTTGCGCTGAACTTCTCTCAGTTCCTCGGTTTCAGACTCGGGAATCAAGCCTACTCCTTCAGGGTCATGCCCTTCGGGTCTGAACATTGCGCCCAGGATATTCACAAAGCTGGCGGACACGGTAGTACAACAACTCCGGTCTCAGGGATATCCCTAGCAGCATATTTGGACGATTGGATAATTTGGGCACCAACAGTTCGGAGTGTCAGAAAGCCACGTCCATAGTCATCAGTTTCCTGGAGTCGCTAGGTTTTCAGCTGAACAGAGAAGTCCCGCCTGACTCCGGAGTCCCGGTTTCAGTGGTTGGGTCTCCAGTGGGATCTGTCATCTCACACGCTGTCCCTTCCGCCTCCCAAGAGGAAAGAGATAGCATCTCTCACCAGGAGATTTCTCAAAAATCCATCAGCATCCCGCCGGTCCCAAGAAAGGGTCCTTGGGTCTCTTCAGTTTGCCTCAGTGACAAACCTGCTATTAAAAGCGAAGTTAAAAGACATAAACAGAGTGTGGCGGAGTCGAGCCAATGTCAAGCTCAGAGACAAGGTCTCCTCTATCCCTCAAATCTTAAAGACAAGACTGCGACCGTGGGCCTCGGTCAGAGGCCTGTCCAATACAGTTCCTTCAATTTCCCCCTCCGGCACTAGTTGTTCACACAGACGCTTCCCTAAAGCGGCTGGGGGATATTCACCAAAACAAAAGTACAAGGAACGTGGTCCACAATGTTTCAGCAGTTCCATATAAACACCCTGGAAGCTATGGCGGTATTTCTAACTCTGAAGAAAATCCGCCCCCAACGGATTCATATCAGGTTGGTATTGGACAGCGCAGTGGTAGTTCATTGCATCAACAGGGGCGGCTCCAAATCAGGCCGAGTAAACCAAGTAATGGTTGCTATCTTCTCCCTGGCGAACAAGCACGGCTGGCACCTGTCAGCCACCCACCTAGCGGGGTGCGAACGTGGTGGCGGATTCCCTGTCCAGGAATGCTCCGTTGGAGACGGAGTGGTCCCTGGACATGGAATCTTTCAAATGGATTTGCCGGGTTCCGGGCCTCCAAGTGGATCTGTTCGCAACGGAGAGCAACTTCAAGCCCCTGTTATGTGGCCCCAACCTGGACCCTCAGGCGTTCGCCATAGACGCAATGACAGTAGATTGGAACAATTGGGAGAAGATTTATCTTTTCCCCCAATAAATTTACTGCTGAAAGTTTTACACAAACTCAGGACATTCAAAGGTCAATTAGCCCTAGTAGCCCCTATTGGCCGAAGAGCAATTGGTTCCCTCTTCTTCAGGAACTGGGATTACGGAGTCTTCGGATTCCCAAGCCCATTCTGACTCAGACAGTACAAACCAAGACTGTGTCAGCTTCCTCAAGAATTCAGAATGCCCTAGTTTTATGGACTTTATAAAATTCGCAGCTCAAAAGGAGCGAACATTGACCCTGTCAACACTCTGTTTTTAGAATCAGATAAAAGAGATTCTACTATTAGACAGTATGACTCAGCAGTCAAAAATTAGCCTCCTTCCTAAAAGCATCTGAAGCCAAAATCATGACAGCTAATTTAGGAGTTTCTTTCTTTAGATCATTGTTTGAGAAAGGCCTTGCTCCGGCCACTATTACCACAATCAAGTCAGCATTAAAGAAAGTATTTCTTCTGGCTTTAAAATCGACCTCACAGATTCCTATTTTTCATCTATCCCCAGAGCATGCGCTCGTCTGAGACCAGTATCACGCCCACAGTCTGTTACGTGGTTTCTCAATGACGTCCTTAAGTTAGCATCAGAGATGGATAACTTTCATTGCTCTTATCAGGATCTGTTAAGGAAGACTTTATTTTTGATTAGCTTGGCTTCAGGTGCTAGAATCTCAGAGCTGTCGGCTCTCACTAGAGGTGATAATTATGTGAACTTCCTCCCGTCTGGAGAGGTCCTCCTTTCCCTGACCCTAGATTTTTAGCTAAGAACGAAGACCCACAGGACAGGTGGTCTCCTTGGAAGGTGGTGCCCCTTCCTCAAGACCAGTCTTTATGTCCAGTTTATACACTTAAATCTTACCTTTTAAGAACTCCACAGAGTAAGTCGGGTCCTCTTTTTATCAGGGAGAAAGGTGGTACTCTTTCACTAAATGCTATAAGACAACAAATTTTATATTTCATTAAACAGGCCAACCCAGATTCAGTTCCCCAAGGTTCATGATATTCGAGCAGTTGCTACTTCCATTAATTACTTTCATAATATGGACTTTTCAGAGTTATCTAAATTTACGGGTTGGAAATCACCTCTAGTGTTTAAACGCCACTATTTAAAATCACTCAAGCCCTGAAATTTTCTACCATAGCTGTGGGAAGTGTCATCTCCCCACCTTAATTAATCATATCCTTGTCCTTTCCTTTCCCCCCCGCCCGCCTGCCTCATTTACTTTTCTGCTTATTCTCCTGGTTGATTATACCTCACTGCCTGGCTCCTCATATTGATGTTTCTTGTACCTGTTGATGGAAAAAGTGTAATCTGACATGCCATGATTGTTTCTCTTGTGGGGTACTGGACAGTTTTTATTTGGCTCCATGTACCCCAGATGATGTATATATATATTAATGTTTCATTGATTTTGTCTCTTACGTGTTTAGCCTAAGTTTATGTGTATAGTATTAAGGTTATATTTGCAGTTATTTTGTGCACTTTTCATGTTTCACCTTGCTTTAAGTAATTTTAAGGTTTTTGGGGCTTTTTCTTCTCCGTCGTGCAGGGGACCTGCCCATGTTTCATAGTATTAAGTTTTTTAATGTGCCTTAGATTTAATATGCCTTAGTCTTAGTGTTCTTGCTACATGGAAGAGATTCCTTAATTAAAATTATTTTGTAAAACTTTTGCCTTTTCTTCAGATTACCTCTCCATTTCTTTTTCCTGGTAGTTGCAGCCTTGGCATGATTCTCTATCACGATTTCACCGGCTGACACGGGACTGGACTCAGAAAAGGGATTTTGACAAAGGAAAAATCTATTTCTGAGGAAGGTCCCGTGTCACCCGGTGACCCTCCCTGAATCACCTAGTACTCTCCCCCTCTTGCACATGCCAAGTCTGGGGTTAGTGCTAGCATGGAATGAGTGTAGGTGGCGCTGGTGTCGCCGTCCTGGCGGGTGTTTGGTGTGGGGGCTGTAACGGCTCACCGCTCTGTTCGGGTTTTGATAGGGAGAGATCTTTCGAGTAGGTTTCCGTGGTAGTGGTAATTCACTCACCCCTTCTTATACCGACGCCTTCCTAGAAGACGCTCGACTGGGGGTAGTAACCCCAGCTTTCCTGAAAGCTCTTTTTCTCTGGTATATCTAGCAAGGTTATACCTAGAAATTCGTGCTGTAATGGAATTTCACCGGGTGACACGGGACCTTCCTCAGAAATAGATTTTTCCTTTGTCAAAATCCCTTTTTATATTTGATATATATACACTGTACTTATTCACATATTTATAATGTTATAGGAAATATTTTATACTTATATTTTCCAGTTTACTATTCAATTCGCCATGACAAGAGAATACCCTGATTAAAACCATTTTTAAGTCTGTTTTTCTTCAGATTACCTTGTTTCTAGTATAAAAATTTTCAGCCTTATGATTCTCTATCACTATATCCTTTTTCACCAGGGCAAATGGACTCTACACTATGAAAAAGGGATTTTGACTTTACAAGAAAAATCTATTTCTGATTTTTTTGGAGTTACACTGGCGGTTTAACAACTTATCACAGAGCCATTCCCCTTACTTAAAACCTCAAGCCATGGGGGAGATGTAGCCTGGAATGATATAGGTGGCATGCTGGTGATTTTAACTATAATATAAATATTACCAGGGATGTAACTGCCACCTCTTCTGGGGGTTTTAACATAAGATATCTTTCGAAGTGAGACTCCGTGGTAGTGATGCTTTCATCTTTGGATCATAATATGTTATCCAAACGTCTTCCTTAGAGAAGCTCGATCTAAATAACCCAGCTTTCTTTCCTCTTTTTCTCTGGTATATCTAGCATTTTATACCTAGGAAATTCGTTAACAATGGAATTTCACGGGGAATATATTCCTCAGAAATAGATTTTCCTTTGTCAAAATCCCTTTTTGCCAGAAAAGTGCAAAAAATATTAGAAAAAGTATGTATAACCTTACAAAAGTTACTGCATCACATCTCAGTAAATTTACTGTAAATATTTTATGCAAAATTTGTCCAGAATTTTTATTTATTGATTTTAGTTCTTATCTATTATGATCTTTTTTTGAGCTGTAATTATAATTTTACAAAATAAAATAAAATCTTATTCCAGAAAAAACATGCATAACTTGGTAAAATTATGAAATACTGTTTTTTTACAAAGTGTCTTGTTGGTTTTAACAGGTTTATTATAAATCAAGCCTTTTCAACTTCCCATGGAAACAAAAGGAAAAATTTTAAATTTTTTCTTTGTACCATGCATGATCATATCTTCCCTTTTCTATTGATGTGTTTTTTTCTTAAATTGTGGCCAACCAGGTAAAGTTTGCCTGGTCAGGATCTCTTGATATATATTTCGTTTCCATTTCAAGGGTTTAGCTGGCATATGACTCCATACTGAAAGATTTAACCTTATAAACTTGCTTTCAAGAGCACATGTTGTGTTGTGGGGCTGTTCTTTGCTTTTCAGGTGAACTATTTGGTATTTCAAGTAATGAGAGTAGGTGTCTGGCTCAGCTTGACTACCTTCAACCTCATCTCTAATTTGAGAGATGTCATAAAAGTCATTGGATGCATCTCTCGTTCTGCCTGGAAGTGTTTGCAAGTAGTAGGTCATGTAGGCCCAAGAAAAGTTGGAGCAGCTGTATCTTGTCAAAGTCCTTTAGCCTAGTGTAAATCTTGAGGTGTGAATGTGGAGTGACCTGACTTCCCTCCTGTCCTCAGTTCTTAAGAGCAGTGTCTTGGCTGGAGTAGCTCCTAGAGTTTGACAAGATGCAGGTAATGATACTTTGACCATCCAGTTCGAGATTAGCCTAGCAGATGCATCTCCCTCTGTCCTCCCTCTTTTAATGAGGGTGTGGTGGGGTTCCATGGTAGAGCTTATTCACCTTTTAAGCAAAGTCGAATTTGCTTCAAGGAAGAAACCAAACATTTTCCTTTTTTGAGTACCCTCCTATTAGCAGTTGTTACTCTAGCTCAGGACCCTACAGCTCTTATAACCCATTTAGGAGAAACAAGGTTTACATATAGTCATGACATCGCATTTTGCATGCACCCTGTTCCAGAGTCAGCTATTCCCAGGTGGAATTCAACTCCAGTGAGCTGCAGAGACAACCTCCCATTAACATGGTGTCTAGGTATATAAAGTAGCGATGGTTTGTATTTCCATAGGAACAAATAACAAATTTTGTAATATTATAAATGAAACCCTCCTCAACCACCTTGCTTTGTTGCTGTGCCTGAAGGAAAATAGACTATAGGTGAAGAAGGCAAGCAAGGGGTATCCCCCACTCACCATCAAAAGCATAAAACCTGCTTTTGGACTTAAGCCCCGAATCTCACTTCAGAAGTCCTGGATCTTTATAAGCTTTTAAAAATTAGGACAACCCTAGCACCATGTTCCCTGTAAATTACATTAAAACAATACTTTTGCATTAATAATATTTTTTCTCTTCATTTGGGAGTTGCCTTGATGAAACCTCTTTGTCGTCCTTTAAAAAAAAAAAAAAAATGCCAAAAACATGGCAAGACTTGGGTAAGACTTAAGATCATTTTTCTGATGAAGGTGTGATGAAATTGGGATGGTGAAAAATGCTTTGAAGGTGTTGTAGTACATTTTAACAATTGTCTCCATTCTTGAGCTTTTCATTGCCATCTAGTGGAAAGGACATGCAACAGCATGAATATTTTATTTAGTTACAAAAGCATGGGCCTGTTGTTGGCTAAGCACAGTGAGCATACCACTTCTAAAATACAAAAAAAGCAAACAGACAAACAAACAATCCATCTCTGCAATCCTACTTTGAATCTACTGAAAGTTAGTCTCATATTTATGTTTCAATTTGCCCACTGAAAAGTCTTTAGCTCTTAAATCTCTAGTTTCAGTCAGGAGTTGTGATTATTATTTTTCTGTTAAATACTATTGTCTTAGAAGCCTTGCAACTGAAAACTTAAAGGTTATGAATCAGAAGGGATTTAGGATTTACCAATGTCAGCAGGTCACCCTAAAAGTGGACTAAATGCAGGAAATCGCATCTAAGAAATTCAAAATTTTCTCTCAAGGACCAGACTGGTCCCCCCTCAGGGCTAAGCCCCAGATGTTGATTCCAAACCCTGCCACTCAGATGTTGAAAAACCATCAAATAACTACCTTCTCCAAATTCAGTAACAGCTCCAGCTTTCTGAAGTATTCCTTACTTAAAGTAAATGGCTCTGGTTTGTATACATAGTAAAAATACAAATTTCTGTACTTAAAAATGTTGTTTTACTGTATTTTGTTAATAGTGACATGGGATAGGATGGGGCTCACAGTTCTTACTGGTAGGTTAACAGTGTGCATTTAGCATACATAATGGTACAAATTAGTGTTCTGGGTCTTTACCCGTAAACAATACAGATACTTCACAAGTTACGTGTGTTGGGACTGTCACTGCGAATTAATGGCTAATTATGATTGATGTCTTTGTCATAAACTATGAGTTTTGTTTTGCAGATAAGCCTTTCCTTACACCTTGGTCCTGTCCACTACCTTCTCTTGTACTGGATACATACTTCTTCAAATTAAGGAAGGGATTGTGGCTTATTTCCTGTTTTGAGTGTTATCTGTTACCTACTGAAATACAGTGCTCTCATAGTATTGAAGGCATCCCATTTTCTTTATATATTGGTAAAAACAATTAAAATTATCACTAATTCGCTTTTGTTCTGTAGAACCACACTGTTTATTCACTAATTACTGTATTTTTTCAAATTGTGTTCGTGACTAAATACAGATTTGTATGATAAAAATAATTTACAGTGTACTTACACTGTAGTAATGTTATGTACAAAATATGCGAATTAGTGAAAGTGAATAATGTGTTCCACAAAAATCTGCGACAAAATGAAGTGCGAAAAAGCAGGGTAGCACTGTAGAAGCTTTATGAAAATCTTGACTGGTCTGCCCTTCAATTATTGAAGTAATTTGTTTTCTCTCTGTTAGGCATAAAGTTTATTTGAAAGTTATACTTTTTGTTATGTGTTCCCTTATCTTTAAATGAAAATTGTTACAGATGGGATGACTCTCTTTCGCATGCCTAAGGTAATCAGGCGCTTGATACGGAGAAGAACAGGATATATACCAGAAAAAGACGCTTTAACAACAAGGTCAGTCAATTTTTAGATTATCAAAACTGCAAAAGCTTGTTAAAAAGAAGTTTAATATCCTAATGCCTTACTCTTCTGTATACTGATAGGTTAAAAGATGGTGCAGTTGTGTCCAGAGATTGGATAATATGTATTGAATTATTTCTATGAATCTTAATGTTCATATAGGTATAAGTTTGTTCCTGCACAAATACAAACCTTTGGTCTGCCAACATAGGATTTAGCTTGCAAATGCTGGAACGGTCCGTCATGGGAAGCTTTCAGACAAGGTTGTTAACTACTAGCAATCTTAGGGGAAGCTCCCATCCAAAAACTTGTCTGTCTGACCCACATTGCTTTTAGCCACCATCCTGGAAGATGTCTCTGTAATTCTATGGAACTGCCATTTGCTTTCTGTTTTTTGTTGATATATATATATATATTATATATATATATATATTATATATATGGTTATATATCCTAGCATATATGGGGATATATATATATATATATATATATATATTATATATATATATATATATATATATATATATATATATATATATATAATATATATATATATATATATATATATATATCCATATATATATATATATATATATATATAATATATATTTATATATATATACTATATATATATATATAAATATATATATATATATATATATATATATATATATATATATATATATATATATATATATATATATATATATAAAATATATATATATATACAGGGACCATCACTAATCCGGCAATCAGTAGTCCGGAACAATCAGTAATCCGGCACAAATTTTGCCAGGAGAGTAATTTCTAATGTTTCACTGCTGATTTTCAAATTTCCCCAATTGTGCTTTTGAGCTCTTGCTGTGATTTAACCAAACGCAGTGTGCTGCATCAACAAACTGGTAGCCCAGCCTACATGATACTGAACTCCATTCACATAGACAGTATTATACAAACATCAACATAACGAATGTGCATCTTTTTCATGGATCTTTTAAAAGGTTATGTTTTACTACATTGTTTCCAATTGCGTATATTCTCATATTGATTTTGTATTATAAATTGCAATCAGTGTTTTGTTTTGGGAATCGATATCGCTGTGTTTATTTTGCCGCATTTGACTAAGTTCAAAGCGCTTTTCTTGCTTCTAGTTGGCGTAAATGAATATGGATACTTTATTTATTTGGGACAATGATATTTTTTGTTATACTAAGTGTTTTTAAGTCTGAAATATAACTTAAATACATCTTGTTGTGAAATTAATTTAGCTATTTTTCGTTTATTGCCGTTAGAATGATGTTCCGATTTGGGAAGTTTCCATAAATGAATGGGAATGTTTGTTTTGTTCATAATATGAGCTTTATATATTTATCTTTTATCAGCGTGAAAACAGTAGTAATTTGTATTCTTTCATGCCCAGTAGTTTTTGATTAAAATACATTCCCTCCAGTTTTATTTACGGTCGAGTTTCATCCATGTTGCCGAAAGAAGCGATAATTTATAGTCATTAGCAGCTTTAACATTGTTTTCTCAGCTCGGGAGCTTGCTTTTGATGGAGCAAAGTTACTGTAGCAGTATATTTCCCTGCTGATCTTTTCCCCAAAGCAAATAAGGGTATAGTGTGTAAAAAAATATATCAGTCCTATTGTACAGTACTTAACGTCATTTGTAACATAACTACAGTAATTGTGTATTACCATACGATGGTTGAAATACAAGCACAACAGTTGTTATCCGACATTATTAGCAAAACAACAGTTTCCCGTTCTGTTGTTTATGGCTGTACGCATTTACACAAGAGTATAATGTTACTAACAATACTTTTATCATTCTCTTTTACTTTTTAACTAGCAGATGGAATAAAGAGATGGAGGAAAAGAAGTTGGTCTATTGCAAGTTGGTCTCTCAAAACTGCCTGACCTTTGAAATTGAAATCTAAAAATATTTTTTCCTAAATATTTTTTTTGTATGAATTAATTGCTAACCCCATCGTAAACTCAAAATATCGTAAGTTGAATTATCGTGACTCGAGCACTACCTGTGTTTGATAATTGTCTTTTCTTTATTAACCAACTTGTACTGATTTATGGGATACTTTAATTCTAGAAGATGAGGTGCTTAGCTACTGGGTTTCATGTATTCTAGCCTAACAAATGGCTAATCTGTAAACATGCTTATCAACGGCACCTCCAGGTCCCAATGATGCCGGATTAGTGATGGTCAAAATGTACATATATATATATATATATATATATACATATGAAATTTTTTGATCACACCGTGATTTATATACAATCATGAAGCTACAAGTGTCGCTTAATATCAAATTCAAGCTACCTCTGGAATATCTCTGATGGAGAATTGTTGCGAAGGGGAATTTATATAAGTGATAAATGAATTGGTATTGTCGACCAAACCCTTGACACTAAACCTATTCAGCGACTCCAGAGACGCTACCCACTGAGCTATCAAAGAGGTATAAGTCTTTTCGAGTCTGCTGTACTGCTTTTACCCGTCGTGAGCGGGAAATTGTACTTAACCTCGGCAATGACCCACCTCCGCCATGACAGTTCATTGGTACGTTTAGAACACGCAGCTCTTATTATGAAATTTTTTATCAACCAGTGATTTATATACAATCATGAAGCTACAAATGTGTAATATCAAATTCATGCTTTACATGAATATCTCCGATGGAGAATTTTCAGTTGAAAATTTATATAAGTGATAAAAAAAGTTTAATCGTCGGGACCACGAACCCTTTGTCAAAACTCTATTCAAATGACTCCAGTAGACACTACCCACTGAGCTATCAAGAGAGGTATAAGTATTTGCCGAGTCTGCATACTGTTTTACCGTCGTAGTGGGGAAATTGCAAATTTAGCAATGACCCATTCCGCCATGACAGTTCATTGATCTACGTTTGGAACATGCAGCTCTTATTATTGAAATTTTTATCTACATTAAATGATTTATATACAATCATGAAGCTTACAAATGTCGCTTAATATCAAATTCACGCTTCTTTGGCAATATCTCCGATGGAGAATTGTTTGAAGGGAATTTATATATGATAAATGTCAGATGGTTGCGTGAACCAGCGATAGAATTTATTTATCACTTATATAAATTCCTCTTAAGACGACTAATTCTCCATCGGAGATATTAATAGGTAGCTGTGAATTTGATATTAAGTGACATTTGTAGCTTCATGATTGTATATAAATCACAGTGATAAAAAATTTCATAATAAGAGCTGCATGTTCCAAACGATCAGTTCAATGAACTGTCATGGTGGATATCATTTTTCAAGGCTTTTAACAAAAATCACCATGAACGGGTAAAAAGTACAGCAGACTCAGCAAAAGACTTATACCTCTCTTGATAATTCAGTGGGTAGTACTACTGGAGTCGCTGAATAGGTTTAACCAAGGGTTCGTGTCAAAATGCATACCAATTTATTTATCACATATAAATTCCTCTCAAGCAAAATTCTCCATCGGAGATATTCCCAGGTAGGTGGAATTTGATATTAAGTATTACATTTGAAACAATTATATATATATATATATATATATATATATATATATATATATATATATATATATATATATATATATATTATATATATTATATATGTTATATATATATATATATATATATATATATATATATATATATATATATATATTATATATATATATATATATATATATATATATACATATACATATACATATATATATATTATATATATATATATATATATATATATATATATATATATATATATATATATATATATATATATATATATATATATATATATATATATATATATATATATAAGGGATTTTGACAAAGGAAAAATCTATTTCTGAGAAGGTCCCGTGTCACCCGGTGAAATTCCATTGATGCACGAATTTCTAGGTATAAAATGCTAGATATACCAGAGAAAAAAAGAGCTTTCAGGAAAGCTGGGGTTACTATCCCCTAGATCGAGCGTCTTCTCTAAGGAAGACGTCGGTATAACGAAGGGTGAGTGAAGGATCACTACCACGGAGTCTTACTCGAAAGATATCTCCCTGTTAAAACCCCAGAAGAGAGCGGTGAGCCGTTACAGCCCCTACACACAAACGCCCGCCAGTTCGGCGACACCAGCGCCACCTACCTCATTCCAGGCTAGCACTAACCCCAGACTTGGCATGTGCAAGTAGGGGGGGAAGCAACAGGTGAGTCAGGGAGGGTCACCGGGTGACACGTGGACCTTCCTCAGAAATAGATTTTCCTTTGTCAAAATCCCTTTTCTGAGTCCAGCCCGTGTCAGCCGGTGAAATAGTGATAGAGAATCATGCCAAGGCTGCAACTACGAGGAAACAAGGTAATCTGAAGAAAAACATAAGTTACGAAAAGGGTTTTAATCAGCAATCTCTCACATGTGAAATTGAATACTAAACCTAAAGCACAGTCAAAAAGCTTAACATTACTAAAAATGTGAGCAAGTCCACAGTGTGGCAGGGAAAAAACCCAAAAATACTTAAGACTACTAAATGATAATTGAAAATTATAGAAAGGGTATACACAAATTATAGCTATAAAGAGACAATATAACATGGGAAATAATTAATACACGTGTATATATATAAATATATAGGCTAAATATATATATAGACAAAATAATATAATATATAAAATATATATACATATATATATATATATATGGGGTACATGGAGCAAAATAAAAACCGCCTAGTACCCCACAAGAAAAACACAATCATAACATGTCAGATTACAGTTTCCACTCAACAGAGACAAAACAACATCAATATGAGGAGCAAGGCAGTGAGGCATGATCAACCAGGAGGACAAGCAGAGAAGTAAATGAGGCAGGCGGGCGGGGGAAGGGGAGGATAAAGGAAGATGATTAATTAAGGTGGGGAGATGACACTTCCCACAGCTATTATAGAAAATTTCAGGGCTTGAGGGTTTTTAAATAGTGGCGTTTAAACACTAGAGGTGATTTCCAACCCGTGTATTTAGAGAGTTCTGAGAAGTCCATATTATGAAAGTAATTAATGGAAGTAGCAACTGCTCGAATATCATGAACCTTAGGAACTGAATCTGGGTTGGCTTGTTTAATGAAATACAAAATTTGTTGTCTTATTGCATTTATTGAAAGAGTACCACCTTTCTCCCTGATAAAAAGAGGACCCGACTTACTCTGTGGAGTTCTTAAAAGGTAAGATTTAAGGGTATAAACTGGACATAAAGACTGGTCTTGTGGAAGGGGCACCACCTTTCCAAGGGAACCACCTGTCTTGTGGGTCTTCATTTTTAGCTAAAAATCTAGGGTCAGGGGAAAGGAGGACTTCTCCGGACGGGAGGAAGTTCACAAAATCATCACCTCTAGCGAGAGCCGACAGCTCTGAGATTCTGGCACCTGAAGCCAAGCTAATCAGAAATAAAGTCTTCCTTAACAGATCCAGATAGGAGCATTGAAAGTTGTCAATCTCAGATGCTAACTTAAGAACATCATTGAGGAACCATGTAACCGATTGTGGGCGTGATACGGGTCTCAGACGAGCGCATGCTCTGGGGATAGATGAAAAATAGGAATCTGTAAGGTCAATTTTAAAACCATATAAGAAATACCTTTCTTCAGGGCTGACTTGGCTGTGGTAATAGTGGCCGGAGCAAGGCCTTTCTCAAACAATGATCTAAAGAAGGTAACTGCTAAATTAGTCGTCATGATTTTGGCTTCAGATGTTTTCAGGAAGGAGGCTAATTTTTTGACTGCTGAGTCATACTGTCTAAGAGTAGAATCTCTTTTGTCTGATTCTAAAAACAGAGTGTTAACAGGGTCAATGTTTGCTCCCTTTTGGGCTGTGAACTTTATAAAGTCCATAAAACTAGGGCATTCTGAATTCTTGAGGAAGCTGACACAGTCTTGGTTTGTACTGTCTGGGTCAGTTTGGGCTTGGGAATCCAAGACTGCAATCCCAGTTCCTGAAGAAGAGGGAACCAATTGCTCTTCGGCCAGTAGGGGGCTACCAGGGCTGGTTGACCTTTGAATGTCCTGAGTTTGTGTAATACTTTCAGCAGCAAGTTTATTGGGGAAATAGATAAATCTTCTCCCAATTGTTCCAATCTACTGTCATCGCGTCCGTGGCATACGCCTGGGGGTCCAGGTTCGGAGCCACATAACAGGGGAGCTTGAAGTTGCTCTCCGTCGCGAACAGATCCACTTGGAGACCCGGAACCTGGCGACAAATCCAATTGAAGGATTCCCCGTCCAGGGACCACTCCGTCTCCAACGGAGTAGCCCTGGACAGGGAATCTGCCACCACGTTCCGCACCCCCGCTAGGTGGGTGGCTGACAGATGCCAGCTGTGCTTGTTCGCCAGGGAGAAAATAGCAACCATCACCTGGTTTACTCGACCTGATTTGGAGCCGCCCCTGTTGATGCAATGAACTACTACTGCGCTGTCCAATACCAGCCTGATATGAATCCGGTTGGGGGGGCGGATTTTCTTTAGAGTTAGAAAAACCGCCATAGCTTCCAGGGTGTTTATATGGAACTGCTGAAACATTGTGGACCACGTTCCTTGTACTTTTGTTTTGGTGAATATCCTCCCCAGCCGCTTAGGGAAGCGTCCGTGTGAACAACTAGTGCCGGGGGGGAAACTGAAGCGGAACTGTCTTGGACAGGCCACTGACTGTGGACCAAGGCCGCAGTCTCGCCTTTAAGATTCGAGGAATAGAGGAGACCTTGTCTCTGAGCTTGACATTGGCTCGACTCCGCCACACTCTGTTTATGTCTTTTAATTTTGCTTTTAAGAGCAGGTCCGTCACTGAGGCAAATTGAAGAGACCCAAGGATTCTTTCTTGGGTCCGGTGGGATGCTGATTGGTTTTTCAGAAATTTCCTGGTGAGAGATGCTATCTCCTTCCTCTTGGGAGGCGGGAGGGATAACGTGTGAGAGGACAGATCCCACTGGAGACCCAGCCACTGAAACCGGGACTCGAGTCAGGCGGGACTTCTCTCTGTTCAGCTGAAAACCTAACGACTCCAGGAAGTTGATGACTATGGACGTAGCCTTCCGACACTCTAGAACTGTTGGAGCCCAAATTATCCAATCGTCCAGGTACGCTGCTAGGGATATCCCTCAGGACCGGAGTTGTTGAACTACCATGTCCGCCAGCTTGGTAAATATCCTGGGCGCAATGTTTAGACTGAAGGGCATGACTCTGAAAGAGTAGGCTTGATTCCTGAGTCTGAAACCCAGGAACGGAGAGAAGCTCCGCGCAACCGGGACGTGATAATAAGCGTCTGAAAGATCGATAGAGGTGGTGACGGCTCCACGCGCGAAGTAGAGTCATTATCTGAGCTACCGTAAGCATGCGAAATTTGTCGCATTTTATGTAGAGATTTAGACGCGACAGATCCAGGATCACTCTTTGCTGATCGGAGTCTTTTTTGGGAACAGTGAATAACCTGCCTTGAAACTTTAGGTGCCTTACTTTCTTTATTGCTTGCTTGTTGAGCAATTCTGCCACGTAATCCTGCAGGATTGATGAGGGTGGCTGGTAAAACCTGGTCAGAGGAGGAGGGTCTTTGATCCAGCTCCATCCTAGACCCTTGGACACAATGCTGTGTGCCCAAGGGCTGAAGGTCCATTGGTCCCTGAACCAATACAGGCGACCACCTACCTGTGTGTTCTCAGTGGGAGGGAGCGGGTTTGTTCCCTCTACCACGTCCAGGCTTACCTCTTGGGGTGGTGTTGGACTTTCCTCTGTGAGGAGCCCTACCTCTTCCCCCTTGCGCTCCTATTAAGGCCGTGAAAGAATCCACGGCCCTCATAGGTTGGGTTGTATGCTGCTGAAGCAACATACGAGGGCGCGGCAGGGAATGGGCTGGTTGAACCAGCACATATTGTTGGGGATGGGCCTTTGAGGTGGAGGGCTGTGCCACTGCCGAGACCGGGACGGCTTGGACTACCGCCTGATGATGGGGCCTCTTATGCCTCCTGAATCGTTTGCCTCCTCTCGCCTGGGGCCGCCAGATTCTGTAGTCTCACGCTTGTAGGCAGAAATGTCCCAGCGAGAGCGCAGACTCTGGTTGGCCCTTGTAGCCTCCCTAACACATTCGTAACCTCTTCTTCAGGGAAGAGGTTAGGTCCCCAGATCGAGCTCTTCACGAGCTTGTTAGGCTCGTGACGGATGGTGGCATCAGCGAAAATAAATTTCCTGCATTCCAGCCTGGCCATGATAAAGTCAAACAGGTCGGACTGAAATCCCCGCCAGCAGGGATTTAGCCAAGACCTGAAAGAAAGGCTCGTCTGCACAGGAGACGGCAGTGGCTTCAGTGAGGCAGATGGAGTTCAAGGATCGGGCTAGCTTAGTCCGGGCCTCAAACTCCGCCTTCAGCAAGGCTTCCGGTAGTTTTGGGGAAGCTGCTCGCTAAACTGAGACGGCGCAAAGGCGTCCAGCTTCCCAACAGTAAATGTGGACGCGCGTCCAGTCCAAAACTCGTCACCCCTGGGAATACCAGGGATGTGGAGTCTGTTTCCTCTTAACTGTGGTAAGGGATTGCCCTCAAAGCACGCCGGGCCGTAGCTAGAGCGACTTTGTTCAAGCAGGGAGTGGGCAACCTGTCACCCAGGGCGAACATAGTAAAATTGCCCTTGAAAGGCGTCAAGTTTCGTGTTGTCGGCCTGCCACTCCGTCAGAGTGCGCAGGAGAGCTGACTGAGCCTGGTCTCTAGGGACGATCACTGTCTCCCCTAGGAACCTTATCTGAACGTGATCCAGGCTTCCTCCATCAGCCTAACGAAGCCTGGGTAGGGGGCAAGAGATCGGCGGGAAAGAACTCAGTTCTTCCAACCGTCTCGTGCCAAGACCTTCCACCGTTAAGGTGCCCTCATGCTGAATAGCCCGGAGGGCTTAAACGCCAAGGGTTCCCCGACGTCAAAGGGAGGGAGATCCGCCGTATCGGGGATGGCATACTGGGGTTCGGCTCCGCCTGGGCGAGCTATTCCCGCCAGTATGTTGTCATGGCTGGTCAACTTCCCTGATATTTGGGTAAATTTGGACTCGACCTCCGCCGAGAACCGTTCAAAGAGCTGGTTAGTGAAAGTCTCCGCGTCAAAGGCAGGCTGGCGAGGAGAGCTTGGTTTTGATGCCCTCTTACTCGCGCCTTTGCCGGAGGAACCAGACTTGCTCCCGGAGGCTACAGGTGCTGAGACCTTAGCCTTCGACGGGGGGAAAGGCAAGGCTTTCCTGGAAGACGAGGACTTAAAGCCCTTCGCCTTCCATGAAGTCTTCAACTTCAACTTGGGGATAGCTGATGGAGCTCTATCACCCAAGGAGGAAGACTTTACAAAACCTGAAAAGGAAGACACTGAAGAAGCTGGGGAGTCAAAAAGGGGGCCCTCCCCCACAACCTCACTTACCTCGCTACTTACCACCTGGTCCTGTTCCGTATTCATGGGTTCCAGGTCCAAGTCTAAAGCGGCGATGCCCTCCGAAACCTCAGCATAAAGGATGTCCACTTGGGGTGGCTGGGTCGCATCCCGGATCTGCTGGATGATGGGGGTGGCAAGTTCTTCTGGCACTGCGGCCGCCACCCGTGCGCCGGGGTAGAGCAGGTCCCTCAACTTAGCGTCGAGGACATAGGGCTTCCCCGACGGAACGTTCCTCCTGAACCCAGCCACCCAAGCGCGGAGAGATTCCAAGGAAGACTTCTTGGAGGACTCGTCCGCCTGTAAGAGAACCGACAATTAGCAGAACGAAAGAACAGTTCGAGAACCACATAAACACTATTTCGATATGAGGAACGTAATACGGAAGAAAACTATCACTTACCGACTCGTCCTGGACACTCGCACACAAAGCGAAGCAAACCTCACAGCCGTCGGGGTGCCAGACTACCAGGTCGTCCAACCGGACCGCACAACCAGCGTGGGTCCGGCACACTACGTGTCCATAAGGTTGCTGTAATGAAGCGGTGCACCCCGGCTCCTCACAGCGAACAGTCTGTAAGTGTAAAAAGTACATGAACCTACCACTCTAAGCAATCTAAAGCCGGGAAGGCCGGGAATTTCAGCTTGCAACCGAATGCTCCGTGGAGAGGAAACCCTCGTTAAAAACTAGGCCAACAAGCTTCAAACTACACAGAGTGGAAGGTAAATTACTTCAGACCCGGAATACTCTGGCGGAATGAAAGGTATGAGACAACAGGAACTCACCGCAAGGGTTGCCAGTAAAAACAACGTCGGAACCCCGGGCGCAGAACCGACTCAATAGCATATATAAAGGTAGGGACGGAGGAGAAGCCCACTGTTAGATAAATACACTTATATGAATATGTATATATAATCAATAAAAATAAACAAGTGATGGTAAAAGGAGCAAACCACTCCGGAGACCGGAGGGATCCGCCCCTTTATATATTCCCCTCCTCTCGGACTTCCCCGCCAGTGAAACAAGGTGGGTAAGATGCTCGTCATGATAGGCCAGGTATAACTAGGGTTGCCACCTTGAGCTCAGAAAAATACAGAACATATAGTACCGGGAGTTGTATAAGGAGGAAAAGTTATGGCGTTGAATGGAGCAAGTCTTTTCAGCTGGGTTTAGGGTCGTGCTGGGAGCTCCCAAGAAAATTTTTGAAATGTGTCCTATTTCTGGCGCATTCTAAGCCTTTTGTGCAGCTAACATGAGGGTGAGGAAGAGATGTTTCATATTTGATGAGGACTAGAAGCTTGCAGTTTTGAGGTTGTCAATTATCACTGAAGTGACAACTGACAAGTCTATAGAAAATAAAAACAAAATGACATTCTGTGACACAATGAAAAAATATCATATTATATTATATACCTTCAAGTTTATTTTATTCTTTCAGTAATATACAAAAGAAAATACAGGATTCATTCCCACTGCTGAACTACAATACAAATAGCCATTTAAAAGTAACATCATACAAACTTTCAGTGAATCAAGGAAATACACCAAGCATGTTGGTCATTCCCAGGATTCCTACTTTTTCCATGAATATTTTGTGTTGCTCCTTGCTGCAGCAAGAAGCCTTTTATCCTGCTCAATGGTTGTGAGAAAGTCAGCACAACTCTGTTCGAAATTAAGGGTTACAAGGAGTTCGGATTTAATGAGCTCAATGGAGCACCTATTCCTGGTGTCAGTCCACTTGTTTTGCATAATTGAGAATATCCTTTCAACATAACCCGTTGAAGCTGGCACACTCAGTATGTAAGAGAGGACACACAGCATGTTAGGGAGGGAGTCTGGTCAGAGGTTTGAAGACAGCCATCCACCTGCCAGCTGTGTCTTTGGACTTCCAGTCTTCTCCTCCTTTAGCCTTTCCAGAATTACATTAATAACTGTTAATTCATCATACAGCTCATCCATGTTGACACTGAGTCTGGTGATCAATTCGAGTTTCTCAACTAGTTTCTCCATATCAGAAAAGTGTATCTCAGTTTTGAGTAAGAGAGGATGGAGGAAGGACAGCCAATTTTCCTCTGAAAAGTCAAACCACTTATCTAACATATGTGATGGCAGTACTAAGGAATGCTTTGAAAATCTATGTTTGCAGTGTTTGTTTCTGATGAAGAAAGCTGCTGCAGCTTTACTTCTGTCAGGTAGCCATAGAAACTATCCTTTCTTCTTTGCATGAGCTTGTTCCTGAAAGCCTTCATAATGGGGCAGAGGTCAATGACAGTTGTTTCGTTTTTTTTCAAGTTTCTTGACGACATCTTCAAAGATGGACAATATGTTGTTACAGAAAAGAAGGTATACTTGAATGACGTCTGCTTCTTGTTCATTCACCTCATCTGCATCCAAAGGAAGCTTCAGTATGGTTCTGATCTGCCTGGGACATTCATTCCCAAGACTGATAAAATATGACTTCAGAGCAGTCCAACTTTGCAAAACCCTGAGATGGCTGGATTCAGTGACAGCCATCTGGTTGTGATGTGACGCAGCATTTCTCTGAATTCCACTTCACAGAATACACAAAACTCCTTTAGGATTCCCTCCTTTTTGCAGAAGAGGAGAAGAAACTGTATATCTTCAGCACCACGTTCTCAACGTCTACAGATAAGTTGTCCAATGCATGTTTAACTGTGTTATGTACTATGTGTGCATGGCAGTTTCCTTGAAGAAGATGCTTCTGTGCCTTACACAATTTGGTGTAGACAGAATTATGAATTCCATAATTCACATTGGTATTGTCAGCACTGAAGGCAGACACTTGATTCAATGACAGGCCTAGTTTCTCTAGTGAATGTACAATACAGCTCACAATCCCCTCAGCAGAAGAATCAGATTCTCTATAAAATCAACTATCTTGTTCTGGACTCCATCCTCTGGTGTGAAGTATTGTACTGCAAGAGGAAACATTTTCCTGTTTCCTTTGTTGGAAGCATCTGTCTGAATACAAAATAGGAGGGGTTTCTGACCAGCTGTTAGAATATTGATTATGCCACACACTGCCTTGGGTGCAAGAACATTTGTTACTAGTGCCTCTGCTTTGGTTCTTCCACACGAAATTTTCTTTCCTATTTTAGAGTCCCTGAATATTTTCTGGTATAGCTTCTGTCCACAGTCTGCAGAATTGTAACTCAAATTGTGCTTCACAGTGTGGTATACATGGGCCAGCTCCCAGCTGTCACCTATAAGAGGAGGATATAGTACTGTTACATGTTGTACTAATTTAATTGGCTGGTTAAACATTACAATCAATCAATATGATGATTTATTTGTATGAAAAGTTGTGCCAATTGGACCAGGTGCAAGAACCTTGTGGTTATTCAGCACCTAGCAGAAAGGAAAAAATTGCCAGTAGGGGAGAGAAAGGCCTGACAAAATTTAGTAGAATCAGCAAGTAAGATCCAAGACCAAATTAATAAAATATCCACTAGCCATCAGAGCCCAGCTGCTTACCCCCTAAGCCCCCACCCACATCAAGAGGTTCTGAATTCTGGAAGGAACAACATGGAGATGATAACTGAAATAATTAAATAGGCGCGAGCTTTACCTGGTATCAAAGCTGCACACATGGCATATAAGTTTTCAAGGCTCTGTTTATTTATAGACAAACACGTTTGGTTTATTTAATGAATCAGACTTTCAGCCTTAACCAGTCATTTCCTGTAATCAACAAAAAAAAAAAAAAAAAAACGAAGCTGACTTTGACCTTTAACTTCTTTAAGCATCTTACTTTTGCCATTAAAATATTTGGGTAAATATTGTGTGTATGTGTGTATGCATATTTGTGTGGTGTATATATATATATATATATATATATATATATATATATATATAGTGTGTATGTATGTATGTAGGTAGGTAGGTAGGTAGGTATGTATATATATATATATATATATATATATATATATATATTATTTATATATATATATATATATATATATATATATATATATATATATATATATATATATATATATAATATTTGAAAGTGAGCAACTTTTTCCTTTTCTAATGAATTATAATCTTTATTTTCTTTGGAATATAAAATAAACTGGGAAAAGTATTGTTTTTGTATTTAAAAAAATAATAAATAACCATAAGAATATAGAAACAATATGCAAAGTGTGGATGATATGATAACTAATAACAAAACTATTAAAGATTTTTGTGCCTACAGAATCTGCATCTGTTGACCGCTCAGCAACCAAAAAGTTTGAGATAGCTGTCTCAGTCTTCTGACTTTTGGCATAACGGATGTGTTGGTCTCCTTTTGCATGCTGCTTCACATCACTTAACCCACCATTGCTAACTGAAAAACTGTCTTCGACATATTCGACAATTTGCTTTCAAACTGTTATCAACACTGCTGAGCCATGGATACTCAGTCTCCCACTCATTTCGATATTTTTGAAGTCGCCTGAGCTTCTTTGTAGGAGGAATAGACTTGAGTGAGCCAGAGGAACTTGTAGAAGTAGTCATTTCATCTAATAGCCAACCGGAGTACTAAAACATGACACGCGGCCCTAGGTTTCGCTGGCCAGGCTGGTGCTGGGGTGGGGGTGTGTGTGTAGGGGGGTTATGGCTGAGTAGGGAGGTGCGAGACAGACGCGCACTGCTCATTAATCCCGCATTTACCACACGTTTTCAAGGCAACCAGTGAGTGACAAAAGCATAATTTTGCAGTCTGGCAAGATTGATTGAAAAATATGCCAATGTAATTTTAAAATAATGATGTTCTGACAGCCAAATACAGAACAAATTTATGTTCTGTATTGGTTCAATACAGAACGCAGTCATCTCACTCTTAAATACAGAATAATCTGTTTTTACAGAACGGGTGGCAACCCTAGGTATAACATAAGCCGGAGCAAGTATAAACAATCCAACCAAGAAACCCGACGGGAGGAAAGAAAGTGGGGAGAGAGTGTTGTGAACCCGTTCGAAGTCGGAGCGCTTAGTAAACGAACCACCAACACAAACACAGCGATGTTTGGGACTGTATGGGAGGGTTTTAATCCCTCTACCGGGGGGTCCTCAACTCGAGAAAACGCCATCTAGCGTCACCCGCACGAGTAGAGCAAAGCTGGGGAGGGGGGGAAGGGGGGAGGTGGTGGGGTAGGGAAGAGTGGTAGGCTACGAGAATGAAAACAGGAGACAAGGGAAAATGATTCACCCGCTCAACTGCACACACACACCGCTCCAAGCATAATGAAAACATAGGAGGGTGGCCTACTACTAGGGGAGGGATGCGACCGAGCCTCAATGCCCAACTCCTGACTAGGCGAAGCCTAATAAAATACCGAACCAAGCATAGCCTAGGTAACGGAAGGAGTGCGGGAAGGGAGGAGGAAGGCAAACAAACAGAGAGAAATTTTGTGCCGAGAGCCAACCGGGATCATTAAAAAGAGGGGGCAAAAAGGCGACTAGCCTAGAGGAGACACACCCAAAGAACTCTATTCCTCCAAAGGAAGGAAGAGAACTGGGGGGCTCACTCTGCCACCCCAAAAACGACCACGGAGGAAACAGCAACCAAAACTCCCTCAACCTGATGGATCCTCCACGCCAAGGGCGAGAGGAAGGAAGCAATACGAGCCTATGTAATAGGCAAGGGAAGACCACACTGTAATAAACCATCACACACAAAAACACAGAATAAATAAAAATGTGCTCATACGAGGGTGCGAGCCTACCGGGAAGCGGTTAGATCTGAGGCTGCCGCCACTCGAGGAGGTAAACAATGAATAAAAACAAAATAGAGCACCATCGCCAAGAAAAATAAAAAATATATATAGCCTTAATGTAGACTAAGTAAAAGCAAGGAACCCAGCCTGGGGGACCTGGATGGAGCATCACCCTAAAATGGACCGTAAGGCCTAACAAATATATAAGACTCGAAAAAAAGGGGGCCACCGCAGAAACCCGCCAGGAGGAGAACCAGGGGCAATGAAAACATATAACGACAAGGAGACAACCCCAACAGAAAAAGACTGATGGGGTTGCCTCCATGTCGACATGGCTGGCAGAGGACGCCGTGGCGTCATAAGTTCTCATAATTGTGAAAAACCGAGACAGTTACAGCCAATTTATCGAACAAAACCCCACAATAAGATGGTACTTAACTTGGAGATGGTAAAGCTGCTCGATGACATGATTAAATGGAAAAATAATCCAGTAAAGGGCACAAGCACAAAAAGAAGTGGTTGCAGACACGTGCTAGAAAATGGAATAAGGTAGGTGGCGCTGGTGTCGCCGAACTGGCGGGCGTTTGTGTGTAGGGGCTGTAACGGCTCACCGCTCTCTTCTGGGGTTTTAACAGGGAGATATCTTTCGAGTAAGACTCCGTGGTAGTGATCCTTCACTCACCTTCGTTATACCGACGCCTTCCTTAGAGAAGACGCTCGATCTGGGGGTAGTAACCCCAGCTTTCCTGAAAGCTCTTTTTCTCTGGTATATCTAGCATTTTATACCTAGAAATTGTGCATCAATGGAATTTCACCGGGTGACACGTGGGCTGGACTCAGAAATATATATATATATATATATATATATATATATATATATATATATATATATATATATATATATATATATATATATATATATATATATATATATATATATATATGTGTGTGTGTGTGTGTGTGTGTGTGTGTGTGTGTGTGTGTATGTATTTATGTATGTATGTAATGTATGTATGTATGTATGTATGTATGTATGTACATACATACATACATACATATATATATATATATATAAATATATATATATATATATATATATATATATATATATATATATATATATATATTAGTTATATATATAGTATACTGTATATATATTTATATATATATATATATATATATATATATATATATATATATATATATATATATATATATATATATATATATATATATATATATATATATATATATAGAGAGAGAGAGAGAGAGAGAGAGAGAGAGAGAGAGAGAGAGAGAGAGAGAGAGTGAGAGAATAAAATCAACACACAATCATGTGTGGAACAGAAATAGATTTCTGACTCACATCAGGATTGAACCCAGGTCTTTCAATTGAAAGGCAAGGGCACTACCCACTAAGCCATACAAGTCATAAAAGAAGTTGGAACCTGAGGGCAACTGCACCCAAGGAATTACCTGGGCAAGCTAACTGCTTGCATACCAGCGTGTTTTCCATGCTAAGTCGGGAAGATGGATTGTCATGTGGCACATATATTGTCTTCAAGACTAGTCAGCGCACTTCTTGTGCTTTCTGATAAAGTTACTTATGCCAAGGATTGGAAATCCTTAGGTTTGTCGTTTGTAGCTGACTTTGCAGAAAAATCACAAATACCAGATAGCCTGGACCATTCAACTATGCCCTTTGCCATCCCTTCTCAATTAGTCCATTCCAAGAACAGGGGACCATCTTCAAAGAACCAAAGACTAGGAAGATAGGTCAAGACTTCCTTTCTATGGGATGTGCTAAAGAGCAAGTGACAAAGAATATGGTACCTCACTGTCTTTTGAAAGCATTTGCTAACATAGTGGATGGTGAGCAGCATGAGTTCATGAAATCAGAGCCTTGTTTACATCTTTGGTTTGAAAAACTAGTGGCATCTTGGTTTTAATGGCAGGTACATGGAGATGCCAAACAACTTTTCTAAGCCACTACCATATGACTTTAGTGCAAAAATGGTAACACTCATGCTCATTAGGACCTGTAGTAGCAGAGGAATAGGTTCTACCTGCTTCAGTTAAGATTCCAGACTTGAAGGCTCATCTTTGCTACCTTAATCCTCTCATATGAAATGACCCTTGCCTCTCTGTTATGATAGCTACGTGTATAGTGTCATGCGCTAGTGGGGCCTTCCACGTTCTCACCTTTTTGGAGCTACAGGCAGTCCCTGGTTAATGGTGGGGGTTCCTTTCCTGGCTGAGTGCCACTAATCAAAAATTGGTGATAATAGCGCCGAAAACCCCGCTTAATGGTGCTGTAAATCGGATATCAGTGCCAAAACCCCCGCTTAATGGCGCCATTAACTGGAGATCGGCGCTGAAAATCTGGTTAACAACATCGCTAGCCAAGCGCTGTAATACCAAAACGCTGTTAACCAGTGCCGCCGGTAAGCTTGGACTGCCTATATAGGAAACTTGGAGTATGTCAGGGAGAGGAAATGGTTTGTCTCTATTGTCTCTCTCCTCTGACCAACCTGGTGCAAGTCTTAGACAAGTTGTGTGGTCCCCAAAAGATGCATGCAGTAGAATTAAGCACAGTGCAGGTAGACAGGATGCAGATGTAGCGGAGAGCAGCGTGCTTGCTGTAGGTCTGAGTCTTTTTCTCTTAGGCCTTTCAGGAGGCCATGAACTCCTAGTGATCTCTATCTGAGATCTCTCTTTGGCTTCTTCTTTCAGGGAAGGATCTACTTAACAAATTTTAACGCAAGCCTATTTACAAAAAAGTTAGAGAGTATGTGTTCGTGAGTTAGCTAAAGCGAAAAAGTTTTTTCAAAAAATCACAGCACGCTTTAGTTTTTAAGATTAAGAGTTCATTTTTGGTCATTTTTTTGTCATTGCCTGAAGTTTAGTATGCAACCATCAGAAATAAAAAAATATCATTATCATATATAAATATTGGAATATATGACAGAAAAACTTTTATATAATTGTATACAAACTCAGATATAAGGCAAAACGGTTAAAGCTAATGACTTAATTTTTTTAGTTGTATTGTACACTAAATTGCGATGATTTTGGTATATAACAAATTTTAAAAACTCAAAGCAACACAGAGAAAATATTATCACAAAATGATGCATTAACGCTGGACGTAAAAAATTTTTTCAAAAATTCACCATAAATCGACATATTGTCTAGAGACTTCCTGTTTGTTGAAAAATGAAGCTAATTGATTGAATATTACTAGACTGTAAGTGTTTTAGCTTACAATTGCAGACCCGGTCAAGTTAAAGTTGACCAAAAGTGAATTTTTTCTATTTATCGTGATTTATATGAAAATATTTCAAAACTGATAAAAGCTACAACCATGAGTTATTTTTTGTTGTATTGTAAATGAGCACATTTTCATATATAAAACTTTATGTAACGACTAATATAAAAACGGTGCAAATATTATTTACATTAGACGAAAGAATTTCTGAGATGTTCAGCCGAAGTTTGGCAGACGTAAGGAAAATGTTTTTTAAAAATTCACCATAAATCGAAATATTGTGCTAGAGACTTCCAATTTATTGCAAAATGAAGGTAAATGATTGAATATTACTAGAATGTAAGAGTTTTAGCTTACAATTGCGTTTTTTACCATTTCGGTCGAAGTTAAAGTTGACTGAAGGTTGAAATTTTGCAGTTATCGTGATTTATATGAAAATATTTCAAAACTGATAAAAGCTACAACCATGAGCTAATTTCTGTTGTATTCTACATGAAATTGCACACATTTTCATATATAAAAGTTTATGTAACGACTAATTAAAACGATGCAAACATTATGACAACATGACGAAAGAATTTCTGAGATGGACTGCAGATAAGGAAAAAATTTTTTTTTCAGAAATTCACCATAAATTGAAATATTGTCTAGAGACTTCCAGTTTGTTGCAAAATGAAGGTACATGATTGAATATTACAAGAATGTAACAGTTTTAGCTTATAATTGCGTTTTTACCATTTCAAGCTTGAAATTTTGGCAGTTATCGGGATTTATATGAAAATATTTCAAAACTGATAAAAGCTACAACCATGAGTTATTTTCTGTTGTATTCTACATGAAATTGCACACATTTTTACAGTATAAAACTTTTGTAACGACTAATATAAAACAGTGCAAAAATTACGACAAAATGACGAAAGAATTTCTGAAATGCGTAAGAAAAAGTTTTTTCAAAAATTCACCATAAATCGAAATATTGTGCTAGAGACTTCCAATTTGTTGCAAAATGAAGGTACATGATTGAATATTACTAGAATGTAAGAGTTTTAGCTATAATTGCATTTTTCGACCATTTTGTCGAAGTCAGTTGACTGAAGGTTGAAATTTTATGTAGTTGATGTTTGCTAGTCCATTTGCATTCAATAGACAATTTTAGTCGACGCTTTTTTAAACGCCCAACAGGCGTTTAAGGTTAAAGAGCCCAGTTGCAAAGTTTTTCATCAAAACCTCCTCATGCTGCAGCTGACTGCATTGGAACTATTAACTGTCTCAGCAAGTGAGAGGCTTTTCCAAGGAATGTAGAAAGGCCATCTTAATTCCATGAGGCTTTCAACAAACACCCTATACCAAAGGAGATGGCTGGTATATAGAGGCTGATGTCATTACAGAGGGGTTTCCTGTACCTGTACCTCTTTAAATAACCTAATTAAATCTTAATTTACCTTTGCCATACCAAAGGTTTGTCAGTCCCAGCAATCAATGGATATCATACTAGCTTCAGGTTTAAGGTATACTAAAGATTGGATATCCCCTCAAACATGAACATTAAGGAACCCATATACTCTTTCCAGATAAATTCCTGTGTGTCCCATTCAAACCCTTGACTACAAGTTCCTTTAAGCATTTGGCAGTGAAGACCCTAAGCTTGCTGGTTTTAGCCTCAGCTAAAAGAGTCGATGAGCTTCAGGCCCACTCCTGTAATGTGGGCTTTACATACCAAGGAGCAGTCCTTTTCTTTTTCTTTTGCCATCTTCAGGGCAAAGGTAATTTTGAGTCTCAAGCTCTGC
Source organism: Macrobrachium rosenbergii (assembly GCF_040412425.1). Classification (NCBI taxonomy): domain Eukaryota; kingdom Metazoa; phylum Arthropoda; class Malacostraca; order Decapoda; family Palaemonidae; genus Macrobrachium; species Macrobrachium rosenbergii. Next base: position 86,634,255 of record NC_089742.1, on the reverse strand, counting down.
CTTGTTCTTTTGAAATCCCCAGTCTGCCCTCCTTGGTTCTAGATGAAGACTCCTCCCTGTGTCCAGTCAAAGCACTTTTGCTTAAAGTGCAAAAGACTAGGGATCTCAGACATAGTGTCAAGAACCTTTTTTTTTGAAGCCACAGGATGCCAGATGTTCCAGTGCCTAAGAATGCTATGGCTTTATTCGGTAAGATCTTGGTTATGGAAGTGCATGCCAATCTAGACCCTTCCGTCATGCTCCTATTGAAGATCAAGTTCCATGACATGAGAGCTGTGGCATTCTCTTTTAGTTTTCTTAAAACTTCTCTCTGGAGAAGGTTGTAAATGCAGTGCAGTGGGGATGTAGCTCAGTATTTGCATTTATTTAATTATCGGATTTAGAAATACAGTATGAAGATTGCAGAGCTCTTTTGCACCTCATGCCAGCAGGACAACTCATATCCTGAGCAATTAGGGTAGTGTTACTTTTGTTTTCCCGTTTAGTTAGGAATTAGTTGAGTTTTGGGAGTATAAATGTGCCTAGTTTTGTGTTAGGCAAGGGCTTCCATTCTTTAACTGATGTTTCCCTGCAGAGCACTCTTAGTTATTGGACTAAGAGTGCTTTCCTTGTAAGGAACCCACCACCCATTTTCAGAGGTTCTTAGTCTTTAACTATTGGCATTATGAGTAGATGGTTTCCAATTATTAAGTAAGCTGTCTCTTTCTGGACAAAATTTATACACTTCTCTTGGGGTTTTAATTTTTAGGTTCTCATACATGCACCCAACTCCCTTTTCTTTGTGGGAATTGTTTATCATAATAGAGAGGTTTGTAAAAATATAAATTTTTATAATAAACTTAATTTTTTAAATGCTCTATTATGATGAACAAACCCCCCAACTTCCGCACTCATGTGGGCAGAAACAAAACTGAGGACAACAGACACATGAATGACAGTTGCCCGTGGAGGGAGGGGTCAATAGATGGTACAACTAGATGATGTAGATAAAGTTTTTTGTGTTTATATTGTGTTCCTCTTACTGGTGTGGGACTTTATGGGTATCAAAATAGAGAGGTAAGTATTTAAAAAATTTCTAGTATGGCTTATTTCAAGGCATAGACTTTCCAAGGTTATTTTCCTCTACATCTTACATACAGGCAAATGCTTAGTTCTTCCCTGGAGTATCCTTTGACTTGCAAATTGCAACCCTCATAGATTTACTGTGATCAGCAAGGTTTTTACCTTGCTGATATGATTGCCTGTTTCTCTGAGCCATAGGTTTGGTTGCCTGTCTCAATGCAAGGGGCTTGGAAATGATTCAAGTTCCAGTCAGCTAATTCAAGGGTGTTTTATAGCTCAATCTTTTCCACCTAAGTTGTGAGTCTGACCAATACAAGTTGGGGGTTTTTTGTGCCTAGATGGCCAGACTACATAAAAACAGGCTGTGACCATAACTGCTGGGGGCTAATGGCTCTGTACGTGCATGTGCAAGGTTACCATAAATTTTTTTTTTGTCTGTTAAACATGACTGAGGTGTCTGGGACCATTTGAAGACTGTGCATATGGGATAATTATAAGTATAGTTTTGGAATTGTATGAATAATTTATTTTATATGTTAAAATAAGATTTTTCTCCAATTGTTTCAGAAAGAAATTGTCATATGCTTATGCCTTCCTTTCTTGGAATGTTTTTGGTTATGTTGCCTACCTTTGTTATACTGGACGCCTGAAGAAGGTTGATGAGGATACAGTTTCACAAGGTACAGTGTTGAATTGTACACATACATGTTAAGTAAAAAATATAAAAATACAGTGTATAGTGGTAATATTTAATAAATTAAACTAATGTGAGCCATGCACTTCAACTGTAGAGTACAGGAGCTTCCTATGTACATCTGTACACTAGGCTAACCATTATTTTACTTAACGCCATAGGATCTGAGGAGGAGAAAGCGCTAAACCTCTAATGGAGTTGCAATCCAGGTAATGGACTCAAAAGCCTTACCATTTAAGATACCATTTGTTAACATGTAAATCTTTATTAGCTTGGTGAAAGAAGTATCCACAGTGTTGTTCTCTTTGTTGTATCTTTCTACTCATATTGCTAAAGGTGGTACACTGTTTGACATGGCAGTGGCTACAGAGGGGAGAACTTAAGAAGGAAACAGAAGGAATGCTAACAGTGGCACAAGATCAGGCCCTAGGAACCAGATATGTTCACAGAACAATAGATGGAAATAACATTTCACCCATATGCACAAAGTGCAGTATGAAAGACGAGACCATAAACCACATAGCAAGTGAATGTCTGGCACTTGCACAAAACCAGTACAAAAAGAGGCATGATTCATTAGCAAAAGCCCTCCACTGGAGCCTGTGCAAGAAGCACCAGCTAGCTTGCAGTAATAAGTGGTATGAACACCAACCTGAGGGAGTGATAGAAAATGGTCAGGCAAAGATCCTTGGGACTATGGTATCAAAACAGATAGGATGATCATGTGCCAATAGACCAGATGTGACATTGATTGATAAAATCAAGAAGAAAGTATCACTCATTGATGTCTCAATACCATAGGACACCAGAGTAGAGGAGAAAGAAAGAAAAAATTGATAAGTGTCAAGACTTGAAAATCAAAATAAGGATATGGGGTGTGCAAGTGGAAATTGCACCCATAATCACAGGAACACTAGGCACGATCCCAAGATCCCTGAAAAGGAATCTGGAAAAACTAGATGCCAAAGCAGCTCCAGGACTCTTGCAGAAGAGTGTACTACTAGAAACAGCGCACACAGTGAGAGGACCTAAGGAGGCAGGATGCAACCTGGAACCCCACACTATAAAAACCACCCAGTTGAATAGGATGACTGTGATAGACCAAAAAAAAAAAAAATAAATAATAATAATCATGATCATCATCACACCAATGATTTACTGTGATAGATTGGCAACAGTGCATTCCACTCGTACGTTACAAGAATGTTGAATGTTCGTACCTCAGCAGATATCTATTGCAACATGAAAGTAAAGTAATGTTTTGGATGTGTATTCTACAGCTTTTCCGAGAGTAAACGTTTTGCTTGCCCGTACCTTATGTCAACAGTTTTGAGCTATCAGCCACGGTGTTTAGTGTTCACAAGACGGGGAAGTGGGCCAAATATGACCAAGTTTTTTAGAGTTCTTGGTTAAGAGACCCCTTGTTTGAGAAATGGGTTGAAGAGGTTAAAAGTGATGCAACTAAAGCCTATTGTAAACTATGCAAAAGTGAACTAAGAACTCACAAAGCTGATTGAAGAAAACATGGTGATTTAGAAAAGCATGAACAAAATTTCTCGAAAGTATGTCGAAAACAAAGCAGTTTAAAAGCCATGGCCCTTTTCAAAGGAGACAAAGTCACTAAGCATGAACTACAGCTGTCAGTGTAAGTTGCGTGTCACTCATCAGTTAATCAAATTGATCATTTATGTGATATTCTAAAGAAAGATATGCCTTGTACCTCTAGTTCTGAAAATATAAGATTAAACAGAACAAAATATACTGCATTAATGAAGAAAGTTTTGTCACCGATACTTTTTGAAGAAATAGTTTCAGACCGTAAGGATTCTTCATTTTCCCTAATTACAGATGAGTCAACAGACATTGCATGTATAAAGCATTTGTGTTTGTATTCGTTTTTACAATTCCTTACACAATAAGATAATTTCTCATTTCATATAAGTAACTTACCAAGGTAATTACATAACTATAGTTTCAACTCGCATGGCAGCCTTTATTTAAAAAATTGCTGTAGCACTTCGATAATTTAGTGTAGGTGACAAGCCCCACCCACTAACGGGGGTATTGGAAACAACTTAGCAGAAAACCTCATTCTGTTTCTGCCGGCTCTTGGGTGACATCGGGGGTTTGCTGCAGCTTTTGTTTACTGGTTTTCAGTTGTATGGCTGGATTTTGGTGAAGTATTATAGCCTATTTTGAGTAGCCTTCAAGCTTTGATAGCTTTCAGGATCAGTTTTCCAGTTTCTGCTGTTATTCTGTCTGATTCAAGTTCATCTAGCTTTCGCTACTGTAGCGGAGGTTGCAAACAGATTGATCAAATCTTCATATGACCCTTCTATTAAAGAGACATATAATTTGCAGCAAGTGTAGGGTGCAGTAATGTAGTAAGGAGGAACTTGTGCTGAATGTAATGATTGCCTGAGCGCCAGCCACCTGCTCTAAAGTGCCCGTTGCCAAGTGAGCTTAGGTGGAAGATACTTGAGTCACACCTAGAGAAGTTAGTGATAGAAAGAAGAATGCGGCCTGTACCGCAGAGAAACATGCTTCTTTTAGCTAAGCCTAGTTTAGAAGGTAACCCTGCTATTCCTTCTTACCCCCTTCCCACTTTTTCCCCAGCTACTAGCCCTCCTACTTTTAATCCATCTATTCTTGTGCCTGGCTCTCTTGCTTCCAACCCTTGCCAATACCAGTCTCTAGTCTAGGCTTAATAAGATTTTAACCCAGTACAGTAAACCCCCTGTATTTCACGGGGGATGTGTACCAGAGCCCCCCACAAGTAGTTAAAATCTGCAGATAGTTAACACCCTCCTCTAAAAATGTTTATAACTGCCTATCTTGAAAATTCAAATACCAAATATATACTTAAAGTATCATCCTACATCAAACTTACCTTAAATTATTATCCTATACTGTATTAATCTCTGAAATGATATTATTAATATCATTTCAAAGTCATCTTAAACATTTTACCCTTAAAAATATATATGTAGCCAGTAAGAGAGAGAGAGAGAGAGAGAGAGAGAGAGAGAGAGAGAGAGAGAGAGAGAGAGAGAGAGAGAGATGAATTGAGTGGTATGGTTAAACAATTAAAAATGTCAGTAATATAGTATATATTATGCACATCTTTCTGTCAAACACTCCCTTTCTATCTATCTATCCATCTCTCACCTTTGTTGAGAGAGAGAGAGAGAGAGAGAGAGAGAGAGAGAGAGAGAGAGAGAGAGAGAGAGAGAGAGAGAGAGAGAGAGAGAGAGGCCACTGAACGGGCAACATCATATATTTGACTACCAAGAGGGCAACACTTTGTACCCTCGTGGTCAATATGTCAAGATATTTGATGTATTTGACAGGTTACACCTCCCCTTTGCTTGAGGAGACTGGGAAAAGACGAGAGAAAACATTTATGTAGCTAAAATCTCAGTAATTCACTATATTGCCCTTAATGAATTGATAATTTTCTGTGTTTACATTAATATTAATACTGTATTTGAAAATTAGTAAATCATTTATTTGTCATACAAAACAAATAAACATACCACATATTACATATGCATAAAAATTCTCTCATCTCAGAGAGAGAGAGAGAGAGAGAGAGAGAGAGAGAGAGAATTATTGTTTTTATTATTTAATGTTATTACAGTAGGTCCTCGATGTACGGTGGGGAATCTGGTCCAGCACTGCGCTATAAGTTGATTTCGGCAGTAAGTCGGTGTTTCGCGGTATTTAATCTTGTAAAACTTAATAATATTTGAAAATTAGCACAGTACTGTAAATCATTATTTTATCATAAAATGTATCCTCTAAAAAACAGGTTTTGACATAGGAGAAACCTATTTTTAGTTGCTGTTGGGTCCTCAAGGAGTTAGCTTCCATGGTGACCAAACTGTGTCTTTTTGGCCAGGTGTTGTAATGATTAACGTTATAACACGTGATGGAGTATATAATGGACTCAGAGATAAGAGGGCATTTTCCCTTATCTTCAGTGGAACTGAACCCAGTTTTTCCAATGTCAAAGAACCTGCAAGAAAGAGAAGTGACTATTGAGTATGGGCGTCCACCCTCTTGTTTACAACTGGGCGGTAAAGACCTGTGAGCCATTACACTGTTGGTCAATGCAGGATGATCCCTTGCCCCAATCCCATGCCTTTCCGTCAGGGGAGTGGGAGGGTTTTGAGGACTCAACAGTGATTATCAAAAATAGGTTTTTCCTACGTCAAAACCTGTGTTTTGGTAGTGTAGCCACTTGTTTCGTCCTTAAGGAGCTTTACAAAGAAATTGACAGGTGACAAAAAAGGCTTAAGCTCTAAATTTTTTATCCCAACACCCCTAAGGAAAAAACATTTCTGGTCCGAGGTCAAGCCACAAATTTCAAGTGTCATTCTTTATTTCAAATACTCTTCAGGTTTTGGGTATCAAGGAACAAGAAACTATACACGAACTTATATTTTAGGATGTCGTTCTACAGTGGCTTACCTAAGCATGCTGGGCTTGGTTGCAGTACAGCCGCCCTTCTCCCAGCGATAGTTAGCATACTCACTGTCAATAAAACCCCTGGTTTTCTGCTTTAGCACCTAGGGGTTAGGACTGATACACAGTGTAGTCAAATTTGTTCGAGTGCATGGCAATAATTTTTGTTTTTTCTCTCATTGATGACCACCCTGTACATTTGGAGACTTCTTTGAAAGAGGCATTTCTGAAGAAGGCCAACAATCTACTTACTTTCCCAATATGTGACCTAGGAAAGGAGTGTGGATTTGTCTTTTTAACGAGAGAGACTACAATCATTCTCGGCCCTTATAGGGAGAGTGGTTAGTTTGTGCTTGGGTGCAGGAAAATTTGACCCTCTGGGATGTTTGCCATGACTTCTAGGTAAACCTTTAGTGCTTGAACTGGGCATAATGTCTTGTCTGCTAAATAGAGTTTTCTTATAAGAATAGGAGATTTTTTTCTTAAAGGATCCTCATTCTTGGCCAGAAATGATGAGCCAGGGGACAATAATAATTGATAGTCAGCCGTTTGGTGATGTATCGTCCCCGTCTTTATGAGCTCCTGATGCTAATGCAGTCAAGAAGATCGCCTTTTGTAGCATTTGCGTTGTGGTTGTATTGGGTCTCCTGAATTGAGGGGTTGATACAAGTCTAAGCACCTTGTTCAGGGACCAAGTAATTGGAAGCCTTTCGGGAGCGGGCCTTTGTAGAGCAAAAGACTGCAGAAGGGAAGTGACATCTTCTATACTGGAGTCAATCCTGAATGCGTAAAGCAAGGGTTCCGTTAATGCTGCCTTGTATGCCATGGTTGCTGTAACCACAAGGCGTTTGTCTTCAAAAAGGCATATAAGAAAATTAAAAAGCATTTATATAGAAATCTCAACTGGGCTCTCGGTATGGATATAACTAACCATATCTTCCATACGGAGTGGTATTGCTGAATAGATGATGTTCGTAATTATTGCACTAGGTACCTAGCAATGTTGGGTGAGTAATTTCACAATAGATATTTAAAAAAATCCATGCATGAAGGTCTTGGCTCAGAAAGGAGGAGCAGGCATAAACGATTTTCCCTTCTACTGTCTGGGATAGAACAGCGGGCAGCAGTGGAATTGTTCTTTTCGCCCGTTGTTGAAGTAATAGGAACCAATGCCTGTTTGGCCAATTTGGGGCTGTTAAGTAAGCTGTTCCTTTGAAGGTTAGAAGTTTGCTCAAAACCTTTGAAATCTGGGACAATGGAGGAAAAAGATATCGTCCTCCCTTTGTTCCAGTCTAGTAGGAAGGCATCTCTTGCTGTTGCTTGGCTGTCCAAGTTCGGAGACACAAACTGTATTAGGAGTTTGTGATTCTCGTATGTGGCAAACAGGTCCACTTTCAGTTGTGGAAGCATGTTGGCTATTGTTTGAAAAGAGTGGGTGTCCAACATCCACTCTGTTGAGGCTGTCATTTTCCTTGATAGAGAGGGCTATTACTGTAAATGAGACCCCCTGTGAGGTGAACTGCAGACAGGTGCCACTTCCTTGCTTATACCATCTGAAGGATGGCTAGCATCATCATATTGAGAGAAGGTGAACGTGATCCCGACCTCTTGATGCAGGACATATTAGTCATGTTGTCTCTCTCTTTGGAGGTTTGAGTTTTTTGAGAGACAAAAAAGACAGCCATCAGCTCCAGGAAATTGATATAAGAATTCCTCAGAGTAGCTGACCACCTCCATGCCACCTGATGATCCTCCCAATGTCCTCCCAACCTGTCAACGAGGCATCTATGTGTACTGCCACTCATACAAATGGAGAAGTCAGGGTGACATGTTTTGCCGAAGATTCCTTCTGGGTCCAAGGCCGAAGTATCTCCCCAACTTTTTTAATCTTCTGATGAGGTCGGTCTGGCATCTTTTTTCTTGCATGCGATAGCCTTTAGTTGCAGTCTAAGTATTGGATCTGTTACTGATGCTAACTGCAGCAGGCCCATCATACGTTCTAATTGTCATCTGGAAACTCTGGGCTGTGCAAGGAACCTGTTGAGGACTTGCCTTATTCTGTTTTGAGTATGATGGAGAGAGACAACAGGTTGTGAAGAGTATCCCAATACAGTCCCAGCCACTGAAAGTGTCTGCGGGGCATGAGGCGGGATTTTTTCTAATTCATTATAAAACCTTTTGACTGTAGTTTGTTGACTGTTGCTCTTAGGTTTTTCAAGCACTCTTTTCTTGTGGGCCCCTAGATCAACCAGTTGTCTAGGTAGGCTATTAGTTGTACTCTCTTTTGTTTGGGTTCTCAAACAAATACCGTTGCTAATTTTGCAAAAATTCTTAGGTAATGCTTAGCCCAAAGGGCATGACTTTGAGTCTGAATGTATCTTTCACTGTCTGGAACCTTAGGAAGGGTGGAATGGAATGGTAATAGGGACATACCAGTATGTATCTTTCAGATCTGTAGAAACTGTCCAAGTCCCTTTTGGAATGACTGAACGTACTTGGGCAATGGTAGTTATCCGAAACTTTTGGCAAACAATGTGCTCGTTCAGTGATGACTGGTTGAGGATCACTTTTCTTTGGGAGGAATTCTGTTTGGGGACACTGAAAAGTTAAGTATACCTTAGTTTTACCAGACCACTGAGTTGATTAATAGCTCTCCTAGGCCTGGCCCGAAGAGATGTACTTGACGGCGAATATACGCATGTTTCTCTTTGGCCCCCATTAACAGGGCCTTTCTGCCCGCAATTTCCAGAGAGGGTTCTGGTTTTTGGAAGAACCCCTCTACAGGAGGGGGAGGGATGAGACTGTTGCTACGACAGTCCATTGAAAATATTGCTGTCCCCCCAAAGGGTAAACACTTCCATTGTCTGTGATGTCGTCGAAGCCGACCCCAACCATACTATTCCTATTGGTATCTGCCTCTTCCTCTCCTGTTGCTTTACCTTTTTCCCCTATAAGATAGTTTCTGGACCTTGTAAAAAGGATGTCCTTGCTGTTGTTGTTGTTGTTGCCCCTTTGTAGGGAATTGTCCCTTCTGACCACCTACTTGTTTTTTGAGGAAAACTTTTGCGGATGACTATAGGCTTATATGATTTTTGATTAAAGTGGACCTTTTTTGGGGTTGGGTAAAGGGAAATGTACAGTTTTGTTGGTGGGCTTGCTGGTGAGTTGAGCCACAACAGACTCCTCAAGATCATTGCAGAAGGGGTTAGGATGTAATAATGCAGTGACATTGGAGAGTGATTTGGTGGGGCCCTCCAATGCTTCCATTTGCGCTTTTATGCGCCATTCTAGAAAGTCACAGAGTGCTTCCCTTAGGGTTCTCATAAGACTTTTGACCTCAACAGCAAAAATTGTCCTGGAATATTCTGGAAGCTATTTGGTGGCAACTTCCAGCAAGGTGGTAGAGGTTATAACACTAAGGAGTTGGAGCCCAGCATAAAATTCCAATGAGGCTGTCCCCTCTGAGAGTCTTCTCATAGGGGTCCCAAACTGCTGCGTAGGTACTTGTATAAAGGGAGCTTTTTCCTTACAAAAGGGAGTTGTAGCGTTGCCCATTCCTTGGTGGAATATCCTGAAACTGGGATGACAGTGGCAAATGGTTTTAATTCTGCCGTTGTGTCTCATTTTTAGTCACTACAAATTCTGAAAATCTGTCTTCACATGATAATAATTTTGAAAGTGAAGGGACAGAATGCTGGGGTTACTTGGTGAGCAACTTGGGTCTTATTCAAAATGGAAGTAGAAATCCATTTTTCGTTGACCTGGTAAAGGGTGTTTTCTATAGCTTTTAATGCTATAGGCACAGGGAAGAAAACCGTTCTGTTAGTGGTTTTTCCATGTCTGGTGAAGATGGTACCAGGTGCCATTCTGTATTAGGGAATGCTGCCCTGTTTCTAAATTCTACATGTTCAACTTCATTAATTACATAATTGCCATTGGGAGAGAAAATGCACATTGAGGCGTCTCGCCAAGGATTATCAGTATCATTAGGGGTGAGTACTGGATCCCCTATTATGTTTTGACCTGAAGTTCTGTATTCTGAACTGACCATTTTATCGTTTCCAGTCAGAATTCTAACGTTAGACCTTGTTTGGGCAGCATTTGTATCCACACCCACTTTTTGGTTACAGGATGCAGCACTTTTACACTTCGGGGTGCACATGACTGACTTAATTTCCTTTTCGGAATCGTGCTTCATGTCCCTTATATATTGCCGTTCTGTGGCAAGGACATCTCTGATGGTACTCAATTTCCTTACAGAATTGATCAAATGCCGCAAACTGTGTATCCCTTTCTATCGCAGTCTAACTGAGCTTCAACAACTGAACTGTAACTCCCTGTTAATCAAGGGGCAGAAGTCCTGGGTAAGTTACTATACACCTCCGAAAATGTAGTCATTTCAGTTGGAGTTAGGTAGATCTTAGTATCCCGTTCGGGGAAAAGATCCTATTCAGCATCGATAGCTGCATGGGGAATAGAATTCCTTAGGGGTTCAGCAGGGCATTTCAGCGGCAATGTCCACTTCATATTCTTTGGAAGAATGTCAGTCCCTTGTAAAGATTCCTCTACTTCCTCCGCAGGGTTAACCTGGGAGGTACTGGGGACTGATGTTATTGGGTTTTGGCCCAAACATAGATCTTGTTCTGAGAAAAGGTTAAATATCTGCTGCCGGAGTTTTGCTGGAAAGATATAATCTCCATTTTCCTCACCCCTACTGAACCCTAGGACCCAATGAGACAGCTTAAAAAGAGCTGTTTCAACCTGAAAACTTGCTGCCAGGAACATACTACAAATCTCGAATATATCTGGCAACCAAGCAAATTCAACTTTTTTTTTTTTTTTTTACGAGGACTATGCTCATGGCAGTTGGTATGGGCCGCACCCACTAGCAAAAGTTGAACTTAGCAATTTGCTCTGGAATGCTTGAGCTGAGGGTCCTGCCTAATGGTGGCTCTGTTGTGATGTAAAACAAGTTGTTATTAGAAGCTAGTTAGTATTAATTGTTTTTAACCCTTAAACGCCGAGCCTCTATTTACAAAAGTGTCTTGCCATATGCCAGCAGGGTTTGAGAGTTAGCGCCGAAGCGGAAAGAAAGTTTTTTAAAAAAATCACAGCATGCTTAGTTTTTAAGATTAAGAGTTCATTTTTGGCTCCTTTTTTCGTCATTGCCTGAAGTTTAGTATGCAACCATCAGAAATGAAAAAAAATATAATCATATATAAATATCGGAATATATGACAGCGCACAAAAAAATTTCATATATAATTGTATACAAATCGCGCTGTGAGCAAAACGGTTAAAGCTAATGTGTTATTTTTTTTCGTTGTATTGTACACTAAATTGCGATGATTTTGGTATATAACAAATTGTAAAATGATCAAAGCAACATAGAGAAAATATTATCACAAAATGATGCATGAATTCGTAACACGCAGATGTGAAAAAAAGTTTTTTTAGAAAATTCACCATAAATCGAAATATTGTGCTAGAGACTTCCCGTTTGTTGCAAAATGAAGGTAACTGATTGAATATTACTAGAAAGTAAGAGTTTTAGCTTACAATTGCAGTTTTCGACCATTTCGGTTGAGTTAAAGTTGACCGAAGGTCAAATTTTTTTATTTATTGTGATTTATATGAAAATATTTCAAAACTTATAAAAGCTACAACCATGAGTTATTTTTTTTGTATCCTACATGAAATTGCACGCATTTTCATGTATAAAACTTTATGTAACGGCTAATAGAAAACGGTGCAAAAATTACGACAGGGTGACTAAAGAAATTCTGAGATTTTCAGCAGAGTTAGAGCGCGCGGACATAAGGAAAATGTTTTTTTAAAAAATTCACCATAAATCGAAATATTGTGCTAGAGACTTCTCGTTTGTTGCAAAATGAAGGTGAATAACTGAATATTAAGAGAATGTAAGAGTTTTACCTTACAATTGCATTTTTCGACCATTTCGGTTGAGTTAAAGTTGACTGATGTTTGAAATTTTGGCACTTATCGTGATTTATATGAAAATATTTCAAAACTGATAAAAGCTACAACGATGAGTTATTTTTTGTTGTATTTTACATGAAATTGCACACATTTTCATATATAAAAATTTATGTAACAGCTAATAGAAAACAGTGCAAAAATTACGACAAAGTGACTAAAGAATTTCTGAGGTTTTCAGCAGAGTTAGCTGATGCTTTCTTTTGCGAGAAGAAAGAAATTTGCGCATGCACAGCTGGGTCACACTTGTAAACGAAACAACAGCGTGATCCGTGAACTCAGCAGAGTTAGCGCGCATGAATGTAAGGAAAAAGTTTTTTCAAAAATTCACCATAAATCGAAATATTGTACTAGAGACTTCTCGTTTGTTGCCAAATGAAGGTAAATGATTGAATATTACTAGAATGTAAGAGTTTTAGCTTACAATTGCATTTTTCGACCATTTCGGTCGAGTCTAAGTTGACTGAAGGTTGAAATTTTGACACTTACCGTGATTTATATGAAAATATTTCATAACAGATAAAAACTACTACGATGGCTTATTTTTTGTTGTATTCTACATGAAATTGTACACATTTTCATATATAAAACTACGTAACGGCTAATAGAAAACGGTGCAAAAATTACAACAAAGTGACTAAAGAATTTCTGAGATTTTCAGCAGAGTTAGCGTGGACGTAAGGAAAAAGTTTTATTACAAAATTTACCATAAATCGAAATATTGTGCTAGAGACTTCTCGTTTGTTGCAAAATGAAGTTAAATGGTTGAATATTACTAGAATGTAAGAGTTTTAGCTTACAATTGCATTTTTCAACTATTTTGGTCGAGTCAAATTTGACCGAAGGTTGAAATTTTGGCACTTATCGTGATTTATATGAAAATATTTAAAAACTGATAAAAGCTACAACCATGAGTTATTTTTTGTTGTATTCTACATGAAATTGCGCACATTTTCATATATAAAAATTTATGTAACGGCTAATAGAAAATGGTGCAAAAATTACGACAAAGTGACTAAAGAATTTCTGAGATTTTCAGCAGAGTTAGCTGATGCTCTCTTTTGCGAGAAGAAAGAAATTTGCGCATGCACAGCTGGGTCACGCTTGTAAACGATACAACAGTGTGATCCGTGAACTCAGCAGAGTTAGTGCGCATGAATGTAAGGAAAAAGTTTTTTCAAAAATTCACCATAAATCAAAGTATTGTGCTAGAGACTTCTCGTTTGTTGCAAAATGAAGGTAAATGATTGAATATTACTAGAATGTAAGAGTTTTAGCTTACAATTGCATTTTTTGACCATTTTGGTCAAGTCAAATTTGACCGAAGGTTGAAATTTTGGCACTTATCGTGATTCATATGAAAGTATTTCAAAACTGATAAAAGCTACAACCATGTGTTATTTTTTGTTGTATTCTACATGAAATTGTGCAAATTTTCATATATAAAAATTTATGTAATGGCTAATAGAAAATTGTGCAAAAATTATGACAAAGTGACTAAAGAATTTCCGAGATTTTCAGCAGAGTTAACTGATGCTTTCTTTTGCGAGAAGAAAGAAATTCGGGCATGCGCAGCTGTGTTACGCTTGTAAATGAAACAACAGTGTGATCCGAGAACTCAGCAGGGTTAGCACGCGCGGACGTAAGGTAAAAGTTTGTTCAAAAATTCACCATAAATCGAAATATTGTGCTAGAGACTTCTTGTTTGTTGCTATATGAAGGTAAATGATTGAATATTACTAGAATGTAAGAGTTTTAGATTACAATTGCATTTTTCGACCATTTCGGTCGAGTCAAAAATTGACCGAAGGTTGAAATTTTGGCACTTATCGTGATTTATATGAAAATATGTCAAAATTAATAAAAGCTACAACCATGAGTTATTTTTTGTTGTATTCTAAATGAAATTGCGCACATTTTTATATATAAAACTTTATGTAACGGCTAATAGAAAACAGTGCAAAAATTACGACAAAGTGACTAAAGAATTTCTGAGATTTTCAGCAGAGTTAGCGTGGACGTATGGAAAAAGTTTTTTTTTCAAAAATTCACCATAAATCGAAATATTGTGCTAGAGACTTCTCGTTTGTTGCAAAATGAAGGTAAATGATTGAATGTTACTAGAATATGTAAGAGTTTTAGCTTACAATTGCATTTTTCGACCATTTTGGTCGAGTCAAAGTTGACCGAAGGTTGAAATTTTGGCACATCGTGATTTATATGAAATATGTCAAATTTGATAAAAGCTACAACCATGAGTTATTTTGTTATGTATTCTACATGAAATTGCGCACATTTTCATATATAAAACTTTAAGTAATGGCTAATATAAAATGGTGCAAAAATTACAACTAAGTGGCTAAAGAATTTCTGACATTTTCAACAGAGTTAGCTGATGCTTTCTTTTACGAGAAGAAAGAAATTCGCACATGCGCAGCTGGGTCACGCTTGTAAACAAAACAATGGCGTGATCCGTGAACTCCCAGCATCCCTCAAGGCCCGTGATTTAAAATTTCTCGCAAACTAGGCCTATAAGTATTTTTCCGCGAATATTTAAAAAACATTTTGTAGTCGACGTATTTTACGTCCGCTCAGCACCCAACAGACAAATTTTGTCGACGTAAAATACGTCCAGTTAGCGTTAATGAGGGATGCTTCTGTAGTTCCTCTTGTAGTTTCCATGTTACAGGTTAACTTGATTACAAGTGTGTAGTGTAATACATTTAACCCTTAAACGCCGAGTCTTTGTTTACAAAAGTGTCTGCCGTATGCCGACAGGGTTTGAGAGTTAGCGCAAAAGCGGAAAGAAAGTTTTTTTTAAAAAAATCACACCATGCTTAGTTTTTTAGATTAAGATTTAATTTTTGGCTCTTTTTTTCCTCATTGCCTGAAGTTTAGTATGCAACCATCAGAAATGAAAAAAATATCATTATCATATATAAATATTGGAATATATGACAGCACAAAAAAAATTTCATGTATAATTGTATATAAATCGCGCTGTGAGCAAAATGGTTAAAGCTAATGAGTTATTTTTTTTTCGTTGTATTGTACACTAAATTGCGATGATTTTGGTATATAACAAATTGTAAAACGATCAAAGCAACACGGAGAAAATATTATCACAAAATGATGCAGGAATTCGTAACGAGCCGACGTAAAAAAAAGTTTTTTCAAAAATTCACCATAAATTGAAATATTATGCTAGAGACTTCCCGTTTGTTGCAAAATGAAGGTAATTGATTGAATATTACTAGAGTGTAAGAGTTTTAGCTTACAATTGCATTTTTCGACCATTTCGGTCGAGTCAAAGTTGACCGAAGGTTGAAATTTTGGCACTTATCGTGATTTATATGAAACTATTTAAAAACTGATGAAAGCTACAACCATATGTTATTGCACACATTTTCATATATAAAATGTTGTGTAATGGCTAATACACAACGGTGCAAAAATTACAACAAAGTGACTAAAGAATTTCTGAGATTTTCAGCAGAGTTAGCGCACACGGACGTAAGGAAAAAGTTTTTTAAAAATTCACCATAAATCGAAATATTGTGCTAGAGACTTCTCGTTTGTTGCAAAATGAAGGTAAATGATTGAATATTATTAGAATGTAAGAGTTTTAGCTTATAATTGCATTTTTCAATCATTTTGGTCGAGTCAAAGTTGACTGAAGGTTGAAATTTTGGCACTTATCGTGATTTATATGAAAATATGTCAAAATTGATAAAAGCTACAACCATGAGTTATTTTTGTTGCATTCTACATGAAATTGCACACATTTTCATATATAAAACTTTATGTAACGGCCAATAGAAAACTGTGCAAAAATTACGACAAAGTGAGTAAAGAATTTTTGAGATGGTAAGAGCCTGACTCCGTCTCTTCCAAACACGTGTGTGTTCGTGTGTTCGTCGTCCATTGGAGTGGCGAGACATTTGGCGTCTTCACAAACAGAAACATACAGTTTGATACAGAAGATTCGTTGGAACATGATGAGTACATGATTAGAATGCTTGCATGGTAATGCAAGTAGTGGTGATTGTACATACATCAAGACAACAATGGTTAGGGAGAAACAGACGGAAATATTGTATGGTTGAAATCGCGTTCCTTTAGAGAAAGAAAACGAGATGCTCTTATTGTCTTGTCCACTCCGATGGATGATGAACACACGAACACGCACATGTTTGGAAGAGACGGCGTCAGGCTCTTACAAGATTTTTAGCAGAGTTAGCGTGGACGTAAGGAAAAAATTTTTTCAAAAATTCACCATAAATCAAAATATTGTGCTAGAGACTTCTCGTTTGTTGCCAAATGAAGGTGAATGATTGAATATCACTAGAATGTAAGAGTTTTAGCTTACAATTGTATTTTTCGACCATTTCGGTCAAGTCAAAGTTGACCGAAGGTTGAAATTTTGGCACTTATCGTGATTTATATGAAAATATGTCAAAGTTGATAAAAGCTACAATCATGAGTTATTTTTTGTTGTATTCTACATGAAATTGCGCACATTTTCATATATAAAACTTTATGTAATGTCTAATAGAAAACAGTGCAAAAATTACAACAAAGTGACTAAAGAATTTTTGAGATTTTCAGCGGAGTTAGTGTGAACGTAAGGAAAAAGTTTTTTTTTTAAAAATTCACCATAAATCAAAATATTGTGCTAGAGACTTCTCGTTTGTTGCAAAATGAAGGTAAATGATTGAATATTACTAGAATGTAAGAGTTTTAGCTTACAATTGTATTTTTTGACCATTTCGTTTGAGTCAAAGTTGACCGATGGTTGAAATTTTGGCACTTATCGTGATTTTTGTGAAAATATGTCAAAATTGATAAAAGCTACAACCATGATTTATTTTTTGATGTATTCTACATGAAATTGTTCACATTTTTATATATAAAACTTTATGTAAAGGCTAATAGAAAACGGTGCAAAAATTACGACAAAGTGAGTAAAGAATTTGTGAGATTTTCAGCAGAGTTAGCTGATGCTTTTTTTGGGGATAAGAAAGAAATTCGTGCATGCGCAGGTGGGTCACGCTTCTAAACAAAACAACGGCATGATCCGTGAACTCCCAGCATCCCTCAAGGCGCGTGATTTAAAATTTTTCGCAAACGAGGCCTATAAGTATTTTTCCGCGAATATTTAAAAAAACTTTTTGTAATCGATGTATTTTACGTCCACTCTGCACCCGACAAACAACTTTTGTCGACTTAAAATACGTACAGTCGGCGTTAAAGGGTTAATTAAATATCTATGTTAACTTTAACCCTCTAAGGTTTAGGATAGTTTTCATAACTGTATATGGCTGTATTACTTATATACTGTTAATCCTTTTGCAGTGGCTATGTGAAATTTTTAATTCTAATTGTCATGCCATTCACACTAACTGCTATGAACTAATTTGTTTAACTAACCCAAGCTACTGTTTTTTATAGCTTAGGTTAATTCTTCTAGTATAATTTATGTTAAGCTAAGAATGGAGGGTTTCTTATAAGGTTCTTGCTTAACCTATTCTAGGCCACTGACTATTCCAGGCTTATTTAAAACTTAAGGATATAAACTACAGAAAATAATAATCTTATAATCTGGTTTTCTGTTTTATGTGGCTGAGACTACCCTTTTATCTGATATTTGGATATTGCTGTTTTAGGCTATTAGTAGGATATTCCTTAAAAGGGGGTTCTTACGTAATCTGGTGAGGCTACTGCCTGATGTAGGTTTATATCTCCTTTAAGGATATAGGCTACATAAGACCCTGCTAGTATGTAGCCTCACAGATATGCTACCGAGTCGTAAAAAAACTAGGTTATTTTATTTAGCCTAGGATACTGTTTATATATAATCCCAGGCTTATTTGTTCTTTTTAGCCTAGTATAGGGTATTGCGTAACCCTTAAACGTTGAGCCTCTATTTACAAAAGTGTCTGCCGTATACTGGCGGGGCTTGGGAGTTAGCACGGAAGCGGAAAGAAAGTTTTTTTAAAAATCACAGCACGCTTAGTTTTTAAGATTAAGATTTCATTTGTGGCTCCTTTTTTTCTCATTGCCTCAAGTTTAGTATGCAACCACCAGAAATGAAAAAAAAATATCATCATATATAAATATTGGAATATATGACCGCAAAAAAAATTTCATATATAATTGTATACAAATCGCGCTGTAGCAAAATGGTTAAAGC
The DNA here is from genome assembly GCF_040412425.1 of Macrobrachium rosenbergii. Taxonomy (NCBI): domain Eukaryota; kingdom Metazoa; phylum Arthropoda; class Malacostraca; order Decapoda; family Palaemonidae; genus Macrobrachium; species Macrobrachium rosenbergii. Next base: position 86,615,842 of record NC_089742.1, on the reverse strand, counting down.
GAATGAGCTATTTTTTTTTCGTTGTATTGTACACTAAATTGCAATGATTTTGGTATATAACAAATTGTAAAATGATCAAAGCAACACGGAGAAAATATTATCACAAAATGATGCATGAATTGTGAATCAGCGGATGTAAAAAAAATTTTTTTTTTAAATTCAACATAAATCGAAATATTGTGCTAGAGACTTCCCATTTGTTGGAAAATGAAGGTAAATGATTGAATATTACTAGAATGCAAGAGTTTTAGCTTACAATTGCATTTTTCGACCATTTTGGTTGAGTCAAAGTTGACCAAAGGTTGAAATTTTGGCACTTATCGTGATTTATATGAAAATATTTCAAAATTGATAAAAGCTACAAACATGAGTTATTTTTTGTTGTATTCAACATGAAATTGTGCACATTTTCATATATAACACTTTATGTAATGGCTAATATAAAATGGTGCAAAAATTACGACAAAGTGACTAAAGAAATTCTGAGATTTTCAGCAGAGTGAGAGCGCGCGGAGGTAAGGTAAAAGATTTTTTCAAAAATTCACCATAAATCAAAATATTGTGCTAGAGACTTCTCGTTTGTTGCAAAATGAAGGTAAATGATTGAATATTACTAGAATGTAAGAGTTTTACCTTACAATTGCATTTTTTGACCATTTTGGTCAAGTCAAAGTTGACCGAAGGTTGAAATTTTGGCACTTATCGTGATTTATATGAAAATATTTCAAAACTGATAAAAGCTACAACCATGAATTATTTTTTGTTGTATTCTACATATATAAAACTTTATGTAATGGCTAATATAAAATGGTGCAAAAACTACGACAAACTGACTAAAGAATTTCTGAGATTTTCAGCAGAGTTAGCGCGCTCGGACATAAGGAAAAAGTTTTTTTTAAAAATTCACCATAAATCGAAATATTGTGCTAGAGACTTCTCGTTTGTTGCAAAATGAAGGTAAATGATTGAGTATTACTAGAATGTAAGAGTTTTAGCTTACAATTGCATTTTTCAACCATTTTGGTCGAGTCAAAGTTGACCGAAGCATGAAATTTTGGCACTTATCGTGATTTATATGAAAATATGTCAAAATTGATAAAAGCTACAACCATGTAATATTTTTGTTGTATTCTACATGAAATTGTGCACATTTTCATATATAAAACTTTATGTAACGGCTAATATAAAGCTGTGCAAAAATTACGACAAAGTGAGTAAAGAATTTTTGAGATGGTAAGAGCCTGACGCCATCTCTTCCAAACACGTGTGTGTTCGTGTGTTCGTCGTCCATCGGAGTGGCGAGACGTTTAGCATCTTCACAAACAGAAACATACACACAGTTTGATACAGAAGATTCGTTGGAACATTATGATTACATGATTAGAATGCTTGCAAGGCAATGCAAGTAGTGGTGATTGTACATTCATCAAGACAACAATGGTTTGGGAGAAACAGACGGAAATATAGTATGGTTGAAATCACGTTTGTTTAGAGAAAGAAACGAGATGCTCTTGTTGTCTTGTCCACTCCGATGGACGACGAACACACATGTTTGGAAGAGACGGCGTCAGGCTCTTACAAGATTTTCAGCAGAGTTAGTGCGGACGTAAGGAAAAAGTTTTTTCAAAAATTCACCATAAATCGAAATATTGTGCTAGAGACTTCTCGTTTGTTGCGAAATGAAGGTAAATGATTGAATATTACTAGAATGTAAGAGTTTTAGCTTACAATTGCATTTTTCGACCATTTCGGTCAAGTCAAAGTTGACCGAAGGTTGAAATTTTGGCACTTATCGTGATTTATATGAAAATGTCAAAATTGATAAAAGCTACAACCATGAGTTATTTTTTGTTGAATTCTACATGAAATTGCACACATTTTCATATATAAAACTTTATGTAACGGCTAATAGAAAACAGTGCAAAATTACAACAAAGTGACTAAAGAATTTCTGAGATTTTCAGCAGAGTTAGCTGATGCTTTCCTTGAGGATAAGAAAGAAATTCATGCATGTGCAAGTGGGTCACGCTTGTAAACAAAACAACAGCGTGATCTGTGAACTCCCAGCATCCCTCAAAGCGCGTGATTTAAAATTTTTTGCAAACGAGCCCTATAAGTATTTTTCCGCAAATATTTAAAAAACTTTTTGTAGTCGACGTATTTTACGTCCACTTGGCACCCGACAGACAACTTTTGTCGACGTAAAATACATCCAGTCGGCGTTAAAGGGCTAATCTAGATTATTATAGATCACTCCGAAATGTGTAAGCTATATAAAAACAGAAACTTACTAATATGTAACCTTATAGTTAATCTACTATTTTTTTGTCTAACCCATGTTGTTTATATCTAATCCCAGGCTATTTGGTGTACTATATAAAACAGTAACTCACTAATGTGTAACCTTATAGCCAGATTATAACTTACTCTAATCTAGGCTACTCTCTAATCTGGATTATTCAATTCACCCTTAAGGGTATGGGTTACATAAAATACAATTACCTTAGTATGTAGTCTTAAGGCTAGGTTGCTATGTCAGCCAGCACAGATTACTATTTCATCTAGTCCTAGGTTACATGGCTTAGGCTAACAATTTAGTCCAAAAATGGGATGTTTCTTAAAAAATTATCACTTAATATAATATAAGGGAATGCCTAGTCCTGGATTATTTAGATCATGCCTAAGTGCACTGGCTTATATAAAAGGAAAAAATTGTACAAATATGTAGCTTTATTGTTAAGCTATTGAGTTATTTTGCCCAGATATTGTTATTATCTGATCCTAGGGTCCTTCGTCTAAGCTAGGCCACTTAAGGATATGTAATTCTAGGTCATAGGCTACACACAACATCCACTATAAATCTAGTCTAAATTATTCTCACTTACTGCCTAGATTATTGTAGACATTGTATAATGTGAAAGGATTTTCTATATTAATGATAAGTTGTGGAACATCTTTTTTAGTTAAAACAGTTAGAATTTAAAACAGTTTTTGCTTTACAAAACTAGCAATCAACATGAACAATCACCGGGTTTCAGGTTTCACACACAAATTATCAATTCTCAAAGTTTAAAACTAAAATTTTTAATTGGCACTTGATATTAAGCAACCATCAACAGATGCCTATGGCCATAACTAGATTCACAGAAATTGGATAACAGGTCCATATGGATCCTAGAAAATGGTCTGCTGGGAATAGGAAATGAACCCAATTTACAAGAAACGACCCTTGATGGTTTACATGCAATACAAAATGAACAACCTCTCACAAAGTCTTCCACTGACGCGAGCATATTCTTACAAAAGAATTGTCCCTGTATATATTCTGATACATCTAATCAATACCCAAATGCGGACTGCCAGACCTACAATGAATAATTCCAGAACCGTAGGTACTAAACTCCTAGGAACAACTATTTGTCGTATCACCCTTATCCTCACTATTTCTCAGTCTGTATCAAATCTTCCTAACAAACAAATTACCCTCTAATTCAAGACCTGCAAAAGGCAACTTATAACCCTTCCTAACTAATTCCCCTCTGAGAAACACTTTTGCATCCACCAAAGTCTCATCCTTATCCTATTTAGATTCTACTAAAATAATACATTATCCCAGTCTGTGCAATCTCCAGATACATAACATACATGAGTACCATCTGCAGCAGAAAAAATTCTACTAAGGGTGTCTGCTACAACATTATGTCTACCCTCTATATACCTAAGCTTGGCACCAAGATCCATCTTATTGAAAAGATCCAACAGGGGCTTATGATCCGTAAGAACCTCTACTTGATTGCCCGTCAATAACATCTTAAAATGAACCAAATTAGACACTACGGCAAAGGCCTCTTTGTCCACTACCGACTGTAGCCATTCTTTACTACCCTGTGTCTTAAACTTCCTACTGTAAAATGCTGTCAGATGGAGTCTTCCACCGAACTTCTGCATAAGGCAGGCCTGTTATACCATCGTGACTGGTATCTGTCACCAACGTAAAAGGACGTTCAAAATCAGGAAATTTCAACATGGGGGGATTAACCAAGGCATCCTTAATATTGTGAAAGGCTGATTGCTGTCCATCACCCCATGCAAAATGCACATCATCCCTAAGGACATCTATTAAAAGTGATGCTAAGGTAGAAAAACCTTTCACAAACCTACAAAAAAATCCAGCTATGCCCAAGAAAGACCGAATCTGTTTCTTATTCTTGGGATTAGAAAAATCTACAATTGCTCTAACTTTATCCTCATTCACTGTAAAACCATCCTTAGAAATAACATGACCCAATTATACTGCTGTATCTGCTTCTTCAGAAAATTACACTTTGCTAATTTTATCTTCAGACCCCTAACCTAAGCCTCCTAAAAACCTCCGTAAGAACCTCAAAATGTTCCTCCACAAAATCAGTGGCAACTAATATATCATCCATATGGATAAATATGGATTTCCCTAACAAGCCGTGCAAAACTGTATTCATAAGCGTAGTAAATGTCATAGGACTACCTGATAAACCAGCGGCATCCACGTGAACTCATAATGCCCCTTTGGTAAACAGAAAGCCATGTACTTTCTACTCTCCTCGCTAAGCGGTACTTGCAAGTACCCTTGCATCAGATCAGTTGAAGAATGAATATTCTTGCCCCCAATCTCAACAAATAAATCTAGCAAACACGCCACCGGGTAACGATCAGGAATTGTTTTCTCGTTCAACATCCTGAAGTCCACACAAAGTTGGACTGAACCATCCTTCTTAGGCACTGCTAACAATGGAAAATTGAAAGGTGAGGAACTGGGCCTAACAATGCCTTCCTCCTCCCACTTATTGACCTCTTGCTTTAGCTGTTCTCTAATCTTAAAAGGAATCCTATGTGAAAGGACAAAAATAGGCTTAGCCTTATCCTCTAAATGAACCTTGTGTTCTAACACATTTGTTAACCCCAACTTATCCCCTTTAAGTGCGACTATGTGTGCAGATTCAGCCAGAACATCTTCCACACCCTCAACATATTCTTTAAAATCAGCATTGGTTAAATGATCCTTAAAAACCTGCCTCTTAGCATGTAAATCTGCTTCTGAAAATCCACACATGTCCCCGACAATAGCAACTGAATTATCTTCATTAACCCAGTCAACAAAATCGACTGCAAAAGTACCCTTCTGATAATTGTGAAATGAATCATTACAGTTTAGCAATTCCACCCAAGTATCGCCTGAACTCCATACATTGCTTATAGAAATTGTACACACTATCCCCTTCAGCTTTTCGCTACACTCATCCACACACACCTGTGTAGATTTATTTACACCTTTCATTCAAACTTTCACCATAGAAGCCATACCAGGACCAAGAAGCGGATCATCCCATAAAACCCCCTTATAACACTTCCTACCCACAGAAACATGTTCAGAATCCATCTGCAAATTCTTATGTACACCCGATCCATTATCATCATCCATTCTACTTACATCCATTCCCTCGTAAGGCACAAAAACACTAGGTACTCCAACAGTTATACCACATACCCCTGTATGAACCGAGATTTATGTCTCTGACACTCTGGATGACCCAGTAACAACGTATTCCCAAAGCAGCCCCTTGTATAACCAAAAATGGTTCTGTAAAAGTTCTGCCCCCAAGAGATAAATTCACATCTACGTACGTAACCTAAAACCTGTAACCTATTTGCTTGAACATCACATACTGTCTCTTTAGCAGTTCTCAAAGAACGATCTGAAAACATTGAACGGAACAACTCATAATTCATCAGATTAATAGAGGCGCCTGTATCTATAAAAATATTCACATTAGCCCCATACACAGACCCTTTTATCTCTTCCCTTTTTGTTGCTCGGTCCACCAGAAATTTTGTCGGCCCGTAGAGGCTCCTGAAAACCCCCCCTTGAGGAGTTCTCCTACCTGCCAGACCAGTGCTCTGAGGTGTGCTTCTACTCATTCTGTTTAAGAAGTGGGCAAAACCGCCAACTGTGATATGCAGACTTGCACGCATCACAATATTTCACCCTTCTTAGTATGGCCATGCCTATTGCAATTATAACAACACCCTTGGGATCTTGAACTCGCAGAAGTCTCATCAGCATTTGTCATGGCACATAACCTCATAACTGTGGAGTCAGAATTACTCTGTGTATGATGCTTTGGAATAGCCCTGGAAGATTTCGGCATCCCGTCCAAAAAGGAGCTATCTACTGTAGGACATTTCGACATGTGTTTATGAACTTGAGGGAACAGTAAATGCTCGCCTGACCCCCTTTCTATTTCCTTGTCAAAACTATTTATAATGGCATCAGGGACGTCATTGAGGATCCATGCATATTGCAATAGTTTCTCAAGATTCTCTTCGAAAAATTCCTCTTAGCATCAAAACATCTGGCACCAAAGACCAATGAATCATGGCCTTTACGGACTTGAAAAGAGATCTGAGATCTTGACCTGCGTCTCCAGCTCCAGCTGTTCCATAAGACACTCAAAAAATCCTTAAGATTCTCCCGGGTCCTACACTTCAAAAAGTGATGACTCCAGCAATGTTGTCCGATATCCCTTTTATCTAAACTAAGGAAACCTTTTGCTTCATTGAAAGCTTCTACCTCATCCGTTATTTTCTTGGTGACTGAAAAATTTGACACCCCTTCTATAAAAATTTCGAGGGGAACTGGAAGAATGCCATCAACCAGCCTGGGAAAAGGGCGAACTCCGGCGTTTATGGATGTAAATTTGTGCAACATTGCCACTTTATCCTTGTCTTTGTTAGCCTGCTCCATATTATCGGAACTGATAACCTCCAAGTTCCAAGAACTCGACCTGATCTCATCTTCATATACAGTATAGCTCCCGAAGGTAGAAAGAGAAAGGAGAAAAAAAAAAAGGTTAAAAATTCAGCAAACTCCCAACACAAATGCAAATGCAAACCATTAAATTCCAAACGCCAAATGCGAACAATGAAGTAACCCTAACCGCAGATGCAAGCTATTAAGGGAAAAAAATTCTAAACGTCAAATGCGAACGATAAAGCAGAAATACTTCACTCCACCATTATAGTTTTTTTAATATAGGTATTCAACCTGGGGCAATAATGCTGTAGGGTAATGTCAACACAAAGAAAACGTGCTCGCAGAGGGAATGGGATAACAGCAGGATAACTGCATCAAATGCTGTCAATGACGTCACCAAATCATCACCGTTCCCCCAAGGAACACTTCACTCACAATCTTGCTGATCCCATCTCGAAGCAACAGAACCCTCCCTTAATTAGCCCCCATTACAAGTAACTAACAAGAAAAAACCCATAGTAACACTCACGTAACCCCTTCTCACAATGATGGCAGCCAAAATAGGTAACTAACCTAAAAAAAAGCACATTTCACATTTCATCCTTTCAATGCATGCATCTCGCACTCGCAACACACAGGTTCACAATGTACCAACTCGATAACAGTGCGCGGTCGTCTCGACTGCAAAAAACTGCTTTGGTCATTAAAGAGAACACGTTAAACCAACCAAAAAGACACCCTATCTGTTAACAGTCTTGATTTCCTCATAATATAAGTCTCTTTGGAGAGTACCTATACACTATTTTACCGAGTGTAGTTACTTGCTAAGCCACCAAATATCTGTTACCTGCTAAGCCACCAAATATCTGTTGCCCAGTCAAGAGGAAATTTCATTGCTTACCTAGTACTTCAAAGTCGAGACATCCCATGTATTGGTAGCATTGATAGTGACCGCATCAAAAGCCCACTGGTAGTGCATATCTGTACGTACTCACTCTGCATTCTCTCTCTCAGGTCTACAGCGAAACAAGCTTTACCCAAAATAATTTATTTGACAAAATCTAACATAACTAGATTGCGAGAAATAAGAAATGAAATAAAATGGAATATTAAAGTTCCCAAAAGATCAATCATATTACAGTCTATCATATTTTTAACTAATAATATAATAATTAATGTCTTTACATTGTAACTTGCAACAGGTCAAAATAAGTCAAGTCCAGTACATTCCCAATGAGTACAGTAAACCCCCATATTCGAACCCTTCTAAAAACAATTAGAACTGCCTATAGTTCAAACACACAAAACAAACTGCAATTGCTTATACAGGAATTATCCTACTTACGATGGGGTTAGGTTCCAAAAAAAAAAAAACCATCATTCGTTGGAAAAAACGTAAGAAATACCAAAACATATCTCGAACATAGCCTAGCCTGCACTAGGGTATTTGGTACTGTATATATATATGGTAGCCTAGCCTACACTATAAAATATACTCTACATACACGGTATAGTAATTATTAATATCAGCTAATTTTGGAGGTTCATGCAAAGTGACTTATGATAATTCAGTACAAAGAGAAATTGAATAACAAACAAGAATTAGCTATACATACACATTAGTATAGTCTACATTGTACTCAACTCTATATTTGCATATCGTATATACAAACATCAACATAACGAATATGCATCTTTTCCATGGATCTTTTAAAATGTTATGCCTTAATTGACTGTATCCAATAATATTGTATATATTCTTATATTGCTTTTGTATTATAAATTGTGATCATAGCGATCATCAATTTTTGGTTTGGAAATGTTTACACTGTTTATTTTGCCGCATTTAACTCAGTTCAGAGCGCTTTTCTTGCTTCTAAATTAGTTAGCGGAAATGGATCTCTAGAGTCTAGATACTTTATTTATATGGGCAAGGTTATTTTTCGTTATACGAAGTGTTTTTAAGTCAAAATATAACTAAAATACCTCCCATTGTGAAATTAATTTATCTATTATTTTCGTTAATAGGTGACGATTGACGATGGCCGTTTGGGGGTGTTTGTTTTGTATAAAAAAATTCAAGATCCCGTTCGCTATTTTCACTTGATTTCATCTTAATACGAGCTTTACGTATTTATTGTTTACCAGCGTAAAATAACAGTAATGTGTTCTTTCATGCCCAGTAGTTTTAATTAAAATACTTTCTCTCCCATTTTATTTACGATTGAGTTTCATTCATGTTGCCGTTGCACGATAATTTACAGTATAGTCATTAGCAGCTTGAACATTGTTTTCTCAGCTTCGGCTACAACTTGCAGCTTAAATTTTGTAGTATATTTCCGTGACAATCTTTTATCCATACCGAATAAGGGTATAATGTAAAAATATATCAGTCCTGTTCTACTTAACGTCATTTGTGCCATAACCTATGGTAATTGTTTATTGCCGTACGTTGGTTGAAATACCAGGTAAACGGCTGTTGTTATCAGATTTGGTTATAAGCAAAACAACAGTTTCTTGGTCGGTTGTTTATGGCTGTACGCATTTATGCAAGAGTATAATGTTACTAACAATACTTTTATCATTCTCTTTTACTTTTTTAACTAGAAGATGGGATAAAGAGATGGAGGAAAAGTTGTCTATTGTAATTTGGTCTCTCTCGCTGTCTGATTATGTTGCTGCCTGCGCCCGCGTAAAATTTAAAAATATTTTATAAATAATATTGTTGTATCGGTATTAATTGCTTACCTCATTGCAAAATCGAATTATCGTAAGGTGAATTATCGTAACTCGAGCATTACCTGAGCATTTTAGTAGTTTTATCACAAAAAGTGCATTTAGTCATGAAAATGAGATGAAAATCCAGTATTTAGCGAATATTTCTCAGTGAAAAATACCGCAAATGGGCGAATGTTTCCGCAAATAATTGGTAGATATGTTCCAAAGAGAAATCCGTGAATACGTGAGTCCGTGAATCTTGAGAATGCGAATACGGGGGTTTACTGTACATCTTCAACCTTTTTCCCAGTGAAACATCTGAAGAAGTCAAATAAATCCTTATTAATCAAAATGCATAAAAATAAAGATATGGGAATTCCTCCCATGTTACTTATAAAGTACATACAATACAATAAATAAATGTTTGACACAAAAGACAGTGTATAAATGAAAAAACAGTCTACAGTTTGGGAAATTAAATGTGGTTCCTACCTCCAAACAGCAATGTTCAGTCTTAATCGATAAATGTCGAACCACAGAGCCTTCACTGAAGACTTTTAATAATGTTCAGTGTTGGTCTTTGATTGATCATTTGTTCCACAACTAATCCCTTCACACCGTGAGACTCCGCCCAAAAGAAACGAATATACACACGTTTACACTGGAACCTGGACATTTCCGGCGAACGCACTCACGAAGTCATGTGACAAGTTCCCACGTCTTAAGAATACCTGACGTAACAATTTTACTTAATTAGGAAATACGTCAGATAACAGCCAAACATCCTCTCAAGGATTTTTGGAAAGTTTTCCTCCACACTTGTTAATTAAACATCTACTGTGTATTGTAATTCATAACATACTTGTGACCTATGAGCTTTTCATATACAATTTAAGATTTATTTACAGTTCTTGAGCAGCTACATATCCCAGGAGGTAACAGTCACTTCTGGCCAATAATATTTGTATTAGTGGTAGTCATGAATTGTCCTTTGAACAGCTCCTCTCTCTCAAAGCAAACACTAATGTTTTGTTGACCTGAAATCACCATATTGTTCTTTCTATCTGTATGAAATGGCTGGAGGCTTAAGACTTGCCTTGCCTTGCTCTTGTCTTGTCTCATCTTGCCTTGTTTTCTCTTATCAACCTTGGGTTGTTACTTATGGTCACCTCCAGCTCTTGAAAATTTTGGCATATACATGCTCACACTTGCACATAAACACTGTCAGAGATTAGACACTGTAATCTTGGTCAGCTTGGCCAGCCTGGGAAACTGTTAAACAGATTATGTAAAACCTCTAAGAAAACCATAATTAACATGATTTTAAATTAATTAAATGTATGGGAATTTTTCTGGTATCTCACTAAAATAAGCATCTAATTGAAGAAGCTAGGCATGTTGGGAGAATGTGAAGGCAGTTGTCCTAATGGGCAATTCTCCATTCAAACCCTACAAATGAATTTAGGTTGATGCTCTGAAACATTATTCTTCATTTCCCAGAACTGCTTATCAGAAAGTCCTATGAATTCATTGAAGGTAAAACTAACTACACAAAAAAACATAAGCCAGCTGAAGAGAAGTCAGTAGAAAATAGAAGGCAAACAATGTTTGATAATGTTTATTTTCAGCAAATCTAAGTATTATAGGAACCACAATAAATTTGATAGTTTTTCACAGTGAATATTTCATAACTAGGTCCTAGTTGACAAAAATAATTTGCACATATCCATTTTATTACTAGTTCCTAAAATTGGAAGCAGTTGGAGGCAGCACATTTCCTCAAGTGCTTGGACCGCGGCAAACAGTTTTGCTTTGTGTTGTTTATGAAGGCAAAGTGGGAGAAGCCCTACTTCATGCATATAGGTGCTTGGAAGCTACAATAATTATATCACAGTCTCCCAAATTACCACTGGATATTCATAATGAATGTCCAAATGGTCTAAGTTTTCTTGAAATAGTATTTTTATATATATGTAACTTACCCAGTAATTACCCAGTAATTACTTAGCTAAGAGTTTCTCTTGCCTCAGCAGCTCAAATGAAAAAATTCATGGGTTAGCGCTTCAGTTTATTGCAGGTGACTGGTCTCGCCTGCTAACGAGAGTATCAGGAACTGCTTGGCAAATACTCGTCATTACAGTATGTTTCTGCCGATGCTCAAATCAGTGCTGCTCGTCTTTGTCAGTTTTGTTCTTAACGTTGCTGATCAGAGACCGGATTTTGGTGATGTTTTATTGCTGATTTCAGGTAGCTTCAAGCTTACAGCATTCAGGGAAGTTTTTGATGGTTTTGTTTAAGTTGTCATATTTCACAACAGTAGCAAATTCATAATCAATTGTTTAACTACCGGTAGCGTAGTTTAACCGACAATATCACCTTTACCGGTGAATGTAAACATTGTGTTCGTTGCCAAACCAATAATCATGATTTTGTATACTTTTCTGCAAGTCTCAGTCCCAATGAGAATGTAAGACTTGTATGTATGGTGATACTGTGTGCACTAGCCTACATCTTGGTCGGTAAAGGTTAATTTCCTTTTCCGAATAGCATAATAATAATAATAATGTGTTTGCTACCGAACTGATTTTCTTCTCTAATTAGTGTAAGAAACTTAAAGTATTGCGTTTGCTACCTTGTTTTTTTTTCGATCAGCGTAAAAGTGTTAATATTGCGTTTTCTACCCAACCAATACTTTCGTTAATGAAATGCATAACTAAATCTCAAATAATGTGTGACAGGAATTGAGATATGTATATATGATGGTACAGTATTTTGTGTACTTCATCTTGGTCTGTAAAGGTTAACTTTCCTTTTCCGAGTAGTGTAGCAAACATAGCCTTGTATTTGCTACTGGACAGATATTTTGAGAATGAAATGCATACTGCGAGTCGCAAATAATGTTTGATAAGTATTGAGATATGTATGTATAATGGTGACCTGTATACTTCAACTTTGGTTGGTAAAAGTTAACTTTCCTTTTCCAAGTAGCGTAAAAAAAACGCAATACCGTATTGTTTTTGCCTTGGGACCGATATTTTCAGTACTGAAATGCAAATGTGTAAGTCTCAATTAGCATTTGAAAGGAATTGAGATATCTGTATAATGGTACTCTGTGCACTGCAGAAATTTGTCCTTGAAGAATTAATTGAACATCTTATTATTACACTTTCCTTTGCAGAGAACTGAAAAGTGTAAGGGCAGGGATGCAGTAGGAGAGAATTGTACTCAGTGTTTTGGTTACGACGAGCTTTCGGAGGATGACAGGAATCGTGAAGAGTCCCACATTTTTTAGCTCCTTTTACGAGCGCCCAGTAACGCTCTCCTGCTCGAGCTACTGGCTCGACTGGCGCCAACTGCAGAACGCTCAGCACCAGCTTTCGGGCTCTTGGCACTCGCTATTGGGCTCTTGGCACCTGTGCTTTCGGGTGCTTGGGGTTCACTCTCTGGAGCCTCGGCGTCCACTCTTGGGCGCTCGGCACAAGTTACTGGGATCCTGGCGCCATCTCTCTCCTACTGTTAACCTTACTGCCCATTTTATCCACTTGCTCCCACGCCTGGCTTCCTTGCTTCCTTCTCGTGCCATTGCCAGTCTTGTTTTGGGTTAACAGATGTTAACCTTGTGATAGTGAACTGTTGTGCAGTGGAGGAGGTGTCTACTCGTCCCTCGATTCTCCTAGACAAAGGTCCCTGTCATACTCCCCAAAACCTTGGAGGAGACATACAGTACTGGAAGTCCAAGGGAGGTCGGGGGGTTTACACATGGGTATTCACCCCCTCAGTCAAGCCTGTTGCCGGTCTCAGGTATGGACAGACAGCCACTGGAAAGGCATCTTACTGGATTTGTAGTGGAGGTGGTGGCTATCGGCTCTCCTAAACCCAGTCCCTGTCAGACTCCCCTAAACCTGGGAGGAGGCATACTGTTGGTCCATGGGAGTCCGAAGGGGTTTTGCCACTGGATAGCTGCCCCTCAGTCGAACCTGCTGTCCGCAGGTGTCGACGGACAACCATGGGAAAGGCGTCCATAGAGATGTGCCTTTTTCTAGTGATAGTCCAGTGCAGAGAACCACAGATGGCATTTTTTCTAATGAATAGCGGCCGTTGAAGAGGCATTTTTTCTGATGATCTTCACTTTTCTCCGCTCTCCTGAGAGTGTCTCGAGGAGCAGGACTATAGCCCACACCTTATTTCTAATGGGACAGCCTTGCGGTTTTTTCTCCTGAACTTCTGGTTGTGGATCGCCAGCTTTGGTGCCAAGTGGCCCATCAGTGTACGAGTGTTCTTTGTTCCTACACGATATACAAACCGTTGGTCCTTTACATTAGGAATTATTTACAGCGAAGCTGGACACAGCCATTAAACTCTTGAACAAGGTGGTTAGGCAGTAACTATCGCCAGGTAGGCGGGAATACCCGCCTGCCCCGATGTAAACATTCCAGTTTGCTTTCAGTTGTCATGTGTTGCAGACGCGTTTTTGGATCTCTTTGCCTGACTCGTTAAGCTCTTTATTACCCCGGTGGGGATCTTTCTGTATTTTTGGGTATATATTACGTGTGTTCTATATTTATTAATACAAACCCATGATTTGTGATAGCCTTGCGTAACCCGTCGTTCCCCTGCGTCTGTGTCTCGGGTTTGATGGCCAAGGGCGTTTTAGGGGAGTGTAACCGAGTGGTAATGCTTCTCTTCCAGTAGCCCTTTATCTAGATACGGAAGATGTTCCCCTGTACGTTCGGAGATATTAGTTGGGATGTAATATTTTCGCTCCCCTACATTGATTGGGACGTTAAGAGTTCGCTTCCCTTCTTGGGCTCCCACTCTCCATGTACAAGGGCATGACTACTTCCTTCCTACTTGTGCTGAGTGTTGTTTTCGCTGCCTACGCTATAGAGAGTTGTTGTTGGGGTGGGGGGTTGCGGGCGTCGTTGGTAAGTTCCGCTTCCACGGCGCCCTTGGTGGCCTACCCTTCTTCCTTCTCTCTCCCTATAAGTTCTTCCTTATCTCTCCTTCGGTAGAGATAGATCTCTGTCCTTCGCCCTCTTCGCTCACTCGTTGTGCAAAGACCGTGAGGGGAGGGCGTGGTTTGTGGGCGGTCGGGCGGCCTCTTCTAAGGGGCCTCCTCTTGCTGCGTAGGGCAGTTCCTCTCATAGCGAGAGGAGTTTCCCTCTACTAATCATTTTTGCTTTTTCTTTCAGGTTGACAGTGAGCATCATAGGCACAGCAGTAGTTGGCTGGATATCTCAGGGGATATCTTGCATGAAGGAGTCCCGACGTTCATCCAGTCTTGCTTTAGGATCGACCACAGTACGTGGTTGGAGTTGCATAGTTCCACGTCGGGATCATTCCGACTCTGTTTCCGCCGATGTGGATCGATCGCTGTCATTGCTGGCCTTCATGTATGCTGTGGCACTGCCTCTGGCGTATCTGTGGTCCGTCCGCTCCTGCTGTTTCCTGTGTTATGCTTCTGTTAACTCGACGACAGTCTCTGGGCAGCTCTTCCTGGTCTCCTGCTGCAGCCATCCTAATTGTTCCTGCCACTGCTGGTGACTTTCATGTGACGTTCCTGGCTGTTGCTGTAGCTCCTGCCTTCCGAACTGCTTCTGTAGCTCCTGCATCGGCTGTCCTGATCATGCCTGCTGCTTCTCCTGGTAGTCGTGTCCTGGGCCACTTCCATTGTGCTCCTGCCTAGCTGCCCAGGAGTTTATGATGTCCGCCATCCTGTAGAAGATGTCGGAGTGCAGGTAAAGGAAGATGCCCTGTGGAAGTGACATTCCTGGCTGTTGCGGTAGCTCCTGCCTTCCAAACAGCTTCCGTAGCTCTTGCATCGGCTATCCTGATCGTGCCTGCTGCTTCTCCAGGTGGTCATGTCCTGGGCAGCTTCTGTTGTGTTCCTGCCTAGCTGCCCTAGAGGTTATGATGTTTCGTGTCCACCATCCTGTAGAAGATGTCAGAGTGAAGTTGAAGGAAGTTGCCCTGTGGAAGTAGCCGCCGTCTTCTTCAACTTATCTTTGATTTCGTCTTCTGCTGCCTCTTCCCTTCCTCTCCCAAGGTTCGAGGGGGTCCCAGAAACCAGACAGACCTCTGTCGGCCAAAGTAGAGGAAGGCTGCTTCTTTCCCCTTGATGCCCTTGGAACATCTAGGGACTGCCTCCTTCCAAGGAGGCGGTGGGTCTCTTGTTGGCTCCTCCCAACCTTTGGGTTAGGAAACCAGTTTGCATACTCCTTGGTTTTTGTTTTGGGAGCCGCGGGCGCGCAGACCTTGGTTTGCGATCACGTTCCCAGTCCCAGAGGTTCTGCCTCTAAGACGGGGGCTGCTTCGGGAGCTTGTTCGCGAGCCGCTCCGATCGCTCGAGATTCGGTGGAATATCGAGTATCCTGATCTGGTCAGGAGAGTGCTCTCCTCAGCCCAGTTCGGGAACAGTGCGAGAAAAAGGGCCGAGGCACCCAGGTGTCTCAGCTCTTCCTGCCAGCACCACAAGCGCTCCCCGAGTGCTTACCAGTGCTCGGTTGGGTTCCCAGCTTGGTATCTCGATCCTATCGGTTCGAACACCAGAAGAAGCAGGGAAGAGATCCCCCGGGTATCCTGCGGGGCTTCTAAGGGACTGACTCTCTTCCGGGAGACAAGTTTCTCTCATTGGCTTTTCCCGCCCTCGGGTTGGAACCGATTCAGATTCTCCTGTGGGGTCTTGCGATTCAGGGGCTGTGAGAGTGCTGGCTCTCGAGGCTGTGCCCTCGTTGCCAGTCTTAGAAGTCTACGTCTAAGACTGGTTCTGTGCCTGGCTCTTTTCGATTTCTTAGGAAACCGAAAGCAGCCGCTCCTGATTTTTGGGAGTCTCGTGGGTTGCTCAAATTCTATGAGTCGAGCGCTCTCCTGACGAGAGGCACAGGACAATAGAAAGTGCTGAGACACCCAGGTGTCTTAGTGCCGAGGCACCCAGGTGTCTCAGTGCTGAGGCACCCAGGTGTCTCGTGCTGAGGCGCCAGGTGTTTCGGTGCCAAGACGCTGGTTGTCTCGGTGCTGAGGCACCAGGTGTCTCGATCCTGCTCACCAGCTGCTTCGGTTGCTTGGCCTGGTTTCATCGTTGTGTCTTGAACTTCAGGGTTCGAGTATGCAGGATAGCAGACACAGAATTCCCCTTTGAACCTTCTTCTGGAGGGGCCTCAGCCTCAAAGGAGTTTAGAGTTCGGGAAACTAACGTTAGTTCATGGCAGACGAGTTCCGCCCTGTCCAGATCCGATTGTGTTCGCGCAATCGGCTTGGCCTGGCTTGGCTCGCTCACCCCGCCCAGCCCCTGGTCGCTTTTGCAAGACTGGCTCAGCTTGCCCTGCCTGCCTCCCAGTCCACTGCATACCACCTCTGGATCGCGTTCACGTGATTGGCTCGGTTCGATGTGGCTCGTCTTGGCCCCACTCTGTTTTTCCGATAGCCTAGGAGGGTTTTTTGAGATCTGTCAAGGTCTCCCTCCAAGGAGAGAGGTACAGGAGTTTCACGCTTTGGAAGCACCGAGGGGCTTCATCTTCAAGTTGTGATTGCCCTCATTTTTCTGAGAACTTCGTGCCGATTCGTCAGCGTGAGGATCCCTGGGACAGGACCGCGGCTCCGCCAATGAATATCTTCAGCACTTGCAACCCTTGCAGTTCCTGAGGGGCTGAGAGTGTCGGGGGCCGCCGTGGTCTTTGCTTCCGAGAATGTTCTCGACCAGATGAATTCTTTTCTTCGGACAAGGAGTTCATTCAGGTTGAGACACCAAGCTTCTCCCCTGCCTCGACAGAGCACGAATTCTTCTTGCCTCGGAGGGTCTTGCCGACTGCAGTTCTGTGGGCAATTCTGATGCTAAGAAGGGCTTTGTCTCAATTCGGATCTCCGGTTTCGTAAGTCCCAAGTTGGCTCAACCCTTAGGAACGAACCTTTACTTAGTTCTGCCTTTCTCTTTCAGAGATTTGCCATATACCGTGGTAATCAAGGTTCGTACCAGGGCAGTGGCATTTGTCTACAAACAAGAGGGAATCGTTTTTCCCTCCTGTTCCATCTGTCAACACTTGCAGGTACTCTAGTGTTCTATAGCGCATTCGACAGCTCAATTAGCCAGATGCATTCCCGGTGGGGATGTATTGGTAGGCGAGCTTGGCCTCGGGTTTGAATGATCAGGATGGAACGTGTTGCTCACTCTTTTCTTCACAAAGATTCATGAAGAGACTGCTCGACTGAGAGATCCCTACTTTTCTTTCACAAAAATTCATGAAGAGACTGCTGCTACGGTGAGGCATGCTGTCTTTTGGGAAAAATCGATACTGTCTTTCTTTTGCTGGAAGACTTTGCCCGACCTGATAGCTCTGCTTCCGAGGCATCGAGAAGAGTTCTGCCTGACCCATCCTCCTGTAGCAGCTACACAAGAATTGGTTCTTCAGGCAGTACATCCCTGTGTGTTCAGGACTGGGAAACCTTCCAGCTTTCATTGCAAGCACAGGCTTTCTTGCTGAACAGCAACAGTTAAAGCTGGATATCTCTTGAAGTCCTCTGCAGCGCTGTCCCAGGGACTGGATCCATCTTTGCTGGTGGGTGTTGATGATGGAACTCCTTCTCAGGTCAGTCACTCTTCAAGTCTGGACTTCCTCGTCTTCGCCACCGAAGGTTGCTTCTCTCCCTTTCATTTGTGAAGAATGTAGGCCCTTGCAACCTAGTCTTCTATCTGAAGTAGCCTTCTTCTCCCCCGTTGAGATTTAGCTACGGATGAGAAGCTTCTTCGGTCTGACTGTCCCAGGGAACTGTTTCCTGGGTGGCATGTGACTCTCGTTTCAGGTTCCTGTCCCGTGCTCTGTACGCGCCCTTACGAGAGTCGTCGGATAGAGATGTGCCCTCTTAGGACCATCTCTCATCTTGCTCTGGCCTTGGCATAGAAGATGGAAGAACAGGTGAAGGAGATCAATACCTTGACTCCTTCTTGGTTGTTGTAAGTGGACTCTGAATCCATCGGGATCTATTGTCGGGTTCGAGTCCTTCTTGTTCCCCTCCTCCTTGGACTTTGTATTGATGATTCAGATCAGTCGTTACTTTGTCCTATTAGGGAGCTGTGGTACTTTCTGAAAAGGCTCGACATTCCTAACCTGGATGTTGTCGACGTTTTCACTAGTACTATCTCTTCCAAAGAAGAAGTGTCTAAGGACAAATCTTTCTCCTGGCTTCATGAAGTGATTGAAGGAGGTACTCGGTAGCTGGTGACAACGATACCAGTACTTTCCACCTGAGAGCCCATGAAGTCAAAGGCTTGGTTCATCCCTTGCATTCCGAAAGTTTCTGTCGATCTGGAACACTCTTGTCTTCCTGTGGTCTTGCCCACAGGCCCTTGGAACCTTTTTTCCTTGGCCCTGTGGTGGCTGCTCAACAAGTTGTGTTTTCTTAACCGGCTCCTTCAAGAGGACTACAGTAGTAGCATCTCGCCTAAGGTGTTGGTTCTGGAAATGAGAAGGATACCAAGAGTGACTGGCCTCTCTTCCTCCTCCTTCCCCATCCTCCTACTTCTCCTCCTTCGGGATGAGAATGGGACTCGAACCAATACTTGCTAGATCTGGCATCTGATCCAATGTCTGATGCAGTAAGCCTACATATCGAGCATCCATTCTATTTTTCTTCTAGAATCATAGAAGCAATTCCACTCCTTCCTCTAGCAAGGGGAGGAAGGAGAGAATGGTTATAACGGAAACCCTATCTCGGGTTTTCCTTACTGCCTCTGACTCTAAGATTCTTCCCAGCCTATTTCGTATGAGTTACGTTGCCTCACTCATGTGAAAAGGTCCAGTATCTGACATTTGATCTTCAGTTCCTACAATCCAATCAATATTTCAGAGGCACGTTACTCCTCCTCGCTCTTTCAACCAGGAGGAGTAGCCCAGGTGTGCAGAACTCCAGTCAGTTCAAGAGACTCACTCAGATTCCTCCTTCCTACCAGTGAGTCTTCCTAATGTAAAGGACCGACGGTTTGTATATTGTGTTGAAACAAATCACAATTTTTAAAAGACTCTTTTTAGTGGCTTTCGCTGCTGCCAAACGAATTAGTGAGTTACAGGCAATAGACAAGAGAATAGGCTTTGCACAAGAGGACACAGTCTGCTCTCTTTCTCTTGGTTTCCTCACAAAGAATGAGGACCTTTCTAAACCCTGGCCTAGATCTTTGTCATCGAGAACCTTATGGATATCTTAGGACCTGAGGAAGAAGAAAGACTCCTCTGCCCAGTGAGGTGCTTCAGGTACTATCTTCAGAGGACGGAAAAGATTAGAAGACCTTCGAGCAACCTCTGGTGCTCTGTAAGAAACCCAGTTCGCCCGCTCTCCAAAAATGCCATATCCTTTTTTCTGAGAGAGTTGATATTAGAAGCCCACTCTCAGATCCAGGAAGAAGCCTTTCCATTACTTAAGGTTAAGGCTCACGAAATTAGGGCAGTTGCAACTTCCCTTGCTTTTTAACACAACTTGTCTCTTTCCTCAATCCTACAGTGGACGTTCTGGAGATGCAAGTCCATATTCACCTCACACTACCTCAAGGGTATAGAAACCGTGTTTGAAAATGGTAGCACTTTAGGACCTTTATCCATGGCTGGCATGGTGCTGGGAGAGGAAGCATAGGGAATCTCCCTGTTCCTTTGCTATCCACTCGCCTTGACTTAAGGTTTTGAGTCAATGGGAAGCATGGGGGTACACTATGCCTGGAGTACCCACCATGTACAGTGTACCTGGAGTACCCACCAATTTGTATTTTATTATTGATAATGGTTGGGTTTTGGTTTTATTCTGTGGTGTAGGTGATAGTGTTGTCATTTTGTATTCTGGTCTTCACCCAGGGCAAGGGCATCTTTTAAAACTTTGTCAACATAAGGTGTACTTCCTCAGCTGCAAAGTTCCCACTAATGTAGTGGCGACCCTTGTCTATACTGCCACGTCCACTACAAGTTGAGAGAAGCGCCGTCCAGAGGCAGTATCTACCTGCAGCAGCTCTCTCAACGGGTAAGGAAACAACAAACATTTATTCAATGTTAGCAACCTTTCTATTTCAAATTCATGACTTACATAATGCTTTGGAGTAGAATATGTCCATGCTCTTTCCCACCTCCTAACAATGTGGAATAGCTATGTAATTACTTGATAAGTTAATTATATAAAAATGACATTTTTATGATAAAATAAAAATGCCATTTTTATATAAGTAACTTACCAAGTAATTACGTTGCTGTAAAAATGTCATTTTTATATAAATAACTTACCAAGTAATTACATCGCTGATTCCACATTGATAAAATAAAATTTTATATATACTTACCAAGTAATTACATGATTGGAGCCCTCCCTCCTCCCCTTGCATGGACATTAGAGCATAAAACGAATTGAGCTCTCCACTAGGTTGTTTCTTCGAGTCCCGGATGTCGGGTGGGACCTTGTCACCTACACACTAACGATAACAGTGCCACTGCACAAATTTTTAATTTTTAAGCTGCTGTAGGTTAGGGAACCAATAGCTATATATATATATATATATATATATATATATATATATATATATATATATATATATATATATATATATATATATATATATATATATATATATATATAATTATTTGTTAAGTATATATAAAACTTTATTTTATCATAAAAAAATTTTGTCATATTTTAAATCTACCCTCTATCATTGAGATCCCTGTCCTCCTCCCTTCTTAAGAGAGTAAGAGAAAAATGACAACCAAAGTAGCCACTGTCTTATCCCCACCCTCCAAAGAATGGGGGTAGCTATTAGGAGCGTTTGTTACCGATTGTTTCAGTTTTAACACTTGTTGAACGGGCACCAAGTAGTTGCAATAAAGCAAGTGATAGAGGGAAGTACCTAAAATATTGATTTCATCATAAAAATCATTGTTTTTGTACATGCAATACTTAGTCAGACCTCCCTCATTCCATAGCTTTAACCGACAGAAATTTTTGGCATGTGACTGAGGTCAGGTGATCTACTGGGTAATGCAGGTGGTGGGGAATAGGAACCATTCCCGTTTTCATGTCAGATTTTCTCTGTCGCTGGTTCCGCAACATCTGTTGTTGGTTCCTTCTGCTTTGATTTTCATTTTTCGCTTGCTGAGGATTATTTTGACTGACCTTTGGTGATGTATTGGATCTTTGGCAAGGCATGCAACTTTGTGGACTGTTTTTGATTTTGGCTTTGGTATTTTCTTAAAGAATGTCTGATCAGAGTGTTGCACCGGTGTTTCCGTGTGTGTAAGGTCTGATTAAACTAAGGTGAGACTACCGAAAGCTTGGGTAGATCCTCATTCTGTGTGTTCGAGGTGTAGGGAGAATGAATGCTCTTTTGAGAACACGTGTGTTGAATGTGAGAATCTCACTGAACTGGAATGGAAGGCGTTAAACTCTTATGAGACAAAATCAAGTTGGAGAAGGACAGATTAGGAAGGCTTCTTCTAGAAGCGCTAGTAGGTCTCTTTCAAGGAGGTAGATTTAGAACCTAACACTCTTCCAGATTCTCCTGTCACCCAGTTGTTTCAGCTCCTTCACCCTTCGGCCGAACCTGTGGATTAGGCGCCGGAGATGGCTGCTATGAAGGCTACGATTCCGCAAGATGCAGTTGCAGATGCACAGCTATGGAGGAAAAGAAAGTGAGAAGTGATAGTGATTTGTGTAGTGTCCCCAGTGTAGTGGAGGGGGCGATCTGACCGGCTAAATCGCTCCTAGGCCTAGACCTCTTCCAAACTCCCAGACCCAGTGGAGGAGGAATGTCGACAGCCGCAAGGGGGATGAAGAGCGCTGTTTAACGGTCAGGCGTCCATTTAGTGCAGCGCCTGTTGACGCGTCCCCAGGCTGCCTTAGATCGATTTAGTGTATAAAGAGAAAGGGATCTTAAAGAAGTGTTTCTCATCTTCTGCTTCTTCTCTCCTAAACGTGGTTGGAGTCAGGGCTGAGGAGTCGCGTCCTTTGAAGAGGACTTGGAAGGCTCCTAGAGGAGACGCTCTGACTCTAGCCCTGAGCGCTTCCCTGAAGGCTTCTCCTGTTCCTGAAGAAGAGAACTCGAAGATCTTCCTCCTCTTCTTCTGGTGTTCAGGAGTCCACCAAGCAGATCCTGGTAGGCCTCCAGGCTCAACTCGCTGCTCTTGCTGGCTCTTTATCAAAGAGCTCCTCTGTCGGAAGGATGCCTCTCTTCCGATCAAGTCCTCCAAGAGACACTCTTCTCCCAGCAAGTCGTCTTTTAGTGGCCGGAGCGTTCTTCTCCTGTTAAAGCGCCCCTCCAGCAGCAGGCGCTCCTCTCCTTCCAGGCTCTCCTCTCCTGGTAGGCGCTCCTCTCCTTGCAGGCGCTCCTCCGTCCAGGCGCTCTTTTCTCTAAAACAGAGTGTTTGGTAGGCGCTCCTCTCCTGTTAGGCGCTCTTCTCCTGGTAGGCGCTCCTCTCCTGGTAGGCGACACAGTCTTGGCGCCTCCTCGGGCTCTCGAATCTCCGGATAGCGCCTCCACCCAGGCGCTCGCGCCATCGTCGTCTTCGGTCTTCTCCTGTTGGAGATACTTTCTCCACAGTCAAAGTTTCCTAAAACTTTCAGCAGTAAGTTTCGCCTCGGGAAAAGTTCCTCTCCAGCCTCCCTTACTGTCGTCTGTTAGGCGCCCTCTCCCAGCAAGGGCTCCTCTTCAGTTCGAGCTGCTTCTTCTGTCAGGCGCCAGTCAGCTTGCAGGCGCTTCTCTCCCGGATCATCGTTCTCCAGTGGACAAAGGCTCCTCCTCCTTCTAGGCGCTCTTCTTCTGACAAATGCCCTTCTACTTCCAGACGTTCTCCTCCTCCTTCTGGCCTGGAGGCGTTGTCGGAGGACGAATTCCCTAAGGATATCACCTGATTTCCGATTACAAGAGGTTGACAGCTCTTCTAGTCCAGGAGTATGGAGATTCCCTCAAGCCTGCTTCTCCTCCTTCTCCTGGTTCAATGCTCTCGAGCACCAAGGCGGAGGAAATCTTCCTCTCTTGTTAAGACGTCCCTGACGATCTCCATGAAGAAAGCTCTTAAGGTTTGTGGGGAGAGTGGCTCTCTTCAAAGAAGGATGCAGGCAAGACTGTCTTCTCCTTGCCTCCCTCTAGCAGGCTTTCGGGAAGAGCGGGAATGTTTCTTGAGACTAGGGAGCCGATGGGGTTAGCTCTCCCCTCTTCTGCTGGCTCAGATTTTTTCTTGGGAGGCGGAAGGGCTGGTGGATTCTTCCAGAAGACTCTCCCTTAATTCGGCCAAGGCTTCTTGGGGACTTTGTGAACTGGACCATTTCCTCAAGGGCCTTTTCCGGCGTGCTGGAAGTGTTCAACTTCATGGACTGGTCTCTTGGGGCCTTAGCCAAGAGAAGTCTTGAAGAGGATTCAGTCAGTATGGAGGACCTCAGCAGTGTGTTGTCTTGCCTGGACAAAGCTGTGAAGGACGGCTCGATGGAGATCGCTTCCCTGTTCGGCACTGGCCTGCTTAAGAAGAGGTCAGTATTCAGTGCTTTCCTCTCCAAATCGGTCTCTCCTTCCCAGAGGTCTTCCCTCTTGTACGCTCCTCTATCTAGCCATCTTTTCCCACAAGAGACTGTGAAGGAAGTCTCTCGTTCTTTGTCTGAGAAGGCTTCTCAGGACCTTCTGGCTCAGTTTTTTGTCGAAAGAGGATGAGACCTGCTGCCCTATTGCTAAGAAGGAGAAGCCCCCTTTCAGGAGCCCTTTCGTGGATCCAGGTCTATTAGGAGGCGTAGACCTGAGAGAAGATCCAGGTTTCAGGACTCCCTTCCAGGAAGTCCAAGTGAAAATCAAGTCCTCCAGACTCCAGTAGGTGCCAGACTTCTAAAGTTCTCTCGAAGCCTGGGCACAGAAGGGGCGGACGATTGGTCCCCTCTCTGTTTTGAGGAAGGGGTACCTCATTCCCTTCAGGGCTTTGCCCTTGACAACAACTCCGAGGAGTTATCGGCGAGATACAAGGATCCTGCCGGTGGAGGCAAGCCCTTCTTCTAGTTGGACCGAACAAATGCTAGAAAAGTCTGCCATAGAACCGGTGCAAGATCTTCACTCCCGGGATTTTACAACCGTCTTTTTCTTGTGCCAAAATCCTCGGGAGGGTGGAGACCGGTCTTGGACGTGAGCTCCTGAACTCTTTTCGTCATAAAGAAGAAGTTCTCTATGGAGACGACGTCTTCAGTTCTGTCGTCTCTTCGTCCAAGGAGATTGGATGGTGTCCCTGGACCTTCAGGATGCTTACTTCCACGGTTCCCATCCATCCCTCCTCCAGGAAGTTCCTAAGGTTCATGGTAGACGGCAGAACCTTTCAGTTCAGGGCTCTGTGCTTCGGACTCTCCACAGCTCCCCAAGTGTTCACGACCATTCTCAGGAATGTAGCTCACTGGTTGCACTTGGAGGGGGTGAGGATTTCCTTGTATCTCGACGATTGGCTAATTCGGTCCAGTTCGAAGAACCGTTGTCTGGAGGACCTTTCTCGGACTTTAAACCTGGTCCAAGAACTAGGACTTCTTGTAAACCAGAGAAGTCTCAGATGATTCCTCAGCAGGAAATTGTCTACCTGGGGCCAGGATGGATTCTCGGGTTTTGGGAAGGTTTCCCTCCCTGGAAAGAACATGGAACGCTGCCTTCAAAAGGTGACAGACTTTCTAGAGAAAGACAGTTGTTCAGGAGAGCGAGGAATGGATGAGTCTGCTGGGGACCATTTCCTCGCTGGAACAGTTCGTTTCTCTAGGAAGGCTTCACCTCAGACCTCTCTACAGTTCTTCCTGAAAGAATCTTGGGATCGAAGTCCCAAGACTCCAACCGGATTCCTTCCACATATCATCTCAAGTAAAGGAACATCTCCGTTGGTGGTTAGACCCAAAGAAGCTGGGTCTAGGAATTCCGGGACAACCGCTGTGAGCCCTCGCCTAGTGTTGTTCTCCAGGGCGCCGGAGTCGGGTTGGGGAGCGACACTAGGCTCGGAAGAAGTGTCAGGCACCTGGGACACGGATCAGAGGGCCTGGCACATCAACATGAAAGAGCTGGTAGCCATTCATCTAGCTCTTGCCAGGGAACTTCTGGTCAAGGGATCAGTAGTTCTAGTCCTTTCTGGACAACACCACAGCCCTGGCTTATATCAGGAAGCACGGGAGGGACACATTCCTTCTCCCTGTACATTGCAGCAAGGAACCTTCTGTTGTGGGGGGGAGCAGAAACATCGTTCTCCTCTCCAGATTTGTTCAGGGAGAAAGGAATGATGAGAGCGGATCTGCTCAGCAGGAAAGACCAAGTTCTTCCCACGGAATGGTCCCTTCATCAGGAGGTTTGCGATTAAAGGCTGTGGTTCCTGTGGGGAGACCTCATATAGACCTCTTCGCAACCCATTGGAACAAGAGGTTGGAGAACCACTGCTCACCAATCTCGGACCCCAGAGCAGTAGCTATAGACGGCCTTCTCCCTAGATTGGGGCGGTCTAGACGGAACGCTTTTCCCCGTTCAAGACCCAGGGGGAAGTAATAAGGAAGTTCATTTCGTCAAGGGCACCAAGCTCACCCTGATCGCTCCCCTTTTGGCCATCCAGAGACTGGTTCACAGAGGTACTGGAATGGATGATAGACTTTCCCAGGTCGCTCCCTCTCCAGGAGCGATCTTCTCAAACAGCCCCACAACGACAGATATCACAAGAACCTTCCCGCTCTAAACCTAACTGCCTTCAGACTGTCGAAGGACTGGTTAGAGGTTGTTGAAGGGATTTTCGCACAAGGCTGCTAGGGCTATCGCCAGAGCCAGAAGATCTTCTACCTTGCGCCTCTACCAGTCGAAGTGGGAAGTCTTTAGGAGATGGTGCCGATCTAAGAAAGTTTCCTCTTCCAGTACCTCTGTAATGGAGATTGCGGATTTCCTTCTATACCTAAGGGAGCAATGTAACCTGGCGGTTTCCACCATAAAGGGGTATAGGAGCATGCTGTCTTCAGTCTTTAGACACAGAGGTCTGAACATCTCGGATAATAAAGACCTTCATGACCTTATAAGGTCTTTTGAAACTTCTAAAAATAAGTCCCCTAGACCTCCCAGCTGGAATTTGGACGTGGTCCTAAAATTCTTAATGTCAAACAAGTTTGAGCCTCCTCGATCTGCCTCTTTCAGGGGATTTAACCAGGAAATCGCTGTGAGTTTTCGCTCTTGCCAACCCAAAGAGTACAGCGAATTACAATTTGGAAGGTTCTGTAGGCTTTAAGAAGGACTCTGCAATCTGCTCCTTTCAGCCTCTCTTCTTAGCAAAGAATGAGAACCCTTCAAAACCTTGGCCTAGGAGTTTTGAGGTCAAGGACTCTCCGATCTTTCAGGACAGGAGCTGGAACACACACTCTGTCCAGTAAGAAGTCTTAAACATTATTTGGAGAGAAAGAAACAGCTCAGAGGTAACACCGAAAGTCTTTGGTGCTCTGTCAAGGATCCTTCAAGAGGCAATTTCCAAGAATGCCCAGGCTTTCTTCATTAGAGGATATTATCAAAGAGGCTCATCTTTCATGTAAAGACGAACATTTTCAGCTCCTAAGAGTTAATGCTCATGAGGTGAGAGCCATAGCTACTTCTCTAGCTTTCCACAAGTCTTGGTCCCTCCAGTCTATTGTGGACTCTACATACTGGAGATGTAACTCAGTGTTTGCTTCTCATTATTTGATAAGAACACGTGTGAAATATGAAAGTGCTTCTCTCTAGGAGCTTAGCGTATCACGGCGGATTCGGTGCTGGGTCAGGAGCTGAAGCTAATCCTATTTAATTTAGTGTTATTTTTAATTGTTTGTTGTGTTTTTATGGTCTAGTTGACCAAAAAAGAGTGTTGAAGGTCTCTCTCTCAGGAAGGGAACCAACATCTCATTATTACTAACAAGGTTAGGCTTGGTCAGGTGGTCGGTTTTGGTTGTTAGCTCCTTGTATTTTTATTACCTAGCTCTGTCATGTAAGAGGATAGCCCCCATTGATATGATTCAGGTAGAGGGCTCTGTCTTGTAAGTGGGTTAATCCCCATTGACACGATCCAAAACAGGCTCTGTCATGTAAGTGGGTTTTCCCCATTGATATGATCCAGAAGGGCTGTCAGTCTTAGGTCACTTCCTCGCTGAAGCTCTTGGGGCATGCAGACTCATAGACAGTATCCATGAAGTCTTCTGCCCAATCAGGTAAGAACCATGGTTTTTGTTTTATTCCTACAACATATGTTGTTTTCCCGTTTTTAGTTCTTAGCTGTCTCTTGCCCTCCTCCAAGGGTGCCAATCAGCTAAGTATATATCTGACGGGTTAAGTTGCATGTACAAAAATGATATTTTTATGATAAAATAAAGTTTTGTACATACTTACCCGGCAGATCATATTTTAGGATACCCTTTACGGCCCTCCCAGCCTCCCCTCAGGAGACAGGTGGAAGAGAAAATCTGACATGAAAACAGGAATGGTTCCTATTCCGCCACCCAGCGGCGGGAATGGTAGATCACCTGACCTACCTGTCGCGTGTTACCGAAATTTGAATTTCACTTGTTGAAAATCGGAGACTATAGCTATAAAGTATATATCTGCCGGGTAAGTATGTACAAAACTTTATTTTATCATAAAAATATCATTTTTTTATATGAGGGGTACTTTAGGGCAGCTGGACTGGTCCTTAGCTTAATAACAAGGTATTTACTGTACTGGTAATTAGGTAAGTGAGTTGTTGATAGGTATACCTTGACTATCCTGCTTGTGCTCATTTTTTCTCCAGCTACTGAAAACCATCATGTCTCTGTTGCTGCTGTGCTGGTCAAGGAACTTGACTTTGCTTGTCAGACGCGTTATTCATATACTTTTGGTTTTTTATATTTTTCTGGTTTTGGAAAACCTTAAATAAATTGCAAAAACAAGTTATTTGTCTGTGGGGATACTGTATGTGCACCGTTTTTGCTCTTGAATATTAATTCTTATCTGTATAACCTTTGATGGGGTTGGTTCCAGGGACTCCTCGCAGGAGTGGACAAAGCAATTCTCCTTTGTCTAGGGTTATTGCTCTTGCAGAAAGGGCAGATGATTTTTGGGATTTTTGGGAGACCTGTGCCTTCTGCTTTTCCATTTGTATGGGGCTTTATTGTGAGCTGTATACTATCTGTGCATTAATTTTCCTCTTGCCTCTTGGCCTCTGCCCTTGTAGTGACTTTACTTGTACATATACTGGGACTCTTTGCCTACCATATGGTAATCAGGTGAGTCTTACCCTTGATGCTTCTGGCTTTATCTGGTGTGATTTATGGCAGCTGAGAGTCCTTCTGTTGGTGGATTTCGTGTTATGGCTACAAAGCCTCTTGCTGCAACGTTAGTTTCTTTTTCCTGTTGTAGACACCCACATATCTTTGTGTGGGAATTTGGGAGATAAGCAGGTGACTCTGCTGAGGTGACTTGAAGCACAGGTGTGCTTCTACTTTATCATCTTGGTCATCACCTTTCACTGTTTCCCCCTTCCTTCTCCATCTGTTACTTGCTAGGCCTTGGACGGCTAAAGGGGCAAGAAGAAGACTTGGAAGTCCTCTCCCTGTGCTGAGTCCTGCTGGTCTTTCCAGGGTTGTCGCTGTTCTTGAAAGAGGGACAATGGGCACCTCTCCTGTATGGAACAGCTGTGTCAGAAGGTGGGGTTGACACAGTTACAAGAATGCTTGGGACTTTCTTCCTGAGATTTTTGAGAGAGCAAGTTCTCCTGTCTCTCTGTTTCTTCAGAAGCATGGGAGAGGTGGAGTGGGTCTCCAAAGGACCTTTTTGTCCATTTAAGAGTATCAGAATTTCTTAGGTATGTTTTTGGAGACATTTATTTCACCTGTGCTTGATTCTGGCCCTGGTCTATGTGTACCAGTCATATCCAAATGGTGTTCATTGCAATTGTGTCCAGTCATGTTGATGGCACTGATTCTGACTCCCCTGGTTTGGTTACCATCCAGCATTGTCCTTGTTCCTGGTCACCTTTGGTAGGACCTAGTCCTAACTTATGTGAGCCAGTCACCTTTCAGCACAGTAACTGGCATGACTGTGTCTGGGTTACTATGCTTAACACCAAAATTATTACGTGTAACTGTTTGGTACGATCCTGTCTTGTTAGGACTGGTCATTGCCAAGTATGTCTATTCAGTAAGCCTGTGCATGGTGTCCTGTACAACACTGTTTTTGCATGGTACCACATGCTTGACCTCATTGGGAAAATCCTGTGCTAGCTACTAATCCTGGGTTGCTAGACTGTTTATCTTTCAGTATAGTATTTGCAGTGCCCATATCTGTTTTCTGAGTTGGGTAATTGTCATGTCCTAGCCCATGGCTTGTCTTTCATGATTAATCCATCCTGCACAACAATCTTGTTGCGGGTTACTTGTGCACAATACCATTTCCAATTATCTGGTTAAGTCCTGATGTCAAGCACAGTGGTCGTTTTGGGGCAATTTATTCTAGTTCTGATGTCAGTTCTGCTACTGGGCCCCTTTGGGAAATGTGGGAGTATACTAAATCCCATTTCTCATCCAGGACTCGTCCCATTATCACAGGGCTTTGGATATGTTGTTGCTGGATTTGGGGAGCAATATCTTAGGTAGGTTCCCATTCCTTAGGTAGAGGTTCCTTCCTATTGCTAAGGTCCTTAGGTCCTCCTCCATTGGAAGCTTAGTGGAACAATTGTCACAGGCATTTTGAGAAACAACAGACTTAATCTTGGAATGGCTTTCTGCTAGCTGTCAGTACTTGGCCCTGTCTGTCTTGAGCAAGTTGTTAGGGTTAGCCTGAAACAGGGCTTCACATATAAACGGGACAGCCTCCTCCATTGCACCACCTTGAAACATCTATTGTGTATTGATCCAGCCAACTCCGCTAATACAGTACCAGTAATTGCTTATTTTCTGCTGTTTCCATATTGATGAAAGAAATTGTTTTTCAAGAGTTTTTGCCTTTTTGGGCTCAGTGTAGGATCTTCAATTGAGTTGAAGATGCTCATCTAGCACCTTGAAAAGGAGCTTCTGTGTGGGTAAAACTATGTTGTAATTGGGATCTCTTGATTATCCTAAAGAGTCTAGGAAATCTTTTGAGCTTCCTTTTTAGGTCTCACAGTGAATACACTCACTTTACTGGTGTTAGTATCTTTGAGATTAGCCAGCAAGATATGTTGTCACACACAGAGGTTGGTCATCAGTGGATTTATTGTTTGGCCTTAATATCATCATGAAGACTTGAGTAACTAGAAGCCAGGGCCACACCTCAGAAATCTTTACCTATACTTCTTTGTCTTCCAGTGATGAGGATCTCTTACTATGTCCAGTGAGGGTTATCAGGCTCTACCTGCCTAGTACTAAAATCCTCAGGGACCACACTCTTAGACTGTTCTTGTCCATGGGCTAAAGAAAAAAATAATTGAATGTAGAGCATGGTCTCCTTTTGGTTATGGCATGAGATATGTCTGGTAAAGTAGAACTGGTAAGAATGCAAGCCCATGATGTCCAAATACTCTTTACTTCTGCTGTTTTTAAACATACCATAGAATTGTTTTCTATTTTATGTAATGTGCTTAACTGTGGTGGTGTGCCATTAATGGCAAGCACATGAGGGGGTGCCCAATAACTTTACTGAACTTCTGCCCTAGGGATATAGTATGCAAACTGATGGATGTTTAGCATTCAGCCTCCCTCCTGAAGAGTGATCCTGGCATATATATGATAATGGGATTGTAAGTAAAAAACTGTTTTAATAACAAAGTATTTTCATTCAGTTCCATTAATCATATGATGAATGCCTACCCCCCCTAGCCCTATGAGTCTTGCTGCCTGATATGAAAAGTGAGGTAGTTAGCATGTATATACTTGAGAATTGACAGTTAGCATGCAGAGTAAGTCGTCATCTTCTGATTGGTAGACAGAAAAGTGGTTAAGTATACCTTAGTTTTACCAGACCACTGAGCTGATTAACAGCTCTCCTAGGGTTGCCCCGAAGGATTAGACTTATTTTACGTGGCTAAGAACCAATTGGTTACATAGCAACGGGATCTACAGTTTATTGTGGAATCCGAACCACATTATAGCGAGAAATGAATTTCTATCACCAGAAATAAATTCCTCTGACTTTTCATCAGCCGGCCGCGGGAATTGAACTCCGGCCCATCGAGCGACAGTCTGAAGCTCAACCGACTCGGCCAACAAAGGGCTATAGAAAAGTGGTGGAACCTTGGAAATTGCAGGCTTCAAAATAAGGCTTGTACATGATTTGTGGTTTTGTAAGAAAAAACGTCAGCAGTAGGTTGTCAGATATCAATGAGTTTTATGTGATACTGTTTTTATGCCATTTCATCATGTGTACATTACTGTATTTGTTTTGTGACTGATGCAAATTTTTTTTTTAACAGGTCGGTATTTTGCTAAGTTGCTGCAGGCAAAAAATGTTACCTTGGTACGTGTAGAGGGCTTGACTCATGTATCCACAGTAAAGCTTGATGATGAAGATAGCCCAGAAACACCTGTTAACACTGTTGGAAAAGAATTAGAGAACATGATTGAAGAAGATATCCCTGGAAACACACATATTTAGAATGACTCATGTCTTTTTTTTTAGCATTGTATGATAGCTAAATTTTTCAGTAAATACTGAATAATGTTCAGAACTATGATTTCCCATGTCTGTGTCACTAGGTATTGGAAACATCTAGGAGTTATTTTGACAAGGAATTCAGATATATTACTGCCAGTCAGTAGGTTTGAATACTTTCATACTGTAGAATCTTTGCACAGTGGAAATAAAGGTTCAGCTTTGCATGTGTCTGGTGATAGAGGACAAGAAGTCTTTGGAGTTCTTGCTCCTTATCTAGATATTTCTAAAGCACTTCAAAATGTGTCCAGGCTTGAGGATAATATTAGCCTCCGTAAGATGAATCTGGACATAAAGCAGTTCAGTGAGCTTTGGTATAAATTAGAAAGTTTAAGATCACATAAGGATAAATTAGAGGGTGAAAGAACATCTGTAGCTAGCACAATGAAGCTCTTAGGAAAGGAGAAGAAAGAACTTGATTTAGAAAAGATTCAGAAATTAAGAGCCCATGGCAAAGAAATTCGGGAGAAATTGAAAGTTATTACAAAACAGGTTTTGACTTTGGAAGACAGAGTTGTTCTCCTGTACTTGAAATTGCCAAACAAATTACATCATACGGCATGTGGTGTAGATAAAATTCTTATTAGTTTATTCAGTAAACCCTGCTTCAAGTTCAGACCTGAAGGACATGAAGTATTAGGAAAAATGAGAAGTGAATTGGAATTTATTGAGTGCTCTCCAACTGCTTACTATTTGAAGGGCAGATTAGCAATGTTGGAATTGGCATGTAATGGCTATTTTTCATCAATATTTAAAAGTTATGGTTTCATAAGCCACTCCAATCCAGATTTTGTTAAAGGAGTTGTTGTTGAAGGGAGTGGCATCAATATATCTGAAATTGAGAAAGTGTTCATGTTATCCAGTCATAATTCAGACGGTGATCCAAATGCTCAGTACCTTGTTGGTGGAGCTTCTGTACAAGCATTTGCCTCATATTTTACCAAGCAAGTAATTGATAATTGTGAGTGTTTGCCACAGAAATTATTGGCAGTTGGAAGAAGCTACTCCCCAGTATCATGTAAAGGTTCAGGGTTGTTTAGCAGTTGGCAGTCCACAGTTGTGGATGGTCTTGTTTTATTTAAGAATGATCCTGTAGTTGAAGAGACCATGATTAATGAAATACTTATGGCTATGGTTCAGTGTTATACACAGTTAAAAATACATTTTCATATTAAACAGTATGGAGCGCATAATTTAGAGCCACACGAATCTGCTGCTGTGGGAGTGCAAATTTATTCTCCAGTAACAGACATGTACTGGGAGGTTGGGAGAATATCAGTATGTGGAGATTATATCAGTAAGAGACTCCTTATTCTTCAGAAAATAACAAGTAATTCTGCAAGTTTTGTGTCCATGATCCACGTAAGAATTTGTAATGTTACTCGTCTTTTAGCACTTATAATGGAGAATGGGCAGAACAAATTGGGAAACTATGATATTCCTGATGCTGTAAATAAGTTCATGTATATATGATATTACTTTGTAAAATTAAATATGCACTGATGATGATGGAAAGGTTGTTTTTATCCTTATGGTATACATTGTGTTACAGGTAATATTATGTAATGATATTCAATCAATGCTGGAAAATTTTTGTTTACCGAGGATTTCCTACACGAGAAGCAAATCATATTTTGTGATAAGGCTTGGCAAAAAAATATTAACTTTCAAGTGACAAAGTGTAATAATTGGGATCTTCACTTATTTTTATGTTGCATAATAGACAGATGCATGTTATTGGTTGTAAAAAATAAGAGTACATAGTTTATATTTTGGATATGAACTTACTTCTCCGTCATATATGTCTACCTTTTGTACCAGTGAAGGTGTGACAGGTAGCAAAATTGAAAGGTTCTCCCTGTTTTCTATAAGTAAAGGTCTATATCAGTCTACTTCCCCCACCCTCCATTAAGGGACTTGATAGGTACAATTACCGGCTGGCAGGCAGTATCCCTCCGTCACTGGTGTAATCAACTGGTGCTTCGGGTTAGTGAAATTGGTCTCTGTTTTCTAATACAGATATATTTTTTGCCCTGGACTTTCTTTTGGATTTCATTTGGATTTTGTTTTAGATTATGATGGATTCTAGTAATAGCAAGTTTGCAAGGTAAGTGGCTGCCATAAGAGGCTATATTCCCTTTCTGTTGAATGACATGACTTGAGTGTTCAGTGAAGGGGTGCCGACTGTGATTTTGACAGCAGGTGTGACATTTTCAGATCTGGAATGAAAGTGGTGTGCTTTTATGTGTTAAATATTGTGAGCAGATGTAGACTGACAGGTTGTGAAGCACCAAAAGCATGATTCAGCTAGGCATGATGTTGCTGGTAAGAGTGAGATAGAGGTTAAGACCTCTTCCTTCTCTTCTCTGTCTTTCAGTAAGCTTCCTCCTCCTATTCTTGTTGTTAGTACTTCATTGCAAGCTTCCCTTTAGACTCAAGACAGCCAGATGAATAATTTCGTGGAAGAAATAACTGAAGTTGAGAAGGCTATTCAGCAGTTAGTTGAATATGAGTATATTATCTGCTTTTCTTCTTCTTTTGACCTTATTAATCCCACTGTATAGCAGGGTCAGCTGTCAAGTCAACTTTCTCCATCTATTTCTATTCCTTGCATCTACTACCCCTAGTCCTACCTCACCCATATCCCTCTTCACCACATCCATCCATCTGATCTGCTGATGCCCCACACTTCTCCTCCCCATCACTGGCATGTTTTTAGCTCTCTTGATTGGTTCCACCTCCTCTCTTCTTATTACATGGCCATAGTATGTCAGACGAGCTTCCCTAGCCTTCTCCTTTACGTTACATATACCACACATTCTTCTTACATCTTGACTCTCTCTCCTTTCCAGTAGTGATATTCCGGCAATCCATCTCACCATCCTCATCTTGGTTCTTTCCAACAGTCCCTCCTCTTTCTTCTTAAGTGCCCAAGTTTCTGTCTCATATAACAGTACAGGCCTGATAACTGTCTTAAAAATGTTCATTTTGAGCCTTAATGTCATTTTCTTGTCTAAAACAACTCCAGTTACTTCCCTTCATTTTCACAATGCCTCTTTCACACTCTGTCTCACTGCTTTCTCAGTACCTCCCTTCTCTGCTGTTATTGATCCCAAGTAGTTAAACTCATCGTTCTGTTTTAGGACTGTACCATCTTCCACTTGAATGTTTACTTCTTCATGTTCTTCTTTACTACTAATCATTAGCTCTGTCTTTCCAATGTTCACTTTCAATCTTTTCTTTTCTTGGGCTCCTTTCCATGCTAAAAACCTTTCTTGCAGTTCTTCTTCTGTGTCTGCTATAATGACTAAGTCATCAGCAAACATCAGTTCCCACAGTTCTTCGTTGTTCCTTCTGATGTCAAAGTGTCTATAACGACAAGGAACAAGAATGGACTCAGAGCTGATCCCTGACAGAGGCCAACCTCCACAGGGAATGCCTCAGTCTCCCCATATTTTGTCTGTACACTGGTTCTTGCCCCCTCATACATCATCTCCACTAACCTTACCAACTTCTCTGGTACTCCTCTCTTTCTCAGACACCAATAAACTATTCTTGGTACCCTGTCATATGCCTTTTCAAGATCCACAAAACACATGTAAGCTTTCCTGTTTCCTTCTAAATATTCTCTTGGACTTGTCTTACTATAAAAATAGCATCCAGTGTGGACTTGTCTTACTATAAAAATAGCATCCAGTGTGCTCTTTCCTTTCATAAACCCAAACTGCTGCTCATGTATATCTATCACCTATCTCAAACTCCCTTCTACTATTCTTTCTAGTATCTTGAATACATGCTCCAAAAGCTTTATTCCTCTGTAGTTCCCATAGTTTAACAAGTCTCCTTTTTGTTTATACATTTTAATCATCCAACTGTCGTTCCAGTCCCTTGGCATTTCCTCTACATCCCAGATCTTTTCCAATAGTGAGTGCACCCACTCTTTACCTAGATTTCCCAGTGTTTAATCATTTCTATTGTTATCTCTGACTTTCCTGCGGCTTTATTTACTTTTCCTTTCTTTATAGCATTCTTGACTTCTCTCTCTGATGTTTGTTTGCTATTGGCCCTCCTACTGGATGAACATTTTTCAGTTCCTCACCCTCATTCTCAGTGTTTAATAGTTGTGAAAAATATTCATTCCATCTTCTCTTGACCTCTTCTTCTTCAGTTAAGATATTTACATTTTCATCTTTAATAATTCCTACCTCTCCTACATCCTGCCTGTCTTTTCTTCTCGCTTCTGCAATTCTGTAGATTATCTTTTCTCCCTCTGGTGTTCCTATCTTCTCATACCACTCTCTCATGGCTTCTCCCTTTGCAATTGCTACCTTTCTCTTTGTTTTCCTCTTTGTCCATCTATACTCCTTTCATGTTTGGTAGTTGTTATCTTCTTCCCACCTTTTTCTGGCTACACTCTTCCTTCACAGCTGTTTGAACCTCTTGATTCCACCACCATGTTTCTCTTTCCTGTTGCTGCTTACTACTTGTCCTCCCACACACCTCTGCTGCTGCTGGAACCACAATCCCTTTCATATCATCCCATATCTCTTCAGGCGATTCTGACATTCCATTTACATATCTCTCTTCTCTGGCTCTTTCCACTTTACTTCTGAACTCTCTTGCCTTCTCTCCCTTCAGCTTCCAAGTTTTGATCTTCCTATTCTAGTCTTCCTTCCTAACCAAAACATAATCAGTTTGTGTCTCATTTTGTCCACTTTTATATGTTACCAGGTGACTTCTCCTTTTCTGAAGTATATTATCTGCTTTACTTTCCCTTATTGCATGCTTAATTTCAGGTACAGTATTCCCCCTCCTGCCTAGCCATACTGCTGGCATGGCCAGTCATACTCCCAAGTCTGATGCTGCTGAGAATTGGGATATGTTGGGGAGTGGTGTGGGTCTGTACCTGTTCATCCTCTCTTTCTGCTTGCTCTAACTTTGCAGTAAGGGGAAAAGTTGGTCAACATCAGCAGCGTCTTCACTTAGTGAGGCTGCATGGGGTAATTTAGTAGCTAAGGGTGATTCTTTGGGTTTATCCTCTTTGAAGTGTCACCAAGCTTTTCTTTTCTTCTGGGTTTATCCTCTTTCATGTGTCACCAAACTTTCTTGTCTTAGACGAGGATTCAATTTCATACGGGGCTGTAGTAATTGCTCACATTCCAGACAGGGAGATTGTGATGAAGATTATTCATCAATCCTCTGTTCTCTGCTACATTCTGCTTTGGTTGCATCCAAGGAGATCTAATCAGATTACACTAAATTTAGTAGTTTACTTGCTTTGTCATGCTGTTCATTGCCAAAACATTCTGTGCTGAGCTGTTTACCTGTGCTGCTCACCTGGGAGCCATTCTCCACAGCTCTCTTCTTGTGCATGTTGGTCTCCCTTTGCACTACTCTACCTTGCTCCACTCATATTCGCACAGCTGTTTCTCACCATTTATGCTCTCAGCACCCCTCATCTCTGCGCCACTCCCCCTTGCCATGTTCTCCGTCTTTCTGTTGGCTACTTCGTCTTTGTGGAAACGCCCTTGGGAGTCTTTGACTTCTTCATGGGAATCAGTATCTGTGGAGCATGAGGATCAGTTGTAGTTCAGACTTTGCTTGGCCCTGTAGCTTTGACCAAGTCTGTAGTAGTAGCACTCAGTATTCATGTATTTTGTAGAATGCTTGCTCCTTATCAAGAGTTGAACTTGGACATTATTATGGATCCTGCTTTGTTAGATTAGCAATCTGTTCTGTATTGTCACTGATTTAGGATGTTCAGTTCGGGATTGCTTTCTTCTGTGAGACATGATGTGTCTGCGACTCCTGGTCTGTTGACCTCCTGTCTGCTTTGACTTATTCTGTCCACTGCTCTTTTGTGTTCCATTGCCACCACCACAGGATCTGCTTTGGTGTTGGTCTCTGTTGCAGAGGACCTGGATTCTGACCCTGATGTTGTAGATTTACGGAGTTGTTCGAAGGGGTAGACTACTGCTCATGAGGCTTATAAGTTATGAGCTTGATTTTTACTAACAACAAAAATGCAAACCTTATATGACCACTTTATTTAGAAAAAAACTCATGCAGATTAAACAAATTTCATGACTACTATTTTCATTTGTTAATCAAACAACCCAATCAATCTGCCAACTTAATTCTAAGAAAACACCCCTATACAAATCGGAACATATTACTCCAATTTTTTTTCTTGCCTCAACCCTTATTTAGATTTTAATGGACATCAAAACAATACAATAAAGTACAGGAAAGTCTTTCTTAACCTAATAGTAATATGTACACATTCACACAAATCATAAATTGCTCTGACACAATATACATACCCGAGGTCCTTTACATTGGGATTACTTTCAGGCGTAGGCGGGAAACGGCCGTTGAACTTCAAACAAGGTGGTTAGGCAGTTAACTACCGTCCGGGAGGCGGGAGTACTGCCTGCCCAGATGTAAACATTCCAATTTGCTTTTGGCCGTTGTGGAATGCGGACATTGTTCTTCGCCCTCTGCCTGACTGCCCTGTTTCAGCTTTTTGGTGGGAGATTTCCTTTCTTTTGAGAATGAATGTTGATAAACCTTCTGAACCCTCCTGTCCCTAGCGTGTGTGTCCTGGGGTAGGAGGTAAGAAATGAAATACCTTTCATTCTAGCGTCGACATGGACCCACACGCCCTTTGCCCAGCTTGCAGGGGACGTGTGTGTTCGCGCGACATTCCTTGTGGCGAGTGTTGTCCCTGGTCTCCCGAGCAATGGAAGAGGTTCGAAGGGAGGAGACGCTACCGTCAGAAGCCGGCCAAGGAATTGTCACACGCCCCGATGACTCCAGTGGTGGCTAATGTGTTGGGATCATTTCTCCCTCCCTGCGAACTTCCCCTACTTGCTCCCTCTCCCTTGGGTGAGGACTCCCCCTCCCCTTCCTCATTCGTGTCATCGGGTGTGGAAGGGCGTGGGGTGGCGGTTGATCAGGACATCCTCTCGGGGAGTCTCTTCTCACGCTGGGGGGGAAATTTTTCCCCCAGAGCGAGCAGAGACTTCTCAGTTTAACTCGACTGTTTCCTCAGGTTTAGGGGTGGATACAGACCAGGTATCAGACTTATCCTCAGCCTGGTTACACCTGGGTCTACCTGGTGTTCCATCATTGGAGGGCCTGGTGTCTCATCTGTCATCTGTCTGGCGCTCCAGTAATAACTCATTCGGCTACCGCTACCACCACCACGACTGTCACCATGTCTGCTTTCGCAAAGCTGCCTGTGTCGGTGGCTTCACGCCTGGATACCCAGGTTTCGGCTGCTCCTGCCTCTCACCATCCTGTGCCACTGCCTCCTTAGTTCCTGGCCCTGCTCTCATGGCCTGGGCCATCCTACATGGTGACATCGTCAGTGCCGTATATGACTTTGCCTGCCCCTGTTGCTGACCTGGCCCATTCATGACTATGGTTCCGGCTCCTCGCTTCCCTGTCTCTCGGCCCAGCTTGACTACTGACACGCTTCCTGTTCCTTTGACCCTGGCTCAGCCTGGACTGGCTGCTCGTACGCCACCTGTGCCTTCATCCCTGGCTCCTCCTCCGCGCGTTCCTGGCTGCCACGCTGATGTTCCTGCCCCGGTAACTGCTGGCCCAAGCACCGTCCACGCTGCCCGGGTTGCGCCTGCTGCTGTGGCCCCCCCAGTTGCTCCTGACTCTTCAGCTGCTCCTGCATGGTTTGGGGACCTGAGTTCAATCCTGAGGAAGATGGTGAAGAAGAAGTCAAAGAAGAGATTGAGAAAGGTGTCGTCGTCTTTGTCTTCGTCATCGTCTTCGTCTGCTACCTCTTCTCCTTCTGAGGCTACCCAGCCAAAGAAAAAGAAGCCTGCCTCTCCCCCCGCCCCAAAAGAAGTCTCGCACCGAGACCTCTAAGGGACTGCCTCCTTCCACAGGGAAGGCAGTGGGATCTCTCGCCGGCTCTTCCCGATCCATAGATCAGGAACCGGTGCTCTGGCCCCCGGGTCAGTCGCACTGGGAGCCAAGGGCATACAGACCACAGTCCGCACTCCCCCTGCTATGCCAAAGAAACCTGCTTCTAAGGCCAACGGGTCCACGTCGGACACTTGTGCGCGAGTCGCTCCAAGTACCTGGGTTTCCAAGGATACCCGGGTACCCCAGTCTGGTACGGGAGAAACCTCTCGCCGTACAGACCCGGGCGTGGGGCAAGAGAAAGAGTCCGGGCATGCAGGTGCTCTGACTCTTCCTGCTGGTACTTCCTTGAGTGCCAAGCCAGGTTCCCGGGAAAGTGTTTCGGTCCCTCGGGTCCAAACACGTGGAGAAGCAGAGAAGAGGTCCTCTGCTCAGTCTTCCCGAGGCTATGGCCTTGAAGAAGACTGGGCCGCGACTAGAGGACAACGCAAGCTCACGCCAGCCAGCTGCGCGCTCGACTCCTCCCAGTCCCTGGCTGCTTCCGCGCAGCCAGCCTGGCTTGGGGGAGACGAGTGCATGGCTCGACTCATGTGAGCCGCTCCACTCTCCTTGGGAGACTGCTTTGCCTAGGCGTAAGCACCCTCCTCGACACAGGCTGCCGTGGGTTGGTGACTGCTCCCGGCCCACTGCCCCTGTTGGTTCTGCCAGGAAGACCAGTGGGAGCGCCCGATCCTCCTCGCCTGTTCCCTCTACCTCTGGGCTCCTTCCAAGGGGCACGAGTCGGACTGGAAGAACTCTGGCGAGTTTTCTCCCCAGAGTTCTACCTTGGGGGCGTATGTACCTGGCTTGGTCCTTGGCTCGACCAGGTATTACGCCCGCGTGGTGCAGGAAGGATCACGGGGTCTGCCGAGGTTCTCCCTCCTGCAGGGAGAGTAGATCAGGAGGACTGCACCCTGGAAGGACTTGAGGGTTCTCTTCCCCAGGATGCAGACACCCCTGAGATACAGAGGATGTTTGCTGAGGTTATTGCGCTGATTCGTCAGCACAATGACCTCGGGGAAGGGACCATGGCCTCAGCTGTGGATTGTCCATCGTGCCTCGAATCCTACTGGGGACCCAAGAAGGAACCCAAGGCTTCGATGGGGCTGCCGTGGTCCACGCTTGCCGAAGGGGTCCTCGACCAGGTGAATGGTCTTGTGTCTGGGCAAGACAGTTCACTTAGACCAAACTGCTCGGACAAACTTCTCCCCCCTCCCCAACTTTGCCAGAAGCACTTCTGCACACCATTGGAGAGGGCATTGCCGCCTAAACAGGTTGACCCAGACCTGGTATGTCTGGATCCGGGTCTTACGTTGCAGCAACTTACTGCAGAGAGCATCTCTCTCTCTCAGCAAGAAGCTGCAACCCTGGAAGCCACCGCCATGGCAGCCTTCCAGGCAGTCTCCTGGCTCGATCTGTGGTCCTTCACAGTATCGAAGGTGGCTGCTTCCTCGGGCGGTGTCGTACCCAGGGAGGACTCCGCCTTTGGGAGACTATGCCAGTCTGGGAGTAGGGCCATCTCCTACCTTGCCCACCAGACGGCAAACCTGTGGGCTAACCTGGTCTTGAAGCAGAGAGACGCTGTTCTCTCTCGCTTCTCCAGGTCTGTAGGACCCAAGTCGGCAATGACCCTACGGAATGGACCGTTGCTGGGTTCCGCCTCTCTCTTCCCTAGGGAGTTGGTGGACGCTGCGGTGGACAAGCACCAGGCTGATGACAGCAACGGGCTTGTCCACCAGGCAGTGGCCAAGACCTCTGGGTCTTCGTGTTCCA
The DNA here is from genome assembly GCF_040412425.1 of Macrobrachium rosenbergii. NCBI lineage: Eukaryota > Metazoa > Arthropoda > Malacostraca > Decapoda > Palaemonidae > Macrobrachium > Macrobrachium rosenbergii. Next base: position 86,574,017 of record NC_089742.1, on the reverse strand, counting down.
CTGCAGCCAGGTCCTCGGGCCAGGCTGGCACTTTATTGCCCCCCAAGAAGTCCCAGTCTTCGAAGGGGTCCCGTGGGAATACCCAGCCTTCTTCTTCCTCTAGAAAGAGTGGGTCCTCCCGCCCCTTTAAGCCCGCTTTCCAACCCGGTAAAGGGGGCAAGGGGAAGAAGAAGAAGGGGAAACACTAGGGGCGGCATTCCCCCCCCAAAAGCTGCTGAAGGTTGGAGGGTGCCTGTTGAGCCATTGGGCAACATGGCAGCGACACGGAGCCGAGACCTGGATAGTGGATGTCCTTCGGGAGGGATATCTACTATGCTTTGAGTCTCGGCCTCCCCTCACCTACTCTCCGGTCCATCTCCTCACATATGTCCAAGGAATTCCGAAGGACACCGCACTACAGCAAGAAGTGCAAGCCATGCTGAGCAAGGGTGCTGTGGAAGTCGTGTCGGACCAGTCTCCAGGCTTTTACAGCCGTATCTTTCTTGTAGAGAAAACCACAGGGGAATGGAGACCAGTCATAGACCTCTCTCTCCAGAACCGATTCATTCACCAGACTCAGTTCACGATGGAAACAGCGCGATCTGTACTTGCTTCCATGAGGAGAACGACTTCATGCTTACGGTGGACTTGAGGGATGCGTATTTCCAAATACCCATTCATCCGTCCTTTTGCAAGTACCCCTGCTTTATCCTCGGGGAGATGGTCTTCCAATTCAGGGCACTTTGCTTCGGGCTCTCGACCGCTCTCCGGGTATTCACAAGAGTTCTCGCTTGTGTCAGCTTGGGCCCACTCGCACGGGATACGTCTACTGAGGTATCTGGATGACTGGCTGGTCCTGGTGAGCTCCCACTCGCAGTTGCTACAGGACAGGGATCGGCTCCTCGAGTTTTGCCACGATTTTGGGATCCTGGTGAACCTCAAGAAGTCAGATCTCATCCCCAAGCAGAGGATAAAGTACATGGGCATGCTGATAGACTCGGTGGCAGCGAAAGTCTTTCCCTCGGACTCTCGTATCAGCAGGTTCAGGCAGGCAGCACAGCTGTTCCTGTCATGACAGGAGCAGCCAGCCCGGCAATGGCAAGTCATCACCGGTCACCTGTCGCTGCTGGAGAAGCTAGTACCTCATGGGCGTCTTCACCTGCGGTCTCTACAATGGAGACTAAAGGAGTATTGGTCCCAGTCCCGAGACCCCCAGTCCTTCCTCATTCCTCTTTCTGAGGAGGCAAGAGAGGACCTTCGCTGGTGGATGGACGACAGGAACCTCTTGATAGGAGTATCCCTGCATACTCCCCCTCCGGACATGCTGCTGTTCTCAGATGCATCGACCGAGGGATGGGGCGCACACCTGGAGGAGTTGCTGACTTCAGGAGTGTGGCACCGAGACGACAAGCGCCTTCACATCAACATCCTGGAACTCATGGCAGCCTTCCTGGCTCTCCAAGAGTTCCTGGATCGAGTGATGGGACACTCTGGTACTGATGAGCGACAATACCACGGTAGTGGCATACGTCAACAAGCAGGGAGGCCTAGTGTCCCTCCTGCTCCACCAGTTGACAATGCAGGTGCACGAGTGGGCCGTGGCTCTCTCGGTAGAGCTGTCAGCCAGGTACATTCTAGGCAAGAGGAATGTCGTGGCAGACAAGCTTAGCCACCAGAATCAAGTGATAGGAACCGAGTGGTCCCTTCCTCGGAAGTGACGGAAAGGCTATTTGATCTGTGGGGGCGTCCAGCCATCGACTTGTTCACCACCCGGCACAACAGAAAACTCCAGGTCTTCTGCTATGTCATGCCAGACCCATGGGCTGCTGTGGAGGGCGTGTTCCAGCACCCGTGGGACAACCTCAACGTTTACGCCTCTCCTCCGTTCTCTCTGATTCACCGAGTGATGATCACTCCAAATCTCAGGATGATTCTGGTGGCAACCAAATGCCTGCAGGCCATTTGGTATCCCGACCTGCTAGCTCTCCTCTCTGAGGCACCGAGGAGATTCCCCACTGGCCCAACCTGCTGTGTCAACCCCATGTAGAGCGGTACCACCAGTCAGTGCAGTCCCTGTGTCTTCACGGCTGGAGGTTATCCATCATCTCCTGTGAGTGAGAGGCTTTCCGGTCGCGCAGCAACAGAGATGGCAGGGCACCTCAGACGATCCTCTGCAGCGGTATACCAGGGAAAGTGGTCCGTCTTCTGTGGTTGGTGTCATCGACGGGGTATCTCTCTGGTCGGAGCTACTATTCAGCAGGTCGCGGACTTCCTCGTCTTCCTTCGCCGAGAGAAGCTTCTCTCCGTTTCAGCTGTAAAAGGCTACCGCACTGCACTCGGCCTAGTCTTGCGGCTGAAAGGAGTAGACATCTCTTCCTCCTTTGAGGTTTCCCTACTGATGAGAAGCTTCGAAAGGTCTTGCCCACCCAGGGATCTCAGGCCCCCTGCGTGGGATGTGACTCTCATTCTAAGGAGCCTGACTCGTGCACCATACGAGCCTTTACGAGGGTTGTCAGACAGGGATCTGACCCTCAAGTCCGTCTTCCTGCTGGCCCTGGCATAGGCGACAAGAGTTGGCGAACTACACGGACTTCCCTTCGATGTTAAACACTCGAGGGTATGGGGATCAGGTACGCTCAATTTCGTCCCAGATTTTGTAGTGAGAACTCAGAATCCTTCGGTTCCTGGCGCACAGTTCGAGTCCTTCACGATCCCTTCCCTAGAGGACTTTGTAGGTAATGAACCAGACAAGATGCTATTGTGTCCTGTTAGGGTGCTGCGGCGCTATCTGAAGAGGACTCGATGTCTCCGGCCCGAGTGCCGACGACTTTGTTAGTACTGGCTCGACCAAGAAAGAAGTGTCCAAGAACACCATCTCCTTCTGACTTTGCGAGATGATAAGGGGCAGAAGACGACACCGGTACGCTTCGTCCGAGAGCTCACGAAGTCCCCAGCGTTGGTCCATCCCTCACATTCCGGAAGAACATGTCGGTTGTGCAGGTGCTGAAGGCAGGCATGTGGTCCCAACAGACCACCTTCACCTCCTTCTACCTCCGGGATGTTGCTCACAAGTCCTTGGACACTTATTCCTTGGGTCCTGTGGTGGCTGCTCAACCAGTTGTGTAGCTTACCCAGCTCCTCTAACAGGACAGGCTGCATCTCGCTTAAGATATACGGTTGTGATTGGGAGCATGAATGTAGAGTGACTGGCCTCTCTTCTTTCTCCCCATCCTGGCTCTCTTCCCATGGGCAGAGAGCAGACGTGCCGTTACATGCTGGATCTGGCGGTCGATGCAGGTAAGCACCCAACGGGAGCTCCCATTCTATTTTCTGTGCAGGTTGATAGAAGCAACCCCACTCCTTTCCCTTGCAACGGGCGAAGGGAGACCATGACTATAAGACAAACCCAATGCTTGTGATAGCCTTTATGTCATCCGACTCCAAGTTCTTCCTAGCCTACTTTGCACGAACTGACGATTCCTCTTTCATGCAAAGGGACTCAGAAGTCTGACAACTGATCCCGCGTTTCTTACAACTCGATCATTTTGTCAGAGGCAGTTTTCCCTTCCTCGCTCTATCGACCAGGAAGGGAAGAAAAGGTGGTGAACTCCAGTCAGTTCAAGAGACTCACTCAGATTCCTCCCTCCAACCAGTAAGTCTCCTAGTAAAGGACCGAGGGTTTGTATATTGTGTCAGAACAAATCACAGTTTTTAAAAGTAAACTGTATTTTTCCTAACTATACAAACCTGAGGTCCTGTAGATTTTATGCCCACCTCATGCCACCCCTCAATCTGATACCTGGGCCGAAAGGCAAATTGGAATGTTTACATCCGGGCAGGTGGTACTCCCGCCTCCCGGACGGTATTAACTGACTAACCACTTTGTTTGAAGTTCAACGGCCGTTTCCAGCCTACGCCTGAAAGTAATCCCAATGTAAAGGACCTCGGGTTTGTATAGTTAGGAAAAATACAATTTACTTTTAAAAATTGATGTTAGGACTTAACCTCGGACTTATGTACTAACATTCTTATCCTATAATTGTTCCTTATTCTATTATACTGTATAAAGTTTCTTTCCATTATAGTTATGCTCTTTCATAATGCTTATTTTACAAAAGCCACTTATGACATCCAGAATGTAGAAAGGTTTTCAGCATTAACATGAGCAGTATCACCACAATTAAATAAATCTTGTTAAAATTCATAAAGTTCAAAACAATATTGTCTGTTGCAGTATATACTGTCCTGCAAGTACACAAATATCAAATATTAAAATATAAAAAGACATGCAAAAAAAATATAAATATATATAATAAAATCACACATTTACTCAGTAGATATAATGCCATTACAGTGAGGAGCCTGCTTGTGTCGGAATTGTAAGAAAGGACCTATCAACCAAAAAAATGTGAACAAAATAAAATTGAAGATACAATCCCAAAAATTAAAATTACAAACGTACAAATACAGGGAAAGAACCCCAGCAATGCAGAAAAATTACATCTACAGAAAGTACTAAATGCAAAAAATCAAGAAAGAACCTGTAAAAATGAGAGAAATGACCCCCCACAATTGAAAATTTGATACATAAATGTAAATGGTATAGAAGATATGCTGGATATCAAGACATTCATCAGTTCCAGCAAGGCAGCCAAGTCCCACTGTGCATATAACATCAATAACTGTTCTTTGCTCTTAAATGCACATACCACCTGCATAAAGTTAATGTCAGCATACTCTCCACCATGGTCTAAGACCATGAACAGCAGAGGTAAACTTTTCCAAAAATTCTCAGATTGAAGGAAGTTATTACCAATAAAATGTAATTAAAACATTCTTATCATATAACTAGCTAAGAAAAAAGTGGGATTTAATTGTATTTTGATGTGGTTTAAATGAGAATAGCAAATTACAGGAGAAAATAATGATGAACCATATATCTAATAATAATTTTATATGCTTCATAATTTTTTTGAGATAAACTGCGGATTCTTTATTCATTATTTGCCAAAACAAATTTACTTTCTTTCTAGAAGTTAACCTCTGTCGAGAATAAATCATTATTACCAAGAATGGGTCTCTCTCTGGAAACAAGTTAGTTGTAGTCTGTCACTCCATTCACAGCATCGTGAGCACCCGTTGCATTCCTCCACATAGTTTGCTTGCAACCAACCAAAACAAACGTGGGATCAAGTTTAAAATGCACAGCATGTCTGTGCTAAGAAACACACACAAGAATGCACGCACTGTAGAGGCAGCGACATCAACATTGATGAAATGCCACATGTAGATGTACTCATTAACACAGGCATACAGTCGCCCTAGTATTCATGGGGGATGTGTACCGCTAGCCCCCCATGAATAGCTAAAATCCACGAATACTTAAAACCCTCTAAAAATGCTTAGAACTACCTATTTTGATAGTTAGGAAAAACCCTCTAAAAATGCTTATACCCAAGTATTTTAATAGTTTTATCACAAGAAGTACATTTAGTCATGAAAATGATATGAAAATACAGTAACTAGTGAATATTTCTCAGTGAAAAATACAGCGAATAGGCAAATTTTCCACAAATAATGTGTATATGTGTTCCATAGAGAAATCCACGAATCTGGAACCACAAATAGGCAGGGGTCAACTGTACAAGTAAAGCTTCTGGTATATTATGAGGTGAAATGAAAAGCCATTAATTCCAGTAATTACTGTAGTAGGGTTCTTAAAATGAATTTGGTTTGGACAGTCATCACTGAGAATGGCATATGTACTTCAAGATGTAAACACAGAGTTTATGCAGTATCTTTTGTTATAAATATGGGGGAAGAAAAGGTAGGTAATTGTCTTCAGCATAAAGTTTTCAACTTAAGTGTGATGGTTGTTGTTTGTAAGCATATTGAGTATTTACAGTAATGTGGTATTGACAATGTTAGGTGAGAAAGGGTAGGGAGTTGCCCTTGAACAGCCCTAGATTTTTTCTTCCTCCTGTCCAGATTTTGACATTATCCGACAGGGCCTTGGTACTATTAATTCAGATAATTGAGGGATGACATTTATGTAGCCTATACATATATATGTATATATATTGTTGTGATTATTGACGGCTATGATAAACTTACGTTACCTATAAGCAGTCAATAAAGGACCTTGTGGTGCCCTGTCAATATTCATAAACAAAACAAAGGTAGAGGGTGAAACTAAGTCACTCTACTGAGGTGTAAAACAGGCTTGGGGGACAATTAACCTAATTTATTTACACTAACACCAATCAAAACAATCAAGGGGACAAATTTACAGCTATATAGGCAAAGAACTGGCTCATAGGCCCTTCTCAGAGGACTTGAGTTACTTGCACAAGGTTGGAACAGCATGATGGAGAACGGCTACCAGAACACACCCCTGAAAATGGAGAATGGCAGGAATTAGGCGCGATAGGGTCATGTACAGTATGATAAAGGCTTTAGGCAGCTCTGAGTGACAGACTAGGGATGAGATGGATATTCTTGGATAAGGTTAGATAGGCCCAATGCCCTACAAGATGGCAGCTGGGTCATAACACACTAATGAATCACAAAATTTCTCTCAAAGTATTACTTACGTTACTCTAGATATAAGCCAGTGCCGAGGGGGGAAGTTGAAAGGAAATTACGAGCTCAAGGGAACGTTGGAGGGTGATCTTCTAGAAGTCTTCGAGAGGAGAACAAAGGGATGAGAGATGGAGGCCGATGGATTCTGACATACTCTTACCTGGTGTAATAAATTCTAGTGCATTGCACCAAAAGAGTAGATTCAGACTCTGAGCTACAGATTATCGGGAGATTGCCATCCTCTCTTGGGTTCCTCTGCCCCGTGGTTGATAGTTAGGCTTGATGTAACTTTGTCTCAGACTGGTTGAGAGTATAGGCACAGAACAGCACGTCCCTAAGAGAGGCAAGTCCAGTGGAAAGTAAGAACAACCCCAGGTCACTCTTGGTCAGATGCCCACTGCAATTTCTGCAGGGTGTTGAGTTGCTAGATAGAGCTTGTCAAAAATTTCAAGACCTCAGAAGTACAAAGCAAAAGACAGGCGTGTGTGTGTGTGTGTGTGTGTGTGTGTGTGTGTGTGTGTGGGTCAGATATGTTTAGCTGGCAACTTTCCAGACTCACGTATGCAAATCAAAATGTTCGGAGGCTGACTGAACCAATGTGTCTTAGTTTGAATTAGAATAGTAAATTGATTATCGAGGCAGCAGCCTGAGTAGTTATATAACATATATATATGTATATATATTGTATATATATATATATATATATATATATATATATATATATATATATATATATATATATATATATATATATATATATATATATCTATATTGTGAAGACAAGAAAGGTCAACTGGATATTAAATTATTCATTACCTGAGCGCAGGTATGCATGGCAGAGTGCAGACAGAAACATGGTGCCCCCAGACCTCATCTTGCTGTGACCCGTACTCTGAGCAATTTGTTTGTTGACAGACAAACAAATGGCAATTTTGAGATACATAATCAATGTACAATGATGAAATACATGTTGGTGGAAAGGCCAGAGAATTCTACACATGAATATTTACACGAGTCTTGACATATTAAGAAATGCAATGCATGACGTGATTGATGCGAAAATGAAGAGACGTCTGACGTCTTTACAAGTACAGTACTCCCCCCCCCAAGACAGTAATTACAAAAGTAATGATTGGAAGATATCTGAAAAAATCAATCATGGCATCGCTTTGGGAGCAGGAGCTGGCCCCATGTTCTTGATACCTGCGGATATGGGGCGGCTTCAACTGCTGAATCGCCTGGCAGCTTAGCCGAGCGGATGACTTCTTTAGTGTGGCCCTTGGGATGTCCTCGACCCCGTTTCGGAATGGCGACGAGATCATCTGCGGCCACGTTTTGTGGAGGAATTCTGGGGCGCCTGCCGGTTTCCTCCCGAGTTTCGCTGTCTAACAGGAAAACTGGTTCCAGCCGGTCGACAGAAAACCAGTCTTCACGCTCGTGGATGTTGATGAGATAGGCCTTGGATGATCTGCTGACGACACGGTATGGGCCCCTGGTCAAGGGTGGGCGGTGGGCTTCGATCCTGATGAAGACGTGGGTGCAGGTATCCAGGTCCCCAGGGCTGTGGACGTGGGTCCTGTCTGTGAAAGTCTTTCGGCAGGGCACGAACTTCTGTGCCACTTCCCTCAGCCTTGGAAGTATCTGCCTTGTCTGGTGCCGTGGGGAAGAACTCTCCCGGAACGGCTAGTGTTTTGCCATAGACTTTCTCTGTGGGAGATAAGTCGCCATCTGCCCTTGGTGCAGTGCGGAGACCCAGCAGGACCCAGGGGAATTGGGCCTTCCAACTGTCGTTGATACAGCATGCCATCAGAGCTGCCTTCAACGAACGGTGGGCCCTTTCCACTATGCCATTGGCTACGGGGTTTTATGCCGTCGTACTGTGGAGAGTTTTCCCCATCAGGCGTGCCAGGGCGACCCAGAGCTCCAACAAGAATGCCGGGCCTCTGTCTGTAGTTATGCCGTCAGGCACACTGAAACGGCTGATCCAACTCAACAGGAGGGCCTCCGCACATGCGCTCGTTGATGCTTCTGTCATCGGGGTTGTTTCCGACCACTGTGTGGAACGGTCTATGACTGTCAGGAGGTATCTGGCGCCCCCTGATTGCGGTAGAGGACCTACGACGTCTATATGGGTGTGACCGAGGTGCTGACGTGGTTGAGGGAATTCTCCGATGTCTGATTCCATGTGCCGGATGACTTTACTTGTTTGGCACGGTATGCAGTTCTTCGCCCACTGCCGAACATCCTTCCTGATACTGTACCATAAGAACTGCTCTGTCATCAGGCGCACCGTTATTCAGCCTGATGGATGGGACAGTGTGTGGATGACATCGAACGTCTGCTTTCTCCTGGACGCGGGGATCAGGGGGCATGGGCGGTCCGTGCTGGTGTCGCAGAGAAGTGTTGAACTGGATCCTCCTATCGGCACGTCTTCCCATTTCAGTGCAGTGAGTGCTATGCGGTAGGCATCTGTTTCTGGGTCTGCAGCCTGTTCCTTCGCCAGGTCCTCATAGTCTATGCCATGGTGGACGGAATTTATCTCGACCCTTGATAGCGTCAGCTACTGGGTTCTTCCTGCCGGGGACGTAGCTAATGGCGCAGCCGAACTCGGAGATAGCAGCCAAGTGCCTCTGTTGCCTCGCAGACCATGCATCTCCCTTCTTCGTGAACACTTGTACTAAAGGATTGTGGTCTGTGAGGATGGTAAAAGGGTTGCTGTCCAAGAGGTACTTGAAGTGCTGCATGGCTTGGTAGATTGCCAGCAGCTCCCTGTCGAATGCGCTGTAGCAGGTCTCCAGCGGTGTTAACTTGGGACTGAAGAAGGCCAGCGGGCGTGGGGAGCTGTCTAACACCTGCTCCAGCACTGCCCCACAAGCGATGTTGCTGGCGTCTGTGTTAAGTCTCAGGGAGGCGATGGGGTCGTGATGTGTTAATGTGGTGGCTTTGGCGAGGGATGCCTTTGTCTGCTTGAATGCCTGTTGTTGCGGAGCTGCCCACGCCAGTGCTTTCAGCTTCCCCTTCAGGACTGTGGTCAGGGGATACATGATGTGGGTGACATCTGGTATGAAGCGACAGTAGTAGTTGACCATGCCGAGGAATCCTGTAGGGACTTGATGGTTTTTGGCGTTGGGAACTTCTTTACTGCGTCCACCTTGGAGGCCATGGGGCGGACACCTGCTGGGGAGATCTCATGGCCCAGGAAGTCTACCTTTTTTTTTTTGCTCCGAAGGTACACTTGTCGAACCTGACGACCAAACCATTCTCCTGCAGGCGCTTCAGCACTGCCCGGACGTGGTGCAGGTGTTGCTCTGTGGACCTGGAGAAGATTAGGATGTCATCTACATAGCAAATGCAGAAAGGTAGGTCCCCCAAGATGATGTCCATAAGGCGTTGGAATGTGGCCCCGGCATTCCTGAGGCCGAAGGTGGAGTAGGAGAAGGTACAGTATATGTTCTGAACAGCGTGATGATGGCTGTCTTTGGAACGTCGTCGGGGTGCACTGGTACCTGAAAATAAGACTTGAGTAAATCCATTTTTGTAAATACTTTGGCCCCGTGCAGGGCACCTGTTAGGTTCTGCATATTTGGCAAGGGATAGTGGTCTGGTGTTGTTACTAGGTTCAGCCAACGATAGTCCCCACAGGGTCTCCAGAAGCCATCTGGTTTCTTTACCATGTGGAGGGGGGACGCCCATGGGCTCGATGCCTTCCTGCAAATGCCCATCCATTCCATCTCAGCGAAGGCCTGTTTAGTGTCTTGGAGTTTTTTGGGTGGCAAGCAGCAGAATTTGGCGTGTGTTGGCGGGCCTGTCTTGGTGATATGGTGATGGATGCCGTGTTTGGCCTGGGCTCCCAGCAACTGACGCAGCTCTGGCTTGAAGATGTCTGGGAACTTG